>NC_091455.1:113940023-114270380 GCF_027789765.1 Dendropsophus ebraccatus
TTTTTTTGGTGAAAAATACTGACCAAGAAGTGATTGATGTGGGTCCGAGCACTATGACCCAGACTGATCTTTAAAATAGAATTCTTATGCCCATTTGTGAATGGAGCAGCAGTCTGCACATAGCTGGGCACTGTATTCCGCAATCTTAGCTGCTATCCTTGTTATATCCCCAGAATGTAGAAAGTAGTAGTGTGCATGCAGGACCTTGTTATCACTTATCATCAATGTTGTAAATGGGTGGTAAATTGTAGTTTTTTTTATTAAAAAAATGTATATAAATTTGCTATCTCAACATAAATGGGATGTGTGTCACTGGTGGGGTGTATTTTAATGGTCTTCTATTTACATCAGGGTAATAAACTAAAGCTTGTGAGGTGTGACAAGAGGATGCTGAGCTCTGGCTGCTATCTGTTTGTTATCAAGTAGTAATTACTGGAGCAGCATCCCGCTCCAGTCTCTGACTTGCTGAGCAGGCTGTCAATCAGCTGGGTCATGACGTTAGCAGCAGAGGAGATCCCGGAGCCCGGCAGGGGTCCCAGGGCTGGTCAGATGGCAGATCTGGAGAGAAGTACTGTAAGTTAGTGCTGTTTGTTGTTTTCCCCCTGTGCCCTGCTTGTAAAAAGCCACCGTGACAAGTAGCCCCAAAACACCAGAGCCCACCAGCTGCACACAACATCTGCACTAACACCCTGAGCCATGGCACAAGAATGTGATTTCTGTCTTACACACTGTTTTCAAGTGGGTTGCATAGGCTTCCATATCCTTCCTGGAGGGAAAGGCACACACGTTGGCCAGGTTTGTAGACTCTTCCAGGTGGTCAGCTCTGATGAGGAGCTAGGTGGAAGGGCGTCCTAAGGCAGAAGAGAAGGGAGCCAGGGGAGCTGGAGATCTTTTTGTGAGAGATAGTAGAACTTGAGGTAGGGTATATGTAAAATGTGGGGGAGCAGGGCTGACTGGGAGGCTGTCAGGACCGTAGTGTGGTGCTCTAGGTGGGATAGTCCAGCAATATGTAGAGGAGAGGGCAGCACTCACCAATAAGTTTCATTAATTTATACAGTGAAGAATGCATCAGTGTTACAATAAGTACGCATTTCGGCCAGACATGGCCGTCATCAGCTTGGTTTACATAACATGGTTCAGTTCAGATCAAGATAAAACATGTCCTATCAACTCACAGTGAAAGGGGTACCATTGATGCACAACATGGTCAAATTGTGCCGGGGCCTCCCGCTGAGAGTAGTAGTAGGTGGTAGTACTGGGTAGGAACCTGACCATGCGGGGCCCGGGCAATTCCTCGTTGTCCCTAATCAAGGCACCAATAATGAGACCAATGCCAGGGTTCAGAAACAACGGTAGTTGTGCGTTTATTGCAACGGTGGTAACCAATAGCAACAGTCTCTCTGGATGTAACCACGATAAAGGCAGACTTGGATATTACAAAGTAATGGGTGATGCTGCAATAGGCTGTGATGATAGCGTTACTTGAAGCAAGGAGACTGAATGATGGGAGTAGTAGTGCTCAAGATATGATACTGGTCGGAATGAAGTTGAAATGAATACTTGCTGTTGATGATAATAGATGATGATGAGAATAGTGACTGAAGAACGACACCCAGATCTTAGTTAGAGATGAGAATCTTGAGAATCTTGAGAAGGAGAAACAGGTCCCAACCAGAGCGGAGCACTTCTGGTCAGTACAGGATCAGGTACCGCAGGGTTGCGGCCTTGTGACATAGGAGCAGCAACAACACACACCCTTCTCCCCTGAAGGTGGAGAGAAGACTGAGGCAGACAGGAAGTGACATAGCATTCCTCAGCCAAAGCTCGACGGCTATTTGGCTTACTATGGCAGCCGGGGAAAAGTCACGTGACTCACCAAGCCATTGCATCATCACACCATTAGGCAGTGATAAATAAATATGCATGAGGAATAAATGAAATAACAGACCTGAATACTGAGAGGGGTGACATAACATACACAGTTTGCAGTGGGACTATCTTTCCAGAACAGAACTGACTATAATAAAGGTGCAGACATAAAGTTACAGAAAAATACTCTGTTCTGGGACACTGCAAAATACCTTAGCAAGGAGTTCTCAGTCACACCAGTAATATATATACTCCCCAAGGAACAAAAACTAACTGATCCTCCTGGTCTATAATGGTTTCCATAGACTCTGTCCTGAGTGGAGGTGGCTGCAGCCTTTTTTTCTGCCCATCTGGAGGAACATAAGGGGGTGCCTGGGATAAGTAAGCGGTATAGCACAAGGAGCAAGAGCAAAGCTGCGTGAAGCCTCTCAACTCCATAGCCAGGTCCCTTCCCCAGTTTTTATTTTTTTAAATGTTTTTTTCATAGTGTTTGCACAGTTTATGCATTTACCAAATATATGGTAAAATAATAAATTATTATATATCAGTATTGTAATATTATATACTACTTTAGGCCATGTTCACACAACATAAGTCCTATTTGCAACACGGCCGTGATTAATACTTAACTTACATTGTGCCGCAGCTAGAGGCAATCCCGGCCGGAGTGTATACTCATAGCTGGACATGTATGAAAAGGCGTAAATGCCTTTTTAGATGCAGATTGGGCAAATCGGCGTAAAAATATTCGCAAATGGTATTTTTGCGAATATTTTTTTTGCATCTGCCCCATCTGCGCCACCTTCACCAGTGGGGCGGAGAGGGGGCGTTACGGGGAGTGCGGCTGCACACAGAGGGGGCAAGGCCTCTGCGTGCGCCGCATTTATCATTTTTCCGGTGTAAAAATGATGCTGGAACTTCAAATTTTCGCACGGACTGTCTCTGTGCGATTGGGATTTATGTAGAGGTAGTGCGCCTCTACATAAATCCCCTGAGCTCCGGAGCTGTGAGGACATTTGTAAGCCCGGCATAAAAAACGCCGGACTTCATAAATCTCCCCCATAGTATACACTCTGTCCGAGATCGCTAGCAGCCCTGCAAAAAATTGTATCAGATGGATATTTCTTTGACATTAAAGGACAAGCCTTCAGTGATGTACAATGCCATTCATCATTTTCAAATAGATTAACAGCAGAGACCTTTGCCATAACTGGAGTTGTGACATCCTAACATCCTATATTGCTATTGTGAGCTTTTGTTGACTGAGATTGTGTCCTGACAACACATTCTTATCGCTGCCTGACTCGACCCATTTCTGTTTTCCCATGAACTTTGCCAGCTGTAACCCTAAATAAGTGCAATCTCACTTCTTTCCTAATAATTCTGTTAACACACACCCTGTTTCTGCCCGTCCTGAATTTCCAGACACTTCTTTGCATAGATAGAGGCCTTTTCAATGGTATAGGGAATTACTGAAAGTTTCTGTGTGGTTGTGTATGCAGCCGTCTCATGGACAGAATCACCATCAAAGCTGCAATGACAGGACGGAGGAGCTAGAGTGCAGGCGTTCAACAACATAAGTAACGGGAACATCAGAAATCCAGTAGCATCAGTAGGTCATGTTACTTAAACATTTATAGGCACTTTTTAGGTTTCATATGAAAGTGGCCAACCCTCCACAGATTACAGGTGATTACTGATCCAACAGAATGGAGAAATATACAGTACTTATTTCCTTTTATGTGGAATTCTTCTTAAGGTAAACCTTTGGCTCAAAAACCTTATTACATTTTAAAAAGGTTGATGTTTTATAATATGTTTCCACAGCATTTTTTTTTTTTTAAAATACAGCTGTAATTTGATATTTTCAGTCATAAATAACAATCATGATCATAATTTACAGACGTAATTATCAAAATATGGCCATAGTTTCACCTCAAAAATTGTTGTGTGAACATACCCTTAGGATGGGTTCATACATACAGGTTCCTCCGCAGATCTGCAGCAGATTTGATGGCGCAGATTTGAAGTTGCAGATTCAAAGCAAACCTGCAGCTTCAAATGTTGGCAGTCAAATCTGCTGCGGATCCTGTACGAGTAAATGCACCCTAAAAATGTATTGTTTTTTAGCATTTTAAAATGCCAGAAAGGAACACTGCAGAAAACCTAAAGAGCATATACTCTATAAATTACTGATGGAAAATGAAGCAGAAATGTGGCTGATCTAATACATTCCTTTTTTTTTATCAATTTTGCATGAGAAAATGTATGCTGATACGTAAAAGAGATTCTATTTTAAAGCAAATTGCTATGCATATAATAAGGAAAAAGAAAAGCTAAATAACTAATAAAAGTAAAAGTCTTTAAAAAAAAAAAAAACAGTGTACGTGGAAGGAAATCAGTGTGTTATGAACATACCTGCTGATGCCTCCACTGCTCTCTCAGCACACCAGCTGGAAAGGGGGGAGGCGTCTGGACTGTCTGACAGGCATGCTGTTCAGCCTGTCAGAGTACAGAGACGCCGGTCCAATCAGAGCTGATGCTCCCTCCTTACTCCCTCCCTGCTCTGATTTAAACAGGTGGAGGCTTCCATGCCTCGCCCGTGATCAAGTCTTTTGGCTGGCTCGTTCGTGTATTGTGTGCTCCTTTCTGTGTTTGACCTCTTCATCTATATTGTGGACTTGCCTTTTGGATTCTGATTTGGATTTGACGTGACCTCCTGGTTCTGACTCGGCTTGTTTGGTTTGTTCTTTGTTTCCCTGGACTGCATTCTCTGTTTGACTTCTGGCTTGGACTTGTGGTACTTCTGGATTGTGATTCTGTGTATGACGTGACTTCCTGGTTTGACCTGGCTTGTTGGTATTTGGTTTATCTTTCTCCTTTGTCTAGCCTTAACGGTTAGGTCTGCTGGGACTTGTAGTTCTCCTGTTTTTGTTGTTGCCCTTGCTTCCTCCAGACTTGTACTGTTTCATCTCCCCTCCTGCACTTAGCCAGTGTAGGGACCGCCGCCCAGTTGGGGACTGCTGTTTAGGGCAGGTCGTCCAAGCAGGTAGGGATAGTGGTCTGGTTTCAGAATAGGGCTCACTCTTCCCTGCCCCGGACGTGACACAGTGGTTTACAATGTAGGACCTTTGCTCTAAGCAGAGTAAAGCTGACTGATTGCTCTGGTACTCTCATTTCACTTCAGATTCATGTAAAAATCTGAATAAAAAAAACTGACCTTCTGTGTAACGTAGGAGAGTCGGACGGAGCAGTGCATAAGATGAGCCAAACATTAAATATAGTTTTCGATAACCAAACAAAATTAGGGAGATAACTGCCACAGCTGACAGTTATTGAAGGGTTCGGACACCTAGTTAACAGAAGAGGGGTTTCCCGTCAAAATAAAGGGAATCCCCTCTTGAGCTTGCTGCATGTTGGCCAGTGTTATAACTCAGATTCAAACTGGCCAGTGCCAAGGGGACGAGCTGCACCAACTGCGAGGACTCCTTTTCAGACCACTGGCTCCTGTGCTCCTGCTCATGCCTACCGCTCACCTGGCAGCCGCCGGCCATATGATTTACCCGTCACTGCTGCAGGGAACAGCTCTGGCCACCAGTACCTGTGCTGGAGATGGGTGCCGCAGCTGGGACAGACCAGCGCAGGAAATCCCACTGAGTGAAGAAGCAGTGGCGGCCTGAGGAAAGCATTAACTGGTGGCTGACAGATGAGCAGTGAGGAGGGCGGCCAGAGCAAAGGCACCAGTGGGAGCTGATTGTGGAAGAAGCTATAGGGGGGGAAGCAGCGCCCAACAGCCACCTGTTTCTGCCTCTCTGCCACGTGGTAAACCCGTTTGCAGCTGGAATTCCTGCCATTATGATGGGAATCCTTGTTCCTGTACAGTAATTAGTGGTGCAAGATGCAGTAAGCAGCACTTGGCGGATGTTTCCCCAGTTTCAAATGTGGGATCACACAGGGTGGGGTAGGAAATGGGCAGGGGTGGATGTTTGATTATTCACCACATTGTCCAGAATGAACTTAGCAAGGTTGAGGCACACAGACATTATATATTTCATATAATATGTCTAGACCTTGCCAACATGACACTCCCAATTAGACAAGTTATCCAAAGAACAATTTCATGGCCACCAAACTACTAGCATCCAAACTGTGCTCACAGTCTGAGCACCAAATGCTACTGTACATGTGGCTCCACTTCTCTGTCCGGGTTTTCATAGTCCAGCATGAACATGTGAAGAACACATGCAGCTTTGATGACATTATTAACTGCGACCTCATCCAACTGCGTTGCACTGTGAAAGACCCTTCACTTGCTAGTCATGATTCCGAAGGTGCACTCCACGAAGCATCTTGCCTGGCTCAGCCTCAAGTTTAACACCCTCTTATGGGCATTCAGGCCCCTCTGTGGATATGGGAGCAGCAGATAAGTCATCAGTGGCAAAGCCTCATCCAATAGCAGGACAAAGGGAACTGGATGAGTTGTACCTGGAAGAGGCTGTGGAGGAGGAAGAGTCACTTGATTTACAAGTACTTGCCTCCCAAATTCCGATGTCAACAGCGCTCAGGAGTCCCCCGAACCTTCATAGGCACCGACTTCAATAGCAAGGAATTTGTACGAGGCAACAGCAACCGCCATCAGGACCACTGAAAAATACCTTGTATCTTGATGTTGAAGGTGTAGACCCAAGATTTCAACCAGCTTATCAAAGACGTCCATTGGCATATGAACAAAATCATAAAACTTGGTAGGATACCATTGGCCAGAAAAAGAAAAACCATTAAAAAAAATACAAAATCAGTACAAAATATGTACTTACTGCCTCAATTCACCATAGAGCTGACCAATGTATCCACATTGGTTACACATGACATTTATGGGGTGCACCCAAAAACTGCCACCATGAGCATGACACTAAAATTAAAAAAACCAAAGATCCCTGAGAAAATGGTTTAAACATACGTAAAATATTTAAAGATAAAACATTAATAGCAATTTGTCCTAAAAATGCCACCACAAACAGAAAAAGATCACAGCATCAGGACATGATGCTGGTAAAAAAAAGTATAAAAGAGGCAAACTAGCACACCAAAAAGAGAAAAAAAATCTCAGTATAATACAACCGCAAAATCATCATTTTAAAAACCAATAAGAAGCACAACAAAAAAAAATAATATTTACAAGACCATGAGATACCTATTGCCGTCTGCAGCGGCGGCAAATAACATGAACCAGATCTGCAAGTAGCAGTCTCAATTACGAATGTCCAATGCGAATCCTTTGTTCGCCCTAAAGCATAACATTTGGAAGCCCTTGGGAAGACATCATGCAAGGTGGTTTTAAGATCCACAAGGTGATGCTTTAAAATGGCTGCTGCAAAGTGGGTGTTTTTTAAAGCAATAGTTCCACCCAGGGGCTGGATTTGTATTTAATTTCTTTTGGAAATCCATGCCGATTTAAGACAAAGTGGGAGGGGGCAGGGTGGGCATTGATTTTGTTGGGTTTCGCAAGCACACTGCGTCCAAAGTCTTGAGGCGGAAAGCGGATCTGCACTTGAATTTTTAGCACGGAAATTCTGCCATGTAAACAAGAACGCAGAAATCCCATTAAGCACAATGGGACAATGCTAGGTTCATATTTTATGGGTGGAATCAGCTGCAAATTTGACATGGATTTGGTTTCAAAATCCGTGCATATTCCTCAGTGTGAACGTACACGAAAACACATACACATATACAATCTTACACAAATTTAAACACACATTATGTATATATAAACCTCTAGTACACACATGAAAACCTACACATTGAATATACATTATTTAACAGTAAACAACCTCCTCTTGCACATTATATAACAGTACACACATACACTATGTCTAATCTATATACATACATATATAGTGCTGCCTGCAGACTTCCTCCTCTTTCCTCTTGTCCCGACTGCCATGCAGTGTAATATTATACCAGCAACAGGACAGAAGACTTTCTGTATAGGACCTCAGGGAAGTGGGTTGTGTCAGCTCCTGCAGCTACTGAGGTGTGCATGCGCTAGGAGCATCTAGCTATAGCAAGGCTCACTCTCTGATGGTGCAGGATGGTGCAGGCTGCTGCTGTTTACTTCTGCATCTGACCCTGTGGGGCCCCCTCTAGGGAATGGGGGGTCTAGGCAATACCCTGTTATCCCCCCCCCCCCCAACTCCGGCCCTGACTATGGTACTTACTTTAGCACAGTTCATTTTGACTGCAATTACCTCACTGGAGAAACATTTCTGAAATAAGAATTCAGACAATCACAGACATATTACACACAGATTAAAGAGGTGTGAGTCACAGCCTAACAAACAGTAGTGGTAACAGCCACACTGCTACATACTCCCTAATCAAAATGTATAATGTATAAAACATCTGGAAAAGATCATCCTCAATACACAATTCTTCTAACATTTGTCTTGGGGTTTTCTTTACATTTATCTTGTAGTATTCTGCGTATAGGGCTTATTTTATGAGAATTTATGTAGTAAGGGACATTAAAAACTGAAGAGAGCAAATTGTTTTTTTGTCTTATAAAAAGTAACAAAATAAATAAGTAATCATATGTATCCATAGCCATAGGCTGTATCCCAGTTTTCCAGGCGGTCTTCCCGCTGTATCCGCCCGCTGCACAGAGCGGGCAGACAGCGGTAATCCGATGCTGAGCGTTCGTGTTCAGCCCATCCGTAGCCGGGATACCATAGAGGACTAAGCAACGTAACTCTTCGTAAAAAGTACGGTCTTTGTTGCCGATTGCAACAACGGCCGTACTTTTACGAAAAGATACGTTGTGTGAACATAGCCTAAAACAGGTTTATCTATTCATAATGTGTACACTACAGTCCTAGCAGTTATAATTCCCAATGCACATCTTACCAGAGCTATTTCACACTTGTTTTTGTTGCTGCACACTTCTCCTGCAATCAGTGTCCAACTGATACTCCCATCAGAATGCCAGATAATAAATCCATAAAAATAATTCAAATAATAAACCTTATCTGCCAAAACACATTTACTGAATGGACTTGAATCAATGGTATGGTGTTTTATTAAAGATAAAAAAAAAGATTGAAAAAAAAAAGAAATTTATATAAATTATAAAATAAAAAGTTACCAACCACTGCTTATATAAATCAACAATCCCTGACATTTTTAATAATATTTGAAAAAAAATGTAGAAAGAAGCGCAGTAAGAGGGTAATATTACTGAAGTGACAATAATAATGTAAAAGAAATACCTACATTGGCTGAACTTTTAATTGCCTTATAATGATGCTTTTTCTAACCATGTAACTGGTTAGTTACCAACTGATATTTTAGTCAGGGCCGGCCTTAGGGTAATCGGCGCCCCCCCCCCCTCTCCCTTAAGCCTCCCATCCCTCCAGCAACACCTGCCCCCCCCCCCCGCCATACACACAACTACCGCAAGCCATTTACATAGCTACCCCTCTGCCATACACACAAATACCCCCGCCAAACACACAACTACCCCTATGCCATTTACACAACTACCCCCCAGCCATACACACAACTACCCCTCCGCCATTTACACAACTACCCCCCCGCCATTTACACAACTACCCCCAGTCATACACACAACTACCCCTCTGCCATTTACACAACTACTCTCCAGCCATACACACATCTACCCCCCACCCAGCCATAGATAGATAGGTGATAGGGTACGTTTACACAGAGAGATTTATCTGACAGATTTTTGAAGCCAAAGCCAGGAATGGATTTGAAAAGAGGAAAAATCTCAATCTTTCCTTTATGACCTGTTCTCTGTTTATAGTCTGTTCCTGGCTTTGGCTTCCAAGATCTGTCAGATAAATCTCTCTGTGTAAACGCATAGATAGAGAGAGATAGATAGATAGATAGATAGATAGATAGATAGATGAGAGAGAGAGAGATAGCACACCTAAACACAATATAACAATAAAAACACATGCACACATGTGACTTACTAGAATATTGGGGCTGTATAACCAGGTGATGAGAGGGGGTGAGGCTGCAGTCAGAGGAGATGAGGTGACCCCCTTCTGGTGACCTGGGCTGCCAATCTTGCCAGTCTGCAGCAGCTGGTATCTCTGGGGGTATATTCTGCTGTAGGCTGGGCATAGTGAGTTTACACACTGCAGGGCTGACATAGGGGATGTGGTGGCTTCTACAGGTCATTACCTGATCCATTGTCCCAAAAATAAGTTCCTCTGAAGGCTTTGGACTTCATTTCCACTTTTAGCAGCCATGTGAGCTGCTTACCTGGGGGAAAGTGCCCAGCAATATACAGGGGCAGCCAATATACAGGAGCAGCCAGAGAGCAGGGGGCCTAGGGAACTGGCAGGGGGATTCTGAGGAGTAACCTAGCTATTGCCTGTCCGATTTATGTACAGACTACACAGGCAGTGAGACTGCTTAGTAGCAGTAATACATATGACCACAGTACAGGCACTGAGAAGCTGCAGGATGATGTGTATTACTGCTGCCCAGTCTCACTGCCTGTGCAGACTGTACATAGATCGGACAGGCAAATCATTAGACAGTGTCACAGAGTGTGGGACCCTCGGCAGCTGCAGCCCAGGCCCCTCTCCTCACACACAGCAGCCCCTGACGCTGGTCCTGTTCCACAGACAGAGAGCTCCATTACCTAACTAGAAATAGAGGTTAAATGTACTGCCTGTCTGCCTGGGGAGGAGGGAGGGCAGCCAGCTGGGGAGAAGGGCTGGTGGCCAGCTGGGGGGCGCTCCTGCTGACAGCCAGCACATCTAACTTCTCTTTTTAGTCAGATGTGCAGTGCAGCTCTCTGACTGCTGTAGCGCCCCCTAGCTGGCCGGGAGGGAGGCGCCCTGTGCAAGCGCACAGGTTGCACACCCCAAAGGCCGGCCCTGATTTTAGTGCAGGGGTGTCAAACTCAAACGCACAGTGGGCCAAAATTAAAAAATTGTACAAGGTCGCGGGCCAATCTTGATAATTATTGAATGACATGATAAATTGCTATGATATGATTAAACCCCAACTTATGTGATAGCCAACCCCCCAATATTACCCCATGTAGTAGCCATCCTAACCAAAATTGCCCCAGTCTTCCCAATAGTGCCCAAATAGTAGCCAGCCCCCAAGTGTCCCATATAGTAGCCAGTCCTCCCCTGTAGTCTCATATAGTAGCCAGCCCTCCCCAATAGTCCAATAGTCTCCTACAGTAGCCAGCCCTCCCCTGTAGTCTCATATAGTAGTCAGCCCTCCCCAGTAGTCTTATATAGTAGCCAGCCCTCCCCATAGTCTCTTATATAGTAGCCAGCCCCCCATAGTCTCTTATATGTAGCCAGCCCTCCCCCATAGTCTCTTATATGTAGCCAGCCCTCCTCCATAGTCTCTTGTATAGTAGCTAGCCCTCCCCATCGTCTCTTATATAGTAGCCAGCCCTCCCCCATAGTCTCTAATATAGTAGCCAGCCCTCCCCTATAGTCTTTTATGTAGTAGCCAGCCCTCCCCATAGTCTATTATATAGTAGCCATGGTGGGCCAAATGTAATTCAAACTCTGAAGTGCCTGGCGGGCCAAAAATAATGGCACCACGGGTAAGATTTGGCCCGCGGGCCAGAGTTTGACATGACTGTTTTAGTGTATATGTACTTTTTTTTTTTTTTGGCTACTTCTCTTAAATCGATATTTTCTCAATAACATATCTTTTATTTTATTGCTTTAAAAATTATGGCTATTCATTAGCAGGCATCGCTAAAGGGGCTGGCAGATATGCAGACCTGTGCACTTTGGGGGCCAGGGAACATTCCCAAAGAAGTTTTATTTTGGTGGGGCGTCAATGAGGAGGGACTAAGAGTCTGTCCCCCAGGGATGCAGCATCTCTCTCCCTGCCTCCATCCAGCCCAGAGGCATGCCAAAAAAGAAGAGAGACATGGGATGGTAAAGGTTACAAAAACGGCACTGGCGGCTTGGGGTTGGGGAGCAGCTGGTACCGTAAGCTTTGTGTTTATTCTCTAAACATTATCTCTCTGCTCTGTGCAGGGATTGCTCATTATTCAAATGACTTCTATAATAGTTCACAGGTAGCTACTGAAAAAGAATCTGCAGCTTTGCTTAGTCACACATATTTCTGATCTTCTGACTCACTGTTATTCTTCTATTTTTCTCCTCTCATGAAAGTGATCCCTGTCTGGAGTCATTCTGCATAACGTTATCTTTTAGAAATCCAACCTACGTGTTTGAGGTTTTGAGTGAATGTACATATGTGCCCTGCTTTGTATACTATGTAATCCTTACTCAGAGCAAAAATTTTCTATCACCTTCATTATTGTATATACCTTTTAGATTGTCTTGCTTTGGGTAGATGCGGCACATAACATCTTTAACCCCTTTATTTTTCCACCTAAAGGGCTGGTGGGGATGTCATTTTTTGCGCCATGATCTCTAGTTTTTATTAATGTCATATTGGTGTAACAGAAAAATTTTGATTGCTTTTTATTAATTTTTTTCTGATTAATAGCAATCCTGGTGTGTTTTTTTTCATTTACGCCGTTCACCGTGCGGGAATAATTTTATATATTAATAGATCGGACAATTCTGCATGCTACAATATATAATATGTTTACTTATTTTTTTAAAATATTTTTATTTTTATAATGGGCAAGGGGGTATATTAAACTTTATTGGGGGGTATAAAGGTTTTTTTGATACTTTTAAAAACTTTTTTTACTACACTTTTTTTAAATACTTTTTTTCACAGTCAAACATGCAATCATTAGATTGCATATACTGATCTATGCTATGCCATAGCATAGATCAGTGTTATCGGCGATCTATGCATAGAGCCTGCCTCCGATCCAACAGGACGGAGGTAAGAGGCTTACCCCCACCCGTCGGTACATGCAATGCTGTGGGGGTCCCGATCACTGAGTGACAGATGATTGTTCTGTCACTGAGTATCTTAAACGCTGCGATCACTATAGATCGTGGAATTTAAGGTGTTAATGAGACGCATCTGCCGGATCGCAGCTCCCTTTCATTACCCTCAGCTGCCCGGACACTGATGTGTGCGAGACCGCTCTCATTGCAGCATCTTCACAGCCAGGAACGTGCATATACGTTCTTGCTGCACTTGGTATGTGCAGCAGGAATGTATATCTACATATTGCTGACGGGAAGGGGTTAATAAACAGTATGCCAGTGGACCAGTGTCAAGATCCAATGCTGAGAGGGACAACACGCTTGTGGGTATTCAAATATGTGTGTTTTTTTAATTATTTAAAAATAAT
Source organism: Dendropsophus ebraccatus (assembly GCF_027789765.1). Taxonomy (NCBI): domain Eukaryota; kingdom Metazoa; phylum Chordata; class Amphibia; order Anura; family Hylidae; genus Dendropsophus; species Dendropsophus ebraccatus. The sequence goes on from NC_091455.1 coordinate 113,953,192, forward strand.
AAAGCCTGCAACAAATTTCTTATAGGGGATTATCATCAGGTTAAAGGAATCTAACATGCAGATAGTTCCCTATTACATGCCTGCCAATTGGGGGGCTGCATACCTACTGTGAGGACATACCTGCCCGATGGGGAAGTCCCTACCTACTAGGGTGACATACCAGCCTAATGGGGGGACAATCTACCTATTGTGGAGGACATATCTACATAATGGATAACTTATTTACCTACCCACTTTTATCTACAGGGCACCAAGAGGGGGCATTATTACCAACTGGTGGACTATTGATATGGATTTGTCAAACAGGTGAGAACGATGTTACAAAAACGAGCAAGATTAGAATGTTTGGCAGAATCTGTCCTGATGACTGGTGGCTGGAAAAAATTGTCATGTTTGTCTGTGTACTGTGTACTCTTGATGTCACATGTATAAGGTCACTTATACAGTTATTTTTGATTCAGTAATAGTATATTGGTATTATTTAGTCACTATGTGATCGTAATATGTATTTCTGGTATGCTGGTATTATTAGGCCCTTTTTTAAAGTAGAAAGAATTTTAGGGCACTTGCTGCGCTGCTCTAAAACGCTGTACTTTATTGCAGTTTTCTTTGTGCCAGAGAGGATATACTGTACAAAGAACAGGATACCCCAATATTCATGCTAGAGAGAACTTGGGGCCATAATATAGTGGTATTCTTGGTAATATTGGTCTGTGTACAGTGATTTTTATTTAGTAACAGTGTGATCATACTGATCAGTCCCTGTGTGTTTGTAATTTATGGTTATTGTGTGTTATTATGCATGGTATAGTGGTAATATTGGTCTAAGACTAGCACTGCATCAATTTCTTTCAGCCACCAGTACTCCAAGGCCACATGTTTAGGTTTGGAAAAACCTGAGTGTGCTCAAAGTTCCCTCATCTCTATTTACCAAAACTTCAAGGTCACTTGTCATGGTAGAGTCTACAGCTCTGTTTAATAAGGAAACACACTCAGAAGGTACAGCATGAAGCATGTTCTCAGGATCCACTAATTCTACCAATATGTCTTTGTGGAAAAAAAACCACAGCCCTACATATCCTTGGTTTATATTGAACCAAATCTCTAACTCTGCAAAACCGCAAAGCTAACCACTATGCCACCCATGTCTACTATACTATGTGTTTTCATCACAATCCTAACTATGAAGAAGAAATCTCTATAAACACTCTACCAAATAAACCTAAAGCTCCAACAGTGTAGACCAGTACTGCTAACCACTGTGCCCCCCATGTGTATGTATGCAGTTTACTGGGCATATACATGTACAGGGGCTGGCTGGCAAATTTTAGCCTGGGGGGCAGCCACATAGCAGTGGCCCATAAGTAGCAGGCCAGCGGCCCATCCTTCAAGGACAACTCTGGCCCTTACCTATTATTAAATCTATGTATCTCCTATCTATCTATTATCTATCTCATATCTATCTATCTCCTATCTATCTATCTAGTCCACAGAAATCCGCAGCACTCCAACATGTGATAAGAAAATTTATTCCATCAACACAGGTACAAAAAAATTGCGACGTTTCAACTTTCTCACAGAGTCATTCTCAAGACTCTGTGAGAGAGTTGAAACGTCGCCATCTTTTTGTACCTGTGTTGATGGAATAAATTTTCTTATCACATGTTGGAGTGCTGCGGATTTCTGTGGACTGTGTTTGGGATCCCCGGCCAAGGGACTTTCTTCGCTGGCACCCACTTCTTTGCCCTCGGATGTGCGGCTTTCCTCTGTGCTATCTATCTACAGTATCTATCTATCTCCTATCTATCTATTATCTATCTATCTATCTATCTACAGTATCTATCTATCTCCTATCTATCTACAGTATCTATCTATCTCCTATCTATCTATTATCTATCTATCTCCTATCTATCTACAGTATCTATCTATCTCCTATCTATCTACAGTATCTATCTATCTCCTATCTATCTATCTCCTATCTATCTACAGTATCTATCTATCTCCTATCTATCTATTATCTATCTATCTATCTATCTATCTATCTATCTATCTATCTATCTATCTATCACATGTCTGTCTAATATCTATCAGGCAGTATGAGGATTGTGCTGCAGCTGATGGGCCTAGCATGGGGCACATATTTCAGCTACAGGCTACAGCAAATTTTAGGATTTATAAAGAAAAACCAAAAACACATATATAAAATTAAAACAAAACATTTTTCTATGCCTAATACTGTACATGTCTAAATAGCCATCAGTTACCAAATAACACTGGTATACAAGAAGCAAATATTATAAGTTACCACCATAATATTACCAACCAATCTAGTATATAGAGACTGTTACTACCAATAATACCAGTATAACAGATAATCCCTCAGCACCATGACCACAATTATATAGAGACTGTTACTACCAATAATACCAGTATATCAGATAATCCCTTAGCACCACCGCCATCATTACAATTAGAGATGAGTGAATCTACAGTACAAATGAAGTGAAGCGCCTCATTCCTATATCTGCATTCAGCTTATCAGACTGTGGGCGATTCTACTCTGTGTCACTCCTCCCCGAGTGCTGGGAAAAGATGGATTCAGTCCTGGGAAACTGGATCCCAGCACCCGGGGAGAAGCGGCAGCAAGCAGAGCGGACGTCAAAGCCTGTAGCCTGATGAGCTGAATGCAGATAGAAAGCGCTTCGCTCCATTCCTACTGTAGATTAGCTCATCTCTTCTCACAACATAGCAACTGATACCACTATACCGGAGGGTCAAACTCGCTGCCCTCCAGCTGCTGCAAAACTACATCATGATGGTAACAGCTGGAGGGCCACAGCTGACACCTGTGTTCTGTATGGTGACTGATAGAATCCACTATATAAACAAATATTACTAATCATACCAGGATATACTAGTGCAGTTACATCCAGGGCGTCTTCTCTGTGTGAGATGCAGGTGATGTGTTGTTAATCAAAGTTGTTTCGCTTTCCATCTCCTTCTGGCCCGGCCATCACAAAGACTACTCCAGTCCATGAATAGTCTATGCAGAATTAACCAGAGAAACATGTTAGACTCTTGGCTCCAGCACCACCCTTACCTCTATACACTCCCCATCTCTATTGCTCCACACTATAACAGTGGCCACTTTATGCCCCCCATAGTATTTAGATCCAGGCTGGCAGGCTCACTCTATGTCTTAATCAAAGGCGGATTATAATGAGGGCAATCTGTGCTACCGCCCAGGGCCCTGGGCTCCGGGGAACCCAGGGAGATTGCCCCCATTATAACACAGCCACGCACACCATTGCTCATGGCTGGAAAATATCCTCCGCCGGAATGCACCACACTGATTGATGCCGTCTAGTCTCCCTTTTGATTGCTAGCCCCCGATCTCCACAGCTACCCCCAAACAGAGTAGCGTCCGTTTTGGACGTCCGGGTCATGTGGTGCACCCTTGTCGCCGAGGGTCAGGAGCGGCGGTGTCAAAGTGTGCCTACCGAGGAGGACATGCCAGGGAGGATAAAAGGGGCAACCGGGAGAGATGTTGCAGCTGCTGGTGATGACAGACTACCTGTCTGTCTCTGCTGCTTCTTATGGTGAGAGGGGCAATATGGGTCATATATGTCTGTATATATGTGTCTATATCACTGTACAAAACTACAACCCACAATTTCTAAACTGCCCGGGTCCTGTGGTACCCTTAATGCGCCCCTGGTCCTCATATAATAGAAAGACACCCCCAATCTGTACCCTCATATAGCGAATAAGCCCCCCATGGTGCCTCCATATATAGAGGATAGACCCTCTCTGTGCCTAACCAGATCAGATATAGTAATTAAACCCCTCTCTGTGTCTCCATATAATAGTTAAACCCTCTTTGCCCCCATTACACAGAGAAATGCATAGCCAATGGTGGATGCAGATGGACAGGTTTAGTCTATGTTCACACAACGTAAATTATCAATTAATTAAGGCTGTTGTTGCAATTTGCAACAATGGCCATGATTAATTGATAATTTACATTGTGCTGCAGACAACGGAATCCTGGCCGGAGTGTATACACATATACACTCCGTCCGGGATTGCAAGCGGCTGCAACGAAAACTGACAGGCCAGTTTTGTTTTGCTGCTATTCATTGAATAGCGGCCGCACAAGACTGACAGTTCACACAATGGAGAGTGCGGCCCCGGCCGCACTCTCCATTGTGTGCAATGTTGAATTGGGATGGGGGTGCTCACGGCTGGGTCACAGAACGGCCGGTGTCTTACCCTGTGTGTGAACCCGGCCTTAAAGTGCACAATCAGCCGACAAGTGAGCTGATTGCTGGTCATGTAACATGGGGCGATATCTGGTTAGGCAGAGAATCGCTCTGTGTTATAGACATTTATGGTGTCATTATGTCATATGTTCCCCAATCTGTGTGCCCCCAGCTGTAGCAAAACTCTCACAGCTGGAACTACAACTCCCACCCTGACCTCACAGATGGAACTACAACTCCTATCCTGACCTCATAACTGTAGTAACAGAGCAGTATAAGAGTAGTATTGGGGGTAGTAGAGCAGCATTAGAGTAGTAGTAGAGCAGCATTAAAAGTAGTATTTGGGGGTAGTAGTAGAGCAGTATGGGGAGCAGTATTGGGGGTAGTAGTAGAGCAGTATTGGGGGTAGTAGTAGAGCAGTATTGGGGGTAGTAGTAGAGCAGTATTGCGGGTAGTAGTAGAGCAGTATTGGGGGTAGTAGTAGAGCAGTATTAGGAGCAGTATTGGGGGTAGTAGTAGAGCAGTACTGGGGGTAGTATTGAAGTAGTATTGGGGGTAGTAGTAGAGCAGTATTGGGGGTAGTAGTAGTGCAGTATTGGGGGTAGTAGTAAAGCAGTATTAGGAGCAGTATTGGGGGTAGTAGTAGAGCAGTACTTGGGGTAGTAGTAGAGCAGTATTGGGGGTAGTAGTAGAGCAGTATTGGGGGTAGTAGTAGAGCAGTAGTATTGGGGGTAGTAGTAGAGCAGTATTGGGGGTAGTAGTAGTGCAGTATTAGGAGCAGTATTGGGGGTAGTAGTGGAACAGTATTGGGGGTAGTAGTAGAGCAGTACTGGGGGTAGTAGAGCAGTATTGGGGGTAGTAGTAGAGCAGTACTGGGGGTAGTAGTAGAGCAGTACTGGGGGTAGTAGTGGAGTAGTATTGGGGGTAGTAGTAGAGCAGTATTGGGGGTAGTAGTAGTAGTGCAGTATTAGGAGCAGTTTTGGGGGTAGTAGTAGAGCAGTATTGGGGGTAGTAGTAGAGCAGTACTGGGGGTAGTAGTGGAGTAGTATTGGGGGTAGTAGTAGAGCAGTAGTGGGGGTAGTAGTAGTGCAGTATTAGGAGCAGTATTAGGGGTAGTAGTTGTCACGGCCGCGGCGGGGTCCCGTGCTCCGGGCCGCCGCCGCGACCTCCCTCCATCTCATGCAGCTGCCGGGGTCCCTGTGCAGGGACCCGGCGCTGCTACACGTTCGGCCCCGGGGGGCGCCTCACCTCTCCACGCTCCTGTCTCTCGCTGTGCCGGCCGGCGCGCGCGTCCCCGCCTCCTAGGGCGCGCGCGCGCCGGCTGTCTCAGATTTAAAGGGGCAGTGCGCTCCTAATTGGTAGTTGCACCCAATCACTCCCCTATAAATCCCAGCATGCCCTGTCCCCTGTGTTGGAGCCTCTACATGCTTCCCATAGCGTTTGGCCCAGCTCCCTGTTGTTCCTGTGTCCTGTCCGTTACCTGGTCCCAAGTCCCTGTTCCTGAGTCCTGTCCGTTACCTGGTCCCAAGTCCCTGTTCCTGAGTCCTGTCCGTTACCTGGTCCCTAGTACCCGTTCCTGGTTCCTGTTCCCCTGTCACTCCACCTGTTCCCGTGTCCAGCCTGTCACGTGCTCTCTCATCTGCAGACTATTGCCTGTGCCATCTCCTGCCACGCCTCGCCTGCCGACACCAGCAACCAAGCCAGGGGTAGCGACCTGGGGGTCGCCTGCCGCAGCAAGTCCATCCCGCCTTGCGGCGGGCTCTGGTGAAAACCAGCGACCCCTTAGACTCCGCTCCCTGGTGAGGTTTGTGCCATCGCTGGTGCCGGTCCAGTGGATCCACTACTCCGGGCGTTACAGTAGGCTCCAACCATGGATCCCGGCGAGGTGCCTGATATCCGCGAGGTAGCCCGAGTGGTCGCCCTACAGGCTCAACAGATCCAGCAACAGTCACAGCTGATCCAACAACTGACCGCAGCCGTACAGCAGCATACCACAGCTCAGCAGTCATCACCCCCGGCAACCTCTTCAAAACTACGACTGGCTCTCCCAAGTAAATATGGAGGTGACCCCAAGTTGTGCAGAGGATTCCTGACCCAGTGCACTATGTATATCGAACTTTTAAGCAGTCAGTTTGCCACCGAGCGCTCTAAAGTGGCTTTCATTATCAGCCTATTGGAAGGTCGAGCTCTGGCCTGGGCCACACCACTATGGGACCGTAATGATCCGGTTGCTGCCAATTTCCGAATCTTCTTGGACGAGTTCCGCTCTGTCTTTGAGGAACCTGTCCGTGCGTCTTCAGCTGAGACTGCTCTTCTCAATCTATCCCAAGGTACTTCCTCCGTTGGTGACTACGCCATCCGGTTCCGCACCCTGGCTGCGGAGCTAGACTGGAATGAGGCCGCTCTGATTGCCACCTTTAAAAAGGGCCTGTCCAGTCAAGTGAAGGATGTGCTCGCTGCCCGGGACCTGCCTACCTCCCTGAACGAACTTATCCTACTAGCTACCAGAGTCTACACCAGGTTCGCCGAGAGAGAGGAGGAGGTCCGGCAAGGACGGCGTCTGAGTCTGCCCCGTCGCCATCCCCGGCTGGCACCGGTGTTCCAGAATCCCGTGGCTCCCATGTCTCAGTCGCCTCCAGAGGTTCCTATGCAGGTGGAACGTGCTCGCCTGACGACTGATGAGAGGAACCGTCGACTGGCCCAAGATCTCTGCCTCTATTGCGGTGGCGCGGATCACTATCGGCAGAGATGTCCCCAACGCCCTCAGCGTCCGGGAAACGCTCGCACCTAGGTCCGGTGGGAGAGGCCTCCCTAGGTGTGAATGCCACCTCTCCAAGGTTGACTATGCCCGTCTCTATCCAGACACCCTCAGGGCAAGTTTTTCAGTCTACTGCCCTCATCGACTCTGGCTCTGCTGGCAGTTTCATCTCTGCTTCGTTGGTCCAAAGATGGCGGCTACCCGTTATCCAGCTTGCCCAACCCCGGTCTATCTCTTCGGTTACGGGGGAGATTCTTTCCGAAGCTGTGTACAGCCAGACGGCACCCCTAGTCCTCCAGGTGGGCGCCTTACATCAGGAGAAGATCTCCTTCTATGTCTTGCGCCACTCCTCTTCCAACCTCCTGCTGGGTCTTCCTTGGCTGCAATTCCATACCCCTAAGCTGGACTGGAGAACTGGGGAGGTTCTCAGCTGGGGTCAGGACTGTCATAACCGGTGTCTGAGATCTCCTCAACCCAAGTGCTCTACAAGGTCACCTGCTTATGTCAAGCCTCTATCCGGGCTACCGGAGGACTACCAAGACTTTGTCGAGGTTTTCTCGGCCAAGGAGGCAGACTCACTACCACCCCATCGGGCCTATGATTGCCCTATAGACCTCCTTCCAGGGGCTTCTCCTCCACGTGGTCGAGTATACCCTCTCTCTGTGCCCGAGACTGAAGCCATGTCCTCCTACATCCAGGAGAACTTACAAAAGGGCTTCATCCGTAAATCCACGTCTCCAGCTGGCGCCAGATTTTTCTTTGTTCAGAAGAAGGACGGTTCCCTCCGCCCATGCATAGACTATCGGGGCTTAAATAAGGTGACTGTTAAGAACCGCTATCCTCTTCCGCTTATTCCGGAATTATTCGACCGTCTTCGTGGAGCTAAGATCTTCTCCAAGCTGGATCTCAGGGGAGCGTATAACTTGGTCCGAATTCGTAAAGGAGACGAATGGAAGACCGCTTTCAACACCAGGGATGGGCACTACGAATATCTGGTCATGCCATTCGGCCTATGCAATGCCCCAGCGGTCTTCCAGGAATTCGTGAACGATATCTTCCGAGACCTCCTCTATGTCTGCGTCATTGTCTATTTGGATGACATCTTGGTCTTCTCCCCGGACCAGCAGACTCATGTGGCACAAGTGCGTCAGGTTCTACGAAGACTACGGGCCAATCATCTATACGCCAAGCTTGAGAAGTGTGTTTTCCATCAGCGCAGCCTTCCATTTCTTGGCTATATCATCTCCGATCAGGGCCTACAAATGGATCCAGCCAAGCTCGCAGCTGTCCTTCAATGGCCACGCCCTGTGGGACTTAGAGCTATCCAACGTTTCCTGGGCTTCGCCAACTATTACCGGCAATTCATCCCTCACTTCTCTACCCTGGTCGCACCCATTGTGGCTCTCACTAAAAAGAAGGCGGACCCCAGACGTTGGCCTCCAGAGGCCGAACAAGCCTTCAATAGCCTCAAGTCTGCCTTTGCCTCTGCTCCTGCTCTAGTCCGCCCGGATGTCTCCAGGCCGTTTTCTCTCGAGGTCGATGCTTCTTCTGTGGGCGCAGGAGCCATTCTCTCGCAAAGGGACACATCAGGCAAAACCAGAACCTGCGGGTTCTTTTCCAAGACTTTCTCCCCTGCCGAGAGGAACTATACCATTGGGGACCGCGAACTCCTGGCCATTAAGTTGGCACTGGAGGAGTGGCGTCATCTACTAGAGGGGGCTAAACACCCTGTTAACATTTACACGGACCACAAGAACCTCCTCTACCTCCAATCGGCTCAACGCCTCAATCCCAGGCAGGCTCGGTGGTCCCTCTTCTTTTCTCGGTTCAACTATACCATCCACTTCCGTCCAGCCGAGAAGAACCTAAAGGCCGATGCATTATCCCGAGCATCCGATGTCATGGGGCAAGAGGAATCTCCTCGTCACATAATACCTCCCGACCGCCTAGTACCAGTTGCCACTTCTGCTCTGCAGAGACTGCCTCCCGGGAAGACTTATGTGCGCCCCGCACTCCGTAAACGCATCTTGAGGTGGGGGCATTCCTCCTTGGTAGCCGGGCATCCAGGAACCCAAAAGACCGGGCAATTGATCTCCCGTCACTACTGGTGGCCCCATCTCCTCCAGGATGTCAAGGATTTTGTGGCTTCCTGTGCAGTTTGTGCCAGGAATAAGTCTCCCCGTCAAAGACCTGCCGGCCTACTTTTGCCCTTGCCAGTCCCGGACCATCCCTGGCACCACATTGGGATGGATTTTATCACAGACCTACCTCCATCTGCGGGCAATACAGTCATTTGGGTGGTGACGGACCGCTTCTCCAAAATGGCTCACTTCGTGGCCCTTCCTGGTCTGCCCTCTGCTCCTCGTCTGGCTCAGTTGTTCTTCCGACACATCTTCCGCCTGCATGGACTTCCTCTTCACATTGTGTCCGACCGAGGCTCTCAATTTGTCTCTAAGTTTTGGCGTGCCCTCTGCTCGCAACTCCAAGTGAAGCTGGACTTCTCTTTGGCCTATCATCCTCAGACTAACGGGCAAGTGGAGAGAGTCAATCAGATTCTGGGTAACTACCTACGCCATTTTGTTTCCAGCCGCCAAGACAACTGGGCCGATCTACTCCCATGGGCAGAATTCTCATATAACCATCTGGACTCGACTTCCACAGGCAAGTCTCCTTTCTATGTGGTCTACGGGCATCATCCTCGTCCTCCTCTGCCTCTCTCTCCATCCTCCGAGGTCCCAGCCGTGGAGGAGTTGTTATCTGACCTGCAATCGATCTGGGAACAAACTCGACAGTCATTACTCAAAGCCTCTAAACGCATGAAGGATCAGGCTGATAAGAGGAGGAGACCTGCCACAAATTTTCTCCCAGGTGACAAAGTCTGGCTCTCGGCCAAATATGTCCGACTCAAGATTCCCAGCTACAAGTTGGGTCCTCGATTCCTCGGTCCTTTCTCGGTGCTAAGACGCATCAACCCTGTCACCTACAAGCTCCGCCTACCCCCCACTATGCGGATTCCGAACTCCTTCCATGTTTCCCTATTAAAACCAGTGGTTCTGAACCGGTTCTCAGATAAGTCTTCGTTCTCTGCTCCTCAAGCCGTCTCTGACGACGTCTACGCTGTTAAAGACATTCTGGCCATGAAGACTGTCAGAGGGAGAAGGTTCTTCCTGGTGGATTGGAAAGGATTTGGTCCTGAGGAGAGGTCCTGGGAACCCGAGGCTAACATCCTGGACCAAGATCTCATCAAGAGGTTCCTGCAGGTTAGAAAGAGGGGGAGGCCAAAGGGGGGGGGTACTGTCACGGCCGCGGCGGCGTCCCGTGCTCCGGGCCGCCGCCGCGACCTCCCTCCATCTCATGCAGCTGCCGGGGTCCCTGTGCAGGGACCCGGCGCTGCTACACGTTCGGCCCCGGGGGGCGCCTCACCTCTCCACGCTCCTGTCTCTCGCTGTGCCGGCCGGCGCGCGCGTCCCCGCCTCCTAGGGCGCGCGCGCGCCGGCTGTCTCAGATTTAAAGGGGCAGTGCGCTCCTAATTGGTAGTTGCACCCAATCACTCCCCTATAAATCCCAGCATGCCCTGTCCCCTGTGTTGGAGCCTCTACATGCTTCCCATAGCGTTTGGCCCAGCTCCCTGTTGTTCCTGTGTCCTGTCCGTTACCTGGTCCCAAGTCCCTGTTCCTGAGTCCTGTCCGTTACCTGGTCCCAAGTCCCTGTTCCTGAGTCCTGTCCGTTACCTGGTCCCTAGTACCCGTTCCTGGTTCCTGTTCCCCTGTCACTCCACCTGTTCCCGTGTCCAGCCTGTCACGTGCTCTCTCATCTGCAGACTATTGCCTGTGCCATCTCCTGCCACGCCTCGCCTGCCGACACCAGCAACCAAGCCAGGGGTAGCGACCTGGGGGTCGCCTGCCGCAGCAAGTCCATCCCGCCTTGCGGCGGGCTCTGGTGAAAACCAGCGGCCCCTTAGACTCCGCTCCCTGGTGAGGTTTGTGCCATCGCTGGTGCCGGTCCAGTGGATCCACTACTCCGGGCGTTACAGTAGTAGAGCAGTACTGGGGGTAGTAGTGAAGTAGTATTGGGGGTAGTAGAGCAGTAGTGGGGGTAGTAGTAGTGCAGTATTAGGAGCAGTATTGGGGGTAGTAGTAGAGCAGTACTGGGGGTAGTAGTGGAGTAGTATTGGGGGTAGTAGTAGAGCAGTAGTGGGGGTAGTAGTAGTGCAGTATTAGGAGCAGTATTGGGGGTAGTAATAGAGCAGTACTGGGGGTAGTAGTAGTGCAGTATTGGGGTAGTAGTAGAGCAGTACTGGGGGTAGTAGTGGAGTAGTATTGGGGGTAGTAGTAGAGCAGTAGTGGGGGTAGTAGTAGAGCAGTACTGGGGGTAGTAGTAGAGCAGTATTGGGGGTAGTAGTAGAGCAGTACTGGGGGTAGTAGTGGAGTAGTATTGGGGGTAGTAGTAGAGCAGTAGTGGGGGTAGTAGTAGTGCAGTATTAGGAGCAGTATTGGGGGTAGTAGTAGAGCAGTACTGGGGGTAGTAGTGGAGTAGTATTGGGGGTAGTAGTAGAGCAGTAGTGGGGGTAGTAGTAGTGCAGTACTAGGAGCAGTATTGGGGGTAGTAGTAGAGCAGTACTGGGGGTAGTAGTAGTGCAGTATTAGGAGCAGTATTGGGGGTAGTAGTAGTGCAGTATTAGGAGCAGTATTGGGGGTAGTAGTAGAGCAGTATTGGGGGTAGTAGTAGAGCAGTATTGGGGGTTAAGGATCCCCTATACTCACCTAGAGATCTGGCAGGCTTGCGCACAGCTCCTCTTCTCCCCGCTGCAGACGTGTGACGTCACCAGCGCGCGGGAGGCCGGAAACAGCGTGGCGGTGATTGACAAGGCAGACAGCCAATGGGCTGTCTGCTATTAGTGCGCCTGGGATTACCGTCTGACGGCATCCCCCTCCTTCTCCTCTGGCCTGACGCTGGCTGGGTAGTGCGGCTGCAGGCGCTGGAAGGAGGCTGGGGGCGGGAACAGAGCCAGACATCCTCCTCCGGCCTGTTGCTAGGTGAACGGCCGGCCGCTGCGGCCCTGGGTCCTTTAACCTGCGGCCGGGGGGGGGGGGGAGCAGAGGCGGACTCCATTCTCCTCCGCACACAGGGTAGGCGGCCGCTGCAGCCCCTAACCTGTGTCCGGAACACACGGCCCACTGATGTTGAGTAAGACCGGCCCGGGGGGCACATGCCCCCCTGCCCCCCGGCCCAGCCCGCTCCTGTACATGTATATGATGATTAACTGTTAAGTGCAGTACAGTGATTGACTACCACACTGAGAAATGTTTACCACTACAAAGCATCCTTTAGTTCTTCTCACTGGTCAGTACAATTAATAATATGTACCGTTTTCTTGTATACTGATTGTTTACTACTGTTTTCTTTATTCAAAAAACCTTAATAAAAACCATTGAATCAGAACTGTAGATTGTATGTAGATTGTATAATGAAACAGAAAAACGGCTTCCTCAGCTAAATGACAAGGAAAATATTGACACTAATGTTCTTTTACCAAATCATAACATAAAACTATGAATATACATGAAGGAATTATATATCCAATAAGCTACATGAACTTTGCTTTTAAAGTGGATTTTCAGCATATTAAAACACTCAACTAAAGGGAAGTGAAATTCCCTATTGCCTAGCAGCATAAAACACTCTGTCCATCATGCCTATGTTATTAAACTGCCGTTATGTATCTCATAGGAATGAGCAACAAAGGAACTGATGGATTTGGCTTGAATTTACTTACTACGCACCAAGTCTCGCTTTAATTAAAAGTAGAATTTTGAGCAGTCTACTTTAGTCAGGTTCACCATCCATGGTGTTTCTATTGGCTCATTACCATAAACTTTTACTCTTTTGCAAGATGATTTTACGTCATGGGATCTAGGTATTGAATTATTTTAGCACTTGTTTAGCACATTTTCCTTTGCATACTTTTAATGTCACATACAGAAATCCAAATTGCTGAACGGCACTGTGTGGCAACAATCTCAGGAGGGTGCACACTTCACAGAAACTAGACCCCAGTTCCACCTTCAAGACAGCAAACACTGAAGAGGCGTCACTCCAAAATACGTAAATGAAGTGATTTGTTTTATTCACCCATCATGTGCAACCTTTCAATCTTCTCATGTATTCACGTATTTTGGAGTGCCGTATATTGGAGTGCTCTATGATGTGGCTAGCCTCCAGTGGTTTAGTCAGGAATAGAATGGCGCCATACACAGGAGCCAGGCCACGGTTCAAAAAAAGGTCGGTGGCATCGGCTTCCCAGCGCCGGCGCCGTTCTACCCATGTAAAGGTCTTAAAGCAAAAGTACTGCTGGTACATTCACTTTAATGTTGTGTTTGAAAAGGTTAATTTTTTAAAATTATGTACACGTGTCTATGTAAGACTCCTATAAAGGAGTAGTAGAAACACACTAGCATTAGTGTGAACAAGGCTCTCGCCAAAATGCGAAAACAATGCTTTTTCCATGACTGTCTCATACTAAAAATAAAAGACAAGTTTTTTATCCACCTCAGTGCTAAAAACAGAAAAAACTGTCGAAAAACAGATTCCATCCATAAGCAGTTTGTATTTGCAGATTATAGTCCTTGCAACTCTTCTGACATCATTCCAAACATTTAACTTTTCTACAAATATGGATGTAATATACTTATTCAATAGCAATTTTTGTTTGGCGGATAAGAAAAGAAAATATATGAACTATGTATCTGCAATTTTTCAGGCCGCAAAGCACTTTACAGTCATTTGAAGGAGGCTTCAGCCCAGGGCCGGGACAAGGAATTTTGGTGCCCTAGGCAGAGAAGGCAAATGGCGCCCCCCCCCCATATGTATATATATCCCCTGTTTGCCTCCCCCAGTAGTATATAGACCCCCCTGTTTGCTTCCCAAGTTGTATATATATCCCCTGTGTGCTTCCCCCAGTTGTATATATATCCCCTGTGTGCTGCCCCCAGTTGTATATATATCCCCTGTGTGCTGCCCCCAGTTGCATATATTTTTATGTATATATATTTATGCATTTACACACAGACACATATTTATGCATATACACACACACACACATTTATGTACAGTATATACACTTATGTATACACACACACACACACACTCTTATGTATACACACACACACACACTTATGTATACACACACACAGTCACACTCTCACACATGTAAACACACACACACACAGACACAAAACAGCTACCTGAGTGACACACACACACACACACACACAAAACAGCTACACCTCAGTGTGACACACACACTCTTATGAATACACGCACACTCTTATGTATACACACACACACACACACTCTTATGTATACACACACACACACACTCACTCTTATGTACACAGACACAAAACAGCTACCTCTCAGAGTGACACACACACGCACTCTTATGTATATACACACACACTCTTATGTATACACACACACACTTATATACACACACACACACACTTATATACACACACTTATGTGTATACACACACACACTTATATACACACACACACACTTATGTATACACACACTTATGTATACACACACACACACTTATGTATACACACACACACACACACTTATGTATACACACACACACACTTATGTATACACACACACACACTCATGTATACACACACACTCATGTATACACACACACTCATGTATACACACACACACACACACACTTATATATATATACACACACACACACTCATGTATACACAACACACACTTATATATATACACACACACACACACACACTCTTGTTGTTGCTGTACACATACACAGGCACAAAACAGCTACCTCTCAGCTAGGTTGCTTGCACTTTCTCTCCTCACCGTCCTGGGACTGTCATGGAGGGGTCTGCTGCTGCTGCTGCTGATGATGATGATAATGATGCAGCCATGAGCAGCTGACAGGAGAGGCTCAGGACACAAAACACAGGCAGACACTTCCTGGTCCCCATGTGCTGTGTCTGCAGGCTGCCATTCTTCACCTCCTCCTCTCTGGCCCGACAGCTGAGCAGCTCCCAGAGCCTAGGGGATGTGTAATGCTGCACATTCCCCCATACTGGCCTCCTGCACCAGGTCAGATGCCTCCTGGCAAAGGGAGCTCAGCCCGAGCAGTGTCTTCAGCAGGAGGCCGCCCCTCCCCCCCGCCCTGTGGAGCAGCAGCAGAAGACTCACAGACCTGTGTATCTCCCGGCAGGGGCTGATGTAATCACCTCCTGTGTGCTGCTTCCGGGTTCGGCCTGGTGGCGCCCCCTGCTGTTTGGCGCCCTAGGCCATCGCCTACCCCTGCCTACTCTTTGTCCCGGCCCTGCTTCAGCCTACAAATTCTGGAGATCCATTTGGATCCATTCTCTACCAGTCTGAGAAAAAAGGGCCTGAAGGTAAGGGCCTGAATCAGAGATACATACAAAATAATAAAAAAGGGGGAAATCGTAGCAATCAGCAATTGTTTTCTGATGTATAATGTAAGAAAAATTCTGCAATTCTGGCGCTTTTTTTATTTTTACATTTACACCATTCACTATACAGAAACACTATTGTTATATTTCATTAAATCGGAAAACTAAACACGCTACGATATATAATATGTTTATTTATTTATCTTTTTGGGGGGTTATATATAAAATGGGAGAGGGGGGGGGTAACCTTTTATTAGGGGAGAGTTTTTTAAAACTTTTTTTTCTTCATTTTACACTTTTTAAGTCCCCTTATGGAACTATTACATTAAAGGGGTTATCCAGTGCTACAAAAACATGGCCACTTTGCTCCAAAGACAGCCCCTCTCTTGTCTCCAGTTTGGGTGGGGTTTTGTAATTCAGTTCCATTGAAGTGAATGGAGCTTAATTGCAAACCACACCTGAACTGGAGACAACATTCGTGTCAGCGTTCCTGTGGCAGGAATGTACATAAACATTTGTGGCCATGAAGGGGGTTTAATGTGTGTGGGGCCGTTTCACATTACTGTCCCAGAGCCAGAGGTCATTACCCCTTAAGGCTCGGTTCACACGTTGTAAGAGTGCGGCTGTATTTGCGGCTGTAATTGTGCGGCGGTATTTTTGGTGGTTCGTGTGTATGCTTGGAAGTATAGGATATGCGGCTGCACAGTGCACACTATGTATGAATCTATGGCCCTATCGTAAACGGACCCGTAAAAAATGAACAAGACCATTGTTTGCGGCTGAATATGCGGCCGTGGATTGACAGGCGGTCCGTACGGAGTACTTCAAAAATAGCCGGCAATGATGCCGAATGCCGATGCCTCTAATAGTTAATATATTAAATTAATCAAACACATTTTCTTTGTAATCAAGACACTTTCGTTGATCAATAATTTATTTCTAACGAATCCATCATTTTGCAATTAAATATACTGTTAAAAAAAATAGATATATAAATAAATGTATATTTATCTATATATTTATTTTTTGACAGTATATTGAATTGCACAATGATGGATTCGTTAGAAATAAATTATTGACCAACGAAACTGAATTTATTTCAACGAAAATGTGTTTTCTTAATTAAATATTAATTAGTACAGGAAGCTCTATAAGCCGTTAATTCATATGCCGGCAATAGAGCATTCTGTACTAATCATCACTTTACTTTAATGAAAACATCAAATGTTTCTTCTAATTATGTTATGACAATAGCATTATTAGAAGAAATATTTAGAATTATATGTGCGCTCAGCTGATTGGCTGTTCGGCTGAGCGCACATATAATGAGCCGGTCCGCAGTACAGTGACTTCATTGTGCTGCGGACCAGCGAAGAGGACACATCGGGACATCGGATGGTGAGTATAGAGCTCTCCCCACCCCCTCCCCAGCACTGCACCCCTCCCAGCAAGGAAGGGGGGTCACTTAACCCCTTCCTTGCTGGGATGGGTGCAGTCTGACATCAGTCTGGCCCTCAGGGGGTTAAGGGGGATGCAATACATCCTCCGTTAACCCCTTGGGGGTCAGACTGTAAGCAGCGATCTGTAAAGATGCTGCATACTGTAAGGAGCACAACACCGCTCACAATGATGGGTGTTGTGCTCCTGTTTGTGTGTTTTTTGTGTGTTTCTCCCTTTTTGTTTTTCAGATATCGGTATCCTGTGGATTACGTCGGATTCCATGGACTACGTCGATGACCAGCGTTTTTTTAATGTTTTTTTTAATAAAATGGTCAATGAGGGGTGTGGGGGTGTTTTTATTTGAATAAAAAAATTTGTAAACTTGTGTCTTGTCTTTATTTCTTTACTTTATAGACTTAGTAGTGGAAGCCGTCTAATAGACGGAATCCATTACTAAGTCGGGGCCTAGTGTTAGCCGGTATAAAATGGCTAACACTAACCCCCTATTATTACCCCAGTACCCAATGCCACCAGGGGTACTGGGAAGAGCCGGGTGCCAGTGGTCCCGGAGCGTCAAAATTGGCGCTCCTGGACCGGGCGGCAGCAGGCTGGTAAGATTTAGGCTGGGGAGGGCCTAAACCAATGGCTCTTCCCACCCTGGTGTTACCAGGCTGCTGTCGTTTGGTTTTTAACCCGGCTGGTTATAAAAATAGGGGGGACCCTATGCGTTTTTTTTTAATTATTTATTTATTTAAAAAAAAACCGCATAGGGTCCCCCCTATTTTTATAACCAGCCGGGTTAAAAACCAAACGACAGCAGCCTGGTAACACCAGGGTGGGAAGAGCCATTGTTTTAGGCCCTCCCCAGCCTAAATCTTACCAGCCTGCTGCCGCCCGGTCCAGGAGCGCCAATTTTGACGCTCCGGGACCACTGGCACCCGGCTCTTCCCAGTACCCCTGGTGGCATTGGGTACTGGGGTAATAATAGGGGGTTAGTGTTAGCCATTTTATACCGGCTAACACTAGGCCCCGACTTAGTAATGGATTCCGTCTATTAGACGGCTTCCACTACTAAGTCTATAAAGTAAAGAAATAAAGACAAAACACAAGTTTACAAATTTTTTTATTCAAATAAAAACACCCCCACACCCCTCATTGACCATTTTATTAAAAAAAACATTAAAAAAACGCTGGTCATCGACGTAGTCCATGGAATCCGACGTAATCCCCAGGATACCGATATCTGAAAAACAAAAAGGGAGAAACACACAAAAAACACACAAACAGGAGCACAACACCCATCATTTTGAGCGGTGTTGTGCACCTTACAGTATGCAGCATCTTTACAGATCGCTGCTTACAGTCTGACCCCCAAGGGGTTAACGGAGGATGTATTGCATCCCCCTTAACCCCCTGGGGGCCAGACTGATGTCAGACTGCACCCATCCCAGCAAGGAAGGGGTTAAGTGACCCCCCTTCCTTGCTGGGAGGGGTGCAGTGCCGGGGAGGGGGTGTGGAGAGCTCTATACTCACCCCGATGTGTCCTCTTCGCTGGTCCGCAGCACAATGAAGTCACTGTACTGCGGACCGGCTCATTATATGTGCGCTCAGCCGAACAGCCAATCAGCTGAGCGCACATATAATTCTAAATGTTTCTTCTAATAATGCTATTGTCATAACATAATTAGAAGAAACATTTGATGTTTTCATTAAAGTTCCATACTATACACTCATTCCCCAGTATGGCTACATAGGCCTGAGGAAGGTCGGAAGCACGACCGAAACGTCGCCCGTAGCATTACTTTTCTACTTTAATTCGTACTACTTGATCTGGTTGGATTGTGGTATATGATTTTCTCCTGAATAAAATTTCACCAGCATACAATCTTCTGGGAGTGCAGTGCTTCTGTTCATATGTATTATGGGATTGAGGAATCCCTCTGCACTAGCACCCAATAATACGATTTAGGGTGTGCGGATTGTTGTTGTTACGCATTCATTAAAGTTAAGTGATGATTAGTACAGAATGCTCTATTGCCGGCATATGAATTACCGGCTTATAGAGCTTCCTGTACTAATTAATATTTAATTAAGAAAACACATTTTCGTTTAAATAAATTCAGTTTCGTTGGTCAATAATTTAATTCTAACGAATCCATCATTGTGCAATTAAATATACTGTCAAAAAATAAATATATATATAAATATACATTTATTTATATATATATTTATTTTAACAGTATATTTAATTGCAAAATGATGGATTAGTTTAAATTTAATTATAGAACAACGAAAGGGACTTTATTACAACGAAAATGTGTTTTATTATTTTAATAGATTAACCATGAGAGACATCGGCATTACTGCAGAGGATCGCAAACCCCGGTAATAGCAATTCATGTAAACTGTTTCCCTGCTTTCCCAGATGCATCCAGAGGTGTTTGCATCACTTTCTTAACATTTTATTTGTTATTTTTAGTTGAACCAGATTTCCAAGTAAATGACCGTATGTTTTCAGCCGCATGTCTATTTTTTCCCACGGCAGTAGTTTCACCCGCACATTTACAGCCGCATAAAAAATACAGCCGCACAGTTACAGCGTGTGAACCCAGCCTAAATGCTGAAATGCATAGCAATCGTGATGTTTAAGGAACTCAGTGAAAGGATAAGCACATGTCAGTATGAAAGAAAAAGTTTAAAGAATAAATATATTTAAAAAAAAACTTAGAAAATAAACCCCAGTAAAAGTTTTTTTTTATTGTTTTTATAAGGATTTCCTGAACCATAGGGTTGCAATGAATACTGACACCCTTCAGGATTTTTCCTAAAGGGTGTCCGTTCAGAAAAATAGGTCAGGAAACTATAGAACCTGTCCTATTTTCACCAGGATATCCTGAATCGATGTCAACATAGTAGTGTATGGTAGCTCAGGAAATCCTGATGCACATCAGGAAAACCTGAAGACACTCCTGTTGGTTTCCTGAACTTAAAAACTGATTACTGTCAGGAAATCCTAATGATTTCCTAAAGCCTCCTGAAGGCCTCCTGATCAGGATTTCCTGACAGCAAAAACTGACATGGATGTGTGAAGGGGGCCCAAGACATGTTTTTGACCAGTAATGTAAAATTGTGTTTATTAGTTTGGTACTGTATTTTTTAGCTCACATGTATATTCCTTAGAGCAGCAGTCCCTAACCTTTTTTCTACCAAGGACCAGCCTCAGGCAAGACCATTTTTCCCTGACCTGGTACAATAGGGGGCTTTCTTCATATGGGAGCAGGATTATACAGTATGTGGGGTTATGGAGGAGGTTATCTGCAAAGTCTCCACTGGCATGTGTGCTGTCCCGATCCCAGCTTTTAGCTTAATGCGCAGTGTTCTGGCAGACTTTGCCATACTGGTGTGCAATAATCCGAAATCTGGGACTAGAACAGCGCTCAAGTCAACAGAAATAGTGGTTTTAAAACAATTGTACCACCCACCACATTTTATAAATTAAAATTTTCATACAACTATGGTGTGCGCCCGCGTGGGCATTCGACCGGTCTTTGCCAGATGGTGCTGTATGAAGCCACTACTGTGGTGGTTGGTCAGAATACAGCTCAGCCTGTAGTTGTACTGTCGTGATGCCAGTGCCAAAGGGGAACACAGGTATGGGAGCACACCTGCTTTTATTTTAGAGATGCTGGCTATATCCTTTCCCCTGTGGTCGGTGACCTGCCAGGTTGTGAGGGGGTCCCTTGGGTAGTTATCACGGCTGTCCGGAGTGGAGTTGTGACCCACCCGGACTATCGTTTCTGTCCCCCACAGAAAGGGGAGATGACCCAAGGATGTGGTATCTACTGTGTAGGTGCCAGAACAATAATCACTGAGTCCTGTTACCATAAATAAATCTTCTTTATTTAGAGAATACTTTGCACAATAGATGTGACGGAACAGAATCTGCGCTAAGACCCTCTAAGGTAGAAGAGCTGAGAGTTGTAGAAAGGAGGTTGTACTGAGAGTCCAGAACAGTGGAGAGGAGTTTGTACTGAGAATCCAGAACAGGGGAGATGAGTTTGTACCGAGAGTCCCAACCCAGGGTAGAAGTGTGCTGTCAGAACTTTAGAAGAAGAAGGATAAGTAGAATACTGAAGACTTGAAAGTAGAAGTATACTTGTGCCCGTGTTTCGACCTTAGCTGTCATTATACCACCTGTTTCCCTACAGTGTCAGGTGACCCGTCCTATAAGGGTGTCACAAGCCCCAGACCTTGGTAACTGAGTTAAGCAGAGTGGCTAAGTTTACCTCCTTACACCCGCACTGCGAGATAGAGTACATAGGCTTCTAGCAACTTTGCCCTATCCGGATCAGTACCTCTTGTTATCAGGATACTGTCCTGCACTGTTAGAAATGTTCATGGCATGGGTTGGGGTGATCTCCGACTTGTCCTCTCCTTTAGTGGCTTAACACTGCATAGTGAGTAGAAGTGCTGCTTTAAAAAAAACTGGTGTCTGCATCTCCCATGTGCATCTATCCACTACCACCGACTAGACTACACTGGACACTGACTAGGTGGGGACCTGACAAAGCCAGGGCCCAGCTGGACTACAGCAGGGACTGTCCTATCTTGCGTCCTTTCTCCACCAAGACTTAGGTAAGACTCAAGTGTGGGCGTGTACTTCCTCTCCTCATATGACAACTTCCTACAGGAGGTGTAATGTCCCCTGTGAGTGGTCGAAGAGAAAGGAACACAGAGATAGTTGAAAAGAATAGAGAGCTCTCATTGGTGCGCAGATTATAACAAACAATAACCCCTTAGTTACTGCAGCTGTGCAATATACAAGTACAGTTACATACAGTAGAGACATCTAGTGGCAAACTTAGGTACTATTTCATTACCACTTTTACTTGAAGTACTGACTTTAGCGAGGGGTTTAAAATACCAATAACACCCGTAGTGGGATACCACACAACCTAGTCGCTACTACACCAATTCTGATGGTGCTGTCCATTTCTCAAACCACCACCTGATTCCTGAGATCTCCTCCATTTTCATCCATGTAAATAAAGTAGTCTGCTGCACTGGAGGCGGACCTACTGCACCAATATAGTCTCCACTGGTTGACCTGCAACTTCTGTCCCCTGCCCCGACCTGTTTCTGTGCGAGATCTTTCACAGCCTCATCCCTCGCTCTGATAAAAGATGAGGCTGCACATGAGGCTGCACAAGATGTAAGACCCAGACCCAGGCTGGGAATGGGGAAGGATGTGACTCAAGAGGCGACACCTATCAGGTTGTTTGAAAATATTTATTTATTAAATGTGGTGGTAGATTTGCTTTAACTGCGGCACCACAGATCAGCACTAAACCCTTAATGCCCCCGTCCCAGTCCACAGACTGCTGGTCAGAGACCCCTGCTTTAGGGTGTCCAGTTTTGTATTTTTCCAATGCACTGTATTTTTCATTGCTTCTGTTTTATTTAGTTTTAAATAGTCCGAACTTTTTTCAGTCTGTCCGTATCATATATCATGGCTGTACTTTATAGCAGGAAATATTACAACGTGTGTCTTATGATTTAATAACTGCAATGTATTTATAAATCCAAAGCTAAATTATAATTAAGATATAAAATATAAAATCTTTCCATTTAAATCTTCATGTATTATATTTTCCAGTGCCTGGGTTAATGTTGTAGTAACCAAGTGATACATAGCCATTTATCTTGAAAAAGACTATCCCTAAGCAGTTTTTTTAAATCTTTTGGTAGCATATTACCACTTAGATCCTCAGCCAGTAAAATAATGACTTGGCACATTAAATATTGTACAATTTAAAACCAGGATCATATATTTCCTAAAACGTCACATTATAAGGTACCATGTGAAGGTCTCTTCCTCCATTACCCTATAATTGGTATGCTGCCCAGTATAATTGACAACTTTAGCCTCTGGTAAGCATGAACGTTGAGCTGTACTGTAAACTGTAAATCCGCACTCTAGATTGCATGAAGAAGAAACAACTCCAGAGAAGATATCACCTGTGAGTTACTGATATCATTGTGTAAAGTAAATATGGGCCAGGCAAGCCAGTAGAGTTGCTGAAGCCATTGAATATTGTGCATGCATCTCATTAATAAGATCCCTTCACAATACGCAGCAGGTTTTGTATAGTTGCCTTCAGTCCAGTATACAGAGCTCATAGATATGGTAACCATATCGATGTGATCGATGCTGGAAGGAGCAGCCTAAAATGTTTGTCTCGCAGATTCTGCAGAAACGAGTCATGGCCAAAGAAGTTTTTAAGATGACTGGGCAAGATGGCAAAAAAAAAACACAAAAGTGAACAACAAGAGAAAACGTTGCATGTGTAATTGAATAACTGCAATATGATCACTTATAAGGTCTTCAGAACCCATGTACAGCCTAATCTACCTCTATATGGTCAGTGCTGAGGGAGAATATTGGTCTTTGTATAGTGGATGTTATGCTGCAATGGCATGGGGGTATAAATTACTATGTGGTGAAGATGTGGTGATAATATTTGTTCCTTATTTATTGGTATAAGGTGATGCGGATATGGGGGGGTGGCTATGGGGGCGTGGCTATAGGGTGTGGCATATTGCCATGAATGTCCCTCTTTTCTTTTATCAAAAGTTGGGAGGTATGATGGTAATGTCACCATACATAAATTATTACCATACAGAGCCTACACGCCAACCCAGGGTTTCCTAAACCTGGGCAATTCATATAATTACTGAACAACTTGATCTGAGCGCAAAAAAGGGTGATAAACGTCAGATGGAAACATGATGGCCAATACTGTCAATGCAGAAAAAGAAAGGGCTTCATATATTGTGAAGACCTCCTCTGGTTATGAGCATGTCCCTGGTGTTGGGTGCAAAACAACCTACTGTATTTTATGGTTGTACTTCCTGGTTGATCAGTTACTTGGTACTAAAAGTCCCAGGGTGAATTGGTTTCCCTCAGCTGTTCATCACAGCCCTCCCAACCTGCCTATTTTCCTCCCCCAGCACTACTGCCAGTTCCCCACCCAAAACTGTTGCAGAACATCTCATTTTACAGCAAACTTTTGCATACAGATAAGTGAGGTTTTAGCACTTGCTGCTTTATTCAGCACAAGACAGAATGTTGTAATCACACCTCACCCTCCCAAAGGCGGTGTTCACACAAGTGGAGTTTTGTTTATTACACTTCAGAATCCCTTTTTAAAAAAACTACTTAAACTAAAGTTGTTATTGATAGCAGAAAATGAACATATATTTTAACACCCCTGTGCTACAATCTGATTACATAAAGTATTCCTCTGGCAGAAAGAAGGGGTGTTCTCCCTGACACGGCTGTCCCAGGTGATGCGCCTGCACCTGTATCACCCTATTCTACCCCCTCCCTGCAAGACAATGTAATAAAGTTGTTGAAGACGCTGACCCGGTGAGTGCTGAATTCTTCTACCAATCATTATTCTTCTGATTTGTTACTGTATATATATATATATATATATATATATATATATATATATATTTATACTATATATATATGACCCTGCTGTTGCCATATAGTGCACACACTTGTTATGAACTACACAACCTTTCCCACAACCCCTTTTTCTGGCAGGCTAGGTGGAGACTAACTAACAGTGCTTCCTGGAGATAGCAGTTAACCTTAGCATGCCTGGCCCACTTTACTGGGTCCCAATCAAGGGCAAAAGGTTATCAAAATAAAACGGATTGCAAAAAACGTAGTGTAAACCCAGCCTAAGGCTATGTTCCCACTCAGTATTTTTGCTCAGTATTTTGGTCAGTATTTTGCAACCAAAACCAGGAGTGGATTGAAAACACAGAAAGGCTCTGTTCATACACTCATAAAATTGAGTGGATGGCCACCATTTAATGGCAAATAACGTCCGTTATTTCAAAATGTTGTTGTTTTTTTTTTTTTTTTAAATAAATTTTTTATTCAATTTTCAGAATTTTGATTTACATACAGACTTACAAACACCCCATCTCTCGAAACAATTGGAGAGAGGGAAAGAACCAACAGTGAAATGTAACATATTCAAGATACAGGCAGTAATACATGGTGAGGAGACAGAGGTATCCGACATGTCACAGGATAACGCAAAGCAACTTAATTTAATTCACATCCGTGTCTGGATGTGATAATCCTCCAAATCTTGACCACATCACCCTTAGTTCGACAGACTCCTCCCCCCCCCTTGCTTCCCCTGTCCCATCACCCACCCCGTTTCTGAGGCACAAGGACATCTGAGGAGACCCATTGTGACCAGGTCTTCCCTGAAGTGGCTGCTAAATACGCAGGCACCCCAGAGTTCCTGCCAGATCATGCCGACAATACCACTCAGTAAGTCTGAAGGGGTACATTATGTCATGTATCTCCTGAGCTGTGTGATGGGATTCCAGAAAGGAGCGCCAGCGATCAAAAAACCCCTTAATCCCTGAATGCTTGTGCCTTTCTGCATAGACTCTATCTATGCCGAAGAGTCGTTTTAGCTGGGATATTACCATAGGGACATCTGGAGTCTTACCTGAAAGCCACTCCTGGAACAAACACCTCAATGCTACGTGTATGACTATATGTACTATGTCAGGTATCTTTACCACAGTGTCGCCCTCCGGGGGACGTAACTGATGGAAGAGAAAGGCCTGGGGGGAGTGTGATATCTCTATCTCCCAGTGTGAGTGAACATAGGCAGCTATAGCCCTCCAGTATGTTTGGGTGTGCGTACAGCTCCACACCCCGTGCCACAGGTTAGTGAGGGGTTGGTCACATTTTGGGCAGGCTGTGATTCTATCAGGAAATTGCGGAGAGGGGAGTATGTTAAAACCGTAGAGTGCATTATGTGCCAATTTGAAATAAGTTTCTCTCCATCTTTCGTTTATTATACATTTTCTGACCTTTTGCCACCCTTGCAAGATTTGTTCCTGGATTTGTTGGTCAGACGTCCATCTAACCCAGGATGGGAACAGGGCTGCCTTGTCAATTTTTAGGAAAGAATCTCTAAGGGCATTATACAATACTGAGATGGAAGTCTTTCCAGGAGCGGCTCCCATGATGCCATCCAGAGTATGGTTTTGGGCCTCTTCCCCCAAGTTCCGCAATCTGGTAGAGCAGAAGGCATATACCTGCTGAACATAGAGGAAGTGAGACCGAGGAATATCAAATTTGGACAAGATTTCTGATGGGGTAAACCATTGCCTATCCACAGGGTTAATCAAATGGCCCGCCTGGGTGACTCCCCTGGCCATCCATTGCACCGCCCATCCTGGAGAACTTCCCCAAGGAGGTTCTGGATGTCCAAAGAGAGGCATCCTTTTGGACAAGAGAAAAGGAAGTTTAAATATCTTTCGTATCTCCCTCCATGCCATCACTGTATCTCTCAGAATGGTAAAGCTCTTAAGTTGCGCCGGCATTCGGGAGTGGGAGGTGTGGAGAAGTGCTACCGGGTTCCACGGCTGAAGGAGCGCTGACTCTAGAGGGAAATTAGAATGGTATGAGGACCCATGTAACCAGTCAATAACGTGACGGAGAAGACAAACTATATTATATCCCCTAACATTTGGGAAGTTGAGTCCCCCATCCAATTTGCCCAGGGCTAGTTTCTGGAAGGCTATTCTTGGGCGCTTACCCGCCCATATGAATTTAGTGAAAGACTGGCGAAGTTTATTTATGTCAGTGTGTTTTATAAGCAGGGGTAGAGTTTGAAGTGGGTACAACAACCGTGCAAAACTGACCATCTTCACCAGGTGGCAGCGCCCCATAAAGGTGATCGGTAGCTGTGCCCACTTACGCAGTTCCGCATAAATTTTATTCAATAATGGGGGGTAATTTAAGGAGTACAAAGAATCCGGTGTTTTCCCCACCTTGATCCCTAGATAAGTGATATGTGTCTTTGCTACTTGCATAGGGGGTGGCCTATTTACATGTACCCAAGGGGGGGGAGAAGGACCTAGAGGGAGGAGCTCGCTCTTAGTAAAATTTATTTTATATCCTGAAAGTTTACCGTAATCAGTCAGGAAAGAAAATAGTGCGGGCAGGCTAACATGGGGGTTATTAAGAAAAATTAGGAGGTCATCCGCAAAGAGGGTCGTTTTAACTGCTCTGTCCCCCACCTGTATGCCCTCAAACAAGTTCGATGTTTCTAGATATTTGGCTAGAGGCTCTATGGTCAAGTCGAACAATAAAGGGGATAGTGGGCATCCCTGTCGGGTGCCTCTTCCTAATGGAATTGGGGCTGATAAGAGCCCTGGAGTATGGACCCTCGCCACCGGAGCAGTGTACAGGCCCCCCAAAAATGTCTGAAAGCGCCCTCCAATGGAGAATTTGTCTAACACCGCCCACAGCCAATCCCAGCGAACATTGTCAAACGCTTTCTCCGCGTCTAGAGATAATAAAGCAGGGTTGTCGGTTGGCTGAGGGCGGTGTCGGATCCTGTCCAAGACTACCAGCACTTTTCTAATATTAGTGACTGCCGATCTATTTCTAATAAAACCCACCTGCGCCTCCCCCACCAAGTCGGGCATGTAATTGGCTAGTCTATCCGCCAATATTTTGGTCAATAATTTAATGTCATAGTTTATTAGCGAGATTGGGCGGTATGATCCCGGGTCTGTGGGGTCTTTACCCGGTTTAGGGAGAACTTTTATGTACGCCATTTTTGCTCCTGCCGGGATATTTCCTGTGGTGAACATGGAATTAAAGTGTGTAGTGAGGCTAGGCACTATCTGGTCTGTTAATGTTTTAAAAAATTCCCCTGTAAACCCGTCAGGTCCGGGAGCCTTGCCATTTGAGGAGGCCTTTATAGCCCCACGTACTTCCTCCTCAGTGATTTCTGCGTTTAGCACTTCCTGTTGCTCCACAGAGAGGGAGGGAAGTGATAAATCCGCTAGGAAAGTGGACAAGCTACCCGTCTCTGAAGGGGGAGTAGAGTAGAGTGACGTGTAATAATCCCCCAGAATTTTATTGATTTGGGTCGGGGCAGCGTGCAGGGTCCCCTGTTGGTCTCTCAGCGCTAGTACATGAGCCGGGGGGTGTCTTCCTTTCGCAAGTCTAGCCAATAGTTTGCCCGCCTTATTACCGTGGCGGAAAAATTCCACCTCGCCCTGGGTACGATATATCCTATCCCTCCTGTCCAGCCATAACTCGTAATCAGCCTTTGCTGCCTGCCAGGCCTCCCTGTTGGAGTCAGACGAGTCCCCCAGGTAGGCCGTGTAAGCGCCTCTAAGGCGATCACTCGCCTTTTTATATTGGGTGGCGGTTTTTTTTTTCATTGATGTGACATGAGCTATCAATTTACCTCTAAGGACGACCTTACTGGTTTCCCAGAATAGTTGAGGAGTGGATTTGTGTTCCGCGTTATAGTAGTCGAACTCAGTCCACCACCCCCTCAGAAGCTCAACAAACGCTTCATCCTCCGTCATATAGGAGGGAAACCGCCAGATAAACTCATTACCCGTCGGGCAGGATGGGAAGAGGGTTAATACAACCGGTGAATGGTCCGTGATGACCAGGTCTCCATGTTTCACCGATTCTATCCTACGGCTGAGAATTGGGTTAGTCAACATGTAGTCTATTCTAGACCATGACTGGTGGGGGTGTGAGAAGTGGGTGAAATCCCTATCAGCTGGATGTGTGAGGCGCCATGCGTCCTCTAGCCCTGTCTGTTCCAGGAAGCCCGGCAGCACTTTATCTCTAGACCGGAATGACGTAGGGTTAGGGTTCGTTGAGGGCCCCTTCCTATCCTCCCTTGGATCGAGGACAGTGTTAAAATCCCCTCCCACTACTTTCCATTGTGTGGCATCTGAATTTAGTCTATCTGCCAGTCCTGCAAAAAAAGTTATATTGTCCCCATTGGGGGCGTATATGTTAAAGATGCTATATTGGTCCCCCTGGTGGTCTATGATCAGGTGCGAGACCCTTCCCTCGGCATCATGTGTATGCGATACTAGTTTAAATTGGAAGGACCTATGAATCAGCGTGATCACTCCCGCCTTACCATTCACTGATGGGGACCCATAGACGCCGCCCACCCAGAATCGTTGCATTCTATTCATGTCCTCCGCCTCTAGGTGGGTTTCCTGCATCATTACTATGTCGGGACGGTGTTTCTTCAGAAAGCGGAGCAGTTGCACCCGTTTATTGGGTGACCTTAGCCCCTTTACATTCCATGTTACGAGCCTAACCATGATAAGTCTAGACAAAGATAGAATGCAAGGATAAAGTGTAGTAAGAGGAACGCCTCAGATAGAGTGCCGTCAGTAATAAGCACCCCATGACCCCCGACCTGTGTAGGCTCATGCTTACGTTTCCCCCTCCCCCCTCCCCCCGATTGCACTGAAAGAGAGACAAGAACATAGAACCATGTGACCCCTCTACCATATACCATCTGCCTCCTGCGTGAATCTCTGTGTACATAAAAACAACAACAAAACATAACCAAACAAAAGTGATTTTTCATCTCGTGAGAGGGTCTGATAGCATGAGACTGCCTCTCCATCCTCGAGTGTGAGACTTCTCTTTTTTCAGTCATGCAACGGGCTCCCGTGGGGGCGCCACTGCATAAGTATACAAAAAGTCACGCCCCGAGGACCAAGACATCAGCAGGCCCATATCTATGTCAGGAAGGAAAGTGGTAAAAGAGAAAAGATAACCATAACCATTTAAGCAGGTGTGTGCGAAATACTTGCTACTGTCCCTCATGCAGCAGGATTACAGCCTCGCTGTCGACCATCTCAGTCGGGAGAGGGAGATCTGGAGTAACTTCTGGCGCGTCTGGTACGTCGCATGCGCCTGCGCTGCTCCTTGGGTGAAGACTGTTCCGGCCGGCATACTGTATTCTGGGCGGGGCGGCCCTGTGACCGCTGGCTGGACGGCTGTGATCCACTGAAGGGTTCATTTCTCCTGAAAGCTTCTTCCGCCAACTTAGGTGACTTGTAGGTGGACATTGAGCCATCATTATGAAAAATGCGCAAAGTGGCCGGATATTGCAGCTGAAACTTCTTTTTCGCCTTGAATAAAGCTGTACAAACGTTGCTGAAAGCTCTGCGCCGTTTTGTGACTTCTGCAGAGTAGTCCTCAAAGATCATGAGGCGCATGCCCTGTACTTCCAGGGGTTGGGACCTCTTCCTGTAGGCTCGCAGGATGGCCGTTTTATCGTTGAAGTCTAACAGCCGGAATATAACTGGACGAGGCCTCGCTGTCATCACGTCCCGCGTATTTTCGCGGATGCTGGGGGGCATGCCAATTCTGTGTACCCTTTCAATCCTACACGCATGGGGCAGGCCGAGGGTTTTTGGTATGTCCCGCTCACAGAATGATTGCAGGTCAGCTGTACCAATTTTCTCTGGTATCCCTATGATGCGTAGATTGTTTCTTCTGGAACGATTTTCCAGGTCATCTATTTTGTCCTCCATAACCTCGGTGACGTCGTATAGCTGGCGTACACGAGAGCGGAGGAAGTCGTTTTCATCTTCCAGAGCAGAAACACGCTGTTCCACCACCTCAATTCTGGTAGCGTGGTCAGTAACTTCCTTGCGTATCTGGGACAGAGAGGTTTTAAAAGCATCCTCTATTATCCTCTGCATATTCGGGAGTATGTGCTGTGTAACTGCTGCTGCCAATAGCTTATAGTCAATGGCGGGTGATAGTCCTCCCTGTGAGCAGGCATTAGCATTGCTGGCAGCACTGCCTGTTTCCCCAGTATATCCCAGCAGCTGGGCCTGGGCATAGCTCTGTGGCATAGTTCCCTGTATTGGGGTCTGGGATAAAGATGCAGGACTGTCTGGGGGAGCTTGATTCTGGCAGAGACCCCCTGATATTGTCTTTGCAGGCTGGGGCTCTCCCATAGGGAGCGCATGGCCGCCGGCCCCGGGTACTGTGTCCCCCTCCTTTGTGCCGGTTTGCTGCGAGTCCCGGCCGGCTTCCCTTCCCCACACTCCACCTGTACTATTGGGGGGCTGTGCCGGTCCCACCGAGCTGCTAGTGTGGTGCCGCTGCCCCGGTTCTGGGTCTCGCCAGCCTTCACTTGCCTGCTGGGGACCTCCTGTGGCAGTGTTCTCCTCCCCCTGCGGCGCCATCTTGGCTTCCTCTGCCGCCATGCGGCCCGGCGTCTGGGGCTGTTTCTGTGCGCTGCGGAGCAGGTAACGCTCCATCTGCTGGTCCCCCTGCTGCTCGCCCGCTGTCCCGTCTCCTCGGGCTGGTCTGTCGCCGCCTGCGGCCGTTTTGTAAGGGTCAGTGCCGCCTCACCCCGGGAGCTCCTCCGGCGTGCGTCTTTACATGACCGCGCCGGAACCGGAAGTCAAAATGTTGTTGTTTTAAAATCACAGCAATTATTTGCCATTAAATGATGGCCATCTACTCAATTTCAGCAGTGTGTGAACATAGCCATTCTGTGTGTTCAAACCCACTCTTGGCTTTGGTTGCAAAATATTGAGCAAAAATACTGTGTGGGAACATAGAGGGGGAATTATCAAACATGGTGTAAAGTAAAACTGGCTCAGTTGCCCCTAGCAACCAATCAGCTTCCACCTTTCATTTTCCAAAGAGTCTGTGAGGAATGAAAGGTGGGATTGATTGGTTGCTAGGGGCAACTAAGCCAGTTTCACTTTACACCATGTTTGATAAATCAAGTGTATCTACTGAAGCAATACATGCATTCTTAAAACACACCAGCAGATGTCACTATTACAAAGAAAAGTCATATATAGAACATTTCAATGATAAATAGATAGATTCTTAGAGTTAAATTACTTTTCTAGTGAACAGGGTGCGGACATGTAGAACTACTGCCACTCAGCTGTTCAGCAGAGCCCAGAGCACAGTGAACATAGCATAGCATAGCATATTCAGTAATGTGTTCTCTTGACAAATGTGGATAAATGTAAAGTTATGAATATGGGTAATTATAACCTGTATGTACCATATGTCCTAAGGGGATCAAAAGTGGGAGAGTCATTTATAGAGAAGGATACAGTTATATCACAGACTTAATGATAGCATGCAACTTCAATTAAATGCTTTGTGTAGCGCTGTGTGACAGTGCTAGACTGAGCAAAGGTTCAGGAACTGCAAGGCTGTCAGATAGCAGATAGGGCTGTATTGCCCCTTAGGCTCCGTGCACCCGGAGTAAAAGTGGCAGAATTCCGTCGCGGAATGCCGCCAGCCTCCCTGTGATAATGACAGTCTATAGGAGGCTCGTGTGCCTCCTCTACCTGCGCTGAAGAATGAACATGTTCATTCTTCAGAGAGGAGGCACGGGAGCCTCGCATAGACTCACATTATGACAGGGAGGCTGGCGGCATTGCGCGCCGGAATTCTGCCACTTTTCCTCCGTGTGCACGGAGCCTTACTTCTGACAGTCAACAGAAGTTTATATGTGAATTAGAAAAAAGCATACATTTATAGGCTATGTTCACACTGCGTATGAGTCCTCCCGCATTTCATACGCCGCCGTACATGTGCGGCTGAAACTACAGGCGTGGGAAATATCGACATGCGGACGGATGCGGACGAACCGCGAACATTTGCCCGTTGTACAGTTATGCTTCCCTATCTTGTTTCGAAGTGATCTGAAACAGGTCATTTACTTGGAAATCTTCGCCCAGCCCCGTAAACCACACACAACCTTTTGGATCGAAAAAATCAAGTTCAATTTGGCTGAAATAAGTACTTCGTACGGGACCGCATGGAAATCCACGGCCGTGAGTTTCAACATTTCCGTCCTCAAACAATGGTCTTGTTCATTTTTCACGGCGCCGTATACGATCCGGACGTAAGCTCATACGTAGTGTGCATTGTGCGGCTGTATATCGTATACTTTCAAGCGAACGCATCAACCTCAAAACTACGTGCGTATATTTGCGCTTCGCACTACGGCCGGAAACATACGCAGTGTGAACATAGCCTAAGGCTATGCCCTTAATTCCTATGATGCCACAGCAGCTATAGTTTAGTAGCTAGGACACAAGAAAATTCACAACTGAGTCATATCTACAGTATATGTAAATTAGCATAGAGACTAATGTGGTGACCCCCTGTGGTGTTATGTCAGAGGAACAGCCGGTCACTTGCTAGGTGGTGAGGTGTGACGCCAGATCTGTAGTGGTTGGCCGAGATACAGCCGAGCCCACTGATGTTATGTTGTGATGCCAGTGCTGGTTGGGCACACAGGTATGGTGGCACACCTGCTTTTAGTTTAAAGGGCCGGTTATACCTTGTTCACCTGTGGATAGTGTCCTGCCGGGCTGCTACTGGGTCCCGGGCCGGAGTGGTGTAGTGACCCTCCCAGACTACTGGAGCTGCCACCCACAGAAAGGGGAAATGTACCAAGGAAGTGATATACACTGTGTTGATGTAGGGTGAAGAATCACAGTCTATTTACCATAAACAATCTCGTTTTTACTTTGAAAGTAAAAGAAGCAAGTAATACAACTTTCCCTTGACAGGGTACGATACACTTGATCAATCCCTTGATTAAACACTTGATAAAACACTTTACAATACACTCGGTAGTACACTAGTTGCATGCTAAGAGATACAAAGAATCAGAGGAGCAGAGAGGAGGATGTCGTGAGAGTCCCAACCCAAGTTGTACTGTGCTCTGGATGTTGGAGGATGAGGTAGAAGAATACTTAGAAGAAGAAGAGAATACCTGTTCCCATGTTTTTACCTTTGGGTCTTCGCACCACCTAATGCCCTACCAGTGTCTGGGGACCCATCCTAGAGGGTGACACAGGGCCCCAGACCTTGTCACCTGGGATGAGCGGAATGTTGAGGATTCCCTGCTGACAACTGCGCTGCGAGATAGAGTTCCTAGGCTCTTAGCAACTTTACTCTATCCGGATCAGTTCCTAGCTTACTGCTGTCTGTGTCTCCTAGTCCACAACGTGGGTTGAGGTTATCTCTGACTTGTCCTCTCCTGTAAGGGTTTTAACACTGCCTAGTGTTGTGGGAGGTAAGCTGAGAAGAAACTGTTAGCTGCGTCTTGTCTTGCTTCCTACCCATATGGGGATCTAACTAAGACTAGACCTAAGGTAGGGGACCTGGCAGAGGGCCAGGGCCCAGAGAGGACCACTGTAGAGAGCTTTCTAGCTTACGTCCTTCCTCTACAACGTCCAACACAAAAGACTCATACACTTCCTCTACCCAGGTGACTTCCTTCCTCAGCGTATCTAAGGTGCGCTGTGAGTGGGTGAAGAGTGCATTAGAGGTAAAGTGAGAAATGATAGGATAAAAGAAGACATTCCCATAGGTTCAAAGATCTATGTGACACACAAACAATAACCTTTTCCATACTCCAGCCGTGCAGCATCTAAGTACACATAGCTATGACAACGACATCTAGTGGCGAAACTTTGTAACTACTTTCATCACCACTGACTCACAATAAGTACAGGCTTTTACGAAGGGTGTAACTAATAGCAACACCTGTGGGGGGACACCATACTAAAGCTGTTGGACAACTACAACTCCTACCGTGTTCTGATATGTGTGTCAGTTGTGCTAAGCTATACATCAGTGGTTATAGTACATTCCTTGGATAGGGCTGCTGTTTTATTGTTTTAGATGGTAATTAGATCATGAAGAATGGTTTTTTAAATGGGAGGGATCTATAATTTGTACCATGTGTGCTGCAGTTGCTATGGAGCTTTCCTTACTTCACTCCTGTTCTTACTTATCAGGCTGTGAGGGCAGATGCCATCCCTTCCTGTACAGGCCCACAGAGTTTAGGAGAACTGCAGACAAGGGAGCAAAGGAATGAAGCTAATTGCTGCCAAGGCAAAAAAAATCACAGACGCTGCCCAAGCAAGCCGGCATGTATTTTTTACTCTTGATGACAGGTATTGTAAATCCATTGGTACAAAGCAAAACTGTAATGCACTTTAGATGGCAACTAAATACTTGTTATTGTAATGGCTGTATCTCCCAACACCATGTAAACATTCATGCATGGCTCGTCTTGCCTCAGCATACATATATTCTGAATATTCAGCCATAACCTCTATACCAAGGAAAGAAATACAGTACTATGACATTAAAAATCCCACTGCCCTATTTATCACTAGGCACCCTTGGTCCGATGCCTAGGGCAGCACCTTGAAGGGGGGCAGCACCAGGGAGCAGGAGGAAGGTGACAACTTAGTTTTTATCCTTTAAGTCTCCCACCTCCCGTTCAGACTTCCCAGTAAATCTGATGTTTTGGTTTTTTTTTTTGGGGGGGGGGGGGAATAGTGGAATTGGTAAAGTCTGGTATGGCAGTGTTATCCAGTCACAGTATGGCGGTATTGTTCAGGTTTGGTGTGGTGGGGGTTAAATGTAATGCCTGGAGCTATTATTTAAGTGACTCAACCACCAGGCCCAGGCAGAAGCACCAGAGGCGGACCGACCCACCCTTAGTGGGAAGAAACCCAAGCCCCTCCATGACATGACTCCATTAGAATTAATGGAACCCTATCATAGAGGGTATTTAAATTAAAATTTTATTTAATAGACCTGAAAATATACCCTGTTTAACAAACAAACAAATGCTGAACAGTTGTGAGCGTCTAGCTATCCACACGCTTTCAAGCCCCCTAAATAACAGTCAGAAAATTATTTGAATGCTCCCTGCCCCCATTTGTCATCAAAGTGTCACATGAATAAGTGTATGTATAAATACACCATTCTAATTGACCCCTAAGTCTGCAGCACAAAGCAAGCAACTTGAAGACCAAAGAGCTCTTCAAACAAGTCAGTTGTAGAAAAGTGCTCCAGAACCGGTGTAGATTTCTGCAGCCTCAGATTCACCAGATTTCCTGACAGGCATGCACCTGTTTATAGATCTGGTATAAGGTATGGGGGAGGACTTTATGTAAGACCTGCATACTTCTAGGCTGGCCTTGATAAATTCCCTCTTTGTGTGCTTGAAGCTTATAGTGACACACCCCGATAGACATATATTTGTAATTGCACGAATAGGTGGCTCTGCAATCTATTGACTTTCAGAGGTGAATACATGCGTACATTAAAGTTCTCTGTTTTTTGTGTGTTTTTTATTTTAAAAAGAACCTCTCGGCAACAATGAAAAATCCAGAGGGACAGGGGGTGGGCAGGGCACATAATGAAGAAATCCGACTTACCTGCCCCTATGCCCCCACAGCACAGCACCAGCAGCTGTCTTTCACTGTCCGGATTCCTGAATCTTCTGAGTTCCTGTTTTATCATGGTCCCACCGGAACTACCTGCACAGTCATTCAGTGACTGCTGCAGTGTCCCGTCATGTAAGAGAACCAGAAGCTTCTGGAACATAGGACTTTTTTGTTATTTTAATTGTCATACAGCAAAACAGAAAAAACACCAAGAGGTTTACTACTTTTATAGGGCACTTTATTTGTCTTGGACAACATAGAACATTCAGCAAAAACAATCTTTAACAATGGCCTGGGCTGCTAGCAAAATGTTCAGTCTGTCTGTAGTACTAAATCAGCTGGCCAATAATGCAGTATTATAAATACTACAGATAGTGAAAGGCTTATTTTGTCAGTTTTGGCAAGGGATACTTGGGACATATCCTACTGCCTCACTCTTCTCTATGATGGTAACTATTATGGCACTAAAAACACATGTTGGATTAAAAAGCTAAAATAAGCAATTTTCCTTCTGCATGGCATAGAAAAATAAAAACCATTTTAGAGGATGTAGAAAAGAACTTTGTATTAAGGAATTTTCGTGTCCGCACGATATTAGCCAACCACACTTCTACAGTATATATCCTGCACAGTAAGATATCTGTTATTTGCTTTAGCAAACACATTCCTACAGTGAAGGATCTAAAGGTTTTATGTGGCTTAAGCCCTTAACATTGCTTTTTCCTGTGCTTGTTCCAAATACAATAACAAGTATTTAAAAACAGCCAGGAATAAAGATTATAACAGCCACTTGTAGCTGACTAGTAATGTATTACATGTAGCTCATCAAATTATGCTTTTAATTTACAATGTGTTGATCCTGACTATGTATATTGTTTTGTAAAACAAAGAATTTGCCACCTCTGTGATATCACTAGTTTTATATTTGCTCCACAAAATTCTAGACAATGAAATGTAATAATAAACACAATACAGTTTTTAAACTATTATGCTAATTTTAGGAACATTAACCAATACTGATACATTTAATATGGTTTATTTAAGGAGAACCCATCACATCTGGGGAATTCTCATGAAATAATAGACAAATAAATTATGAAACCTTTTTCAGATATATATAATATTTTTCGCTTTATAAGATGCACCTAATTGTAAGATGCAAAAATTGGCCGCACCTCTATGCCTCTGTTCACACTGTAGGTTGCACGCTGCATATGGCTTAAGTACAGACAAAAAACATGAAGTGCAACAGCAACTTACAGGTGCAAGTACTTACCGTATATACTCCCCCGGCATACACACAATAAACACCTGCTCTATAGATATTAAAAAATAAGGATCTTATTTGATCAAACAGAGCAGCGTCAGACTGGGCCACCGGAGGACCGGAGGATCCTTTGGTAGGCCCCGGTCCCCACGCTGATGCGGCGCACTGACTGTCGGGCGGCAAGTCCCCCCGACAGTCATACAGTGCTGCCGCAGGCCAACCTTGCCGCACTCTTGTGACCGCAAGCAGTGTCTTGCTTGCAGTCACAAGAGGCAATCCGGCCCCCAGCTGATGCTGCGCTTCCTGGGGGGGGGTTTCCCGCACCCGCCTGGCGCGCGCATCAGGAAGCGCTGTGTGCGCCGAAGGCCGGAACTTCCGGTACAAGCGAGCGCTTATTAGAGATGCTCGGTGTACCGGAAGTACCGGCCCTGGCATGCATAGAGCTTCCTGATGCGTGCGCCGGGCGGGTGCGGGACAGGGAGCGGAGTGTCAGCCGGGGATGAAGAAAAGAAGACTTTTTATCTGCACTGGGGGGCATCTATAAGGAGGCTATCAGGGGGGGCATCTATAAGGGGGCTATCAGGGGGGGTATCTATAAGGGGGCTATTGGGGGGCATCTATAAGGGGGCTATTGGGGGGCATCTATAAGAGGGCATCTATAAGGGGGCTATCAGGGGGGGCATCTATAAGGGGGCTATCGGGGGCATCTATAAGGGGGCTTATTTCCACTCAGCTCTGCATCAATATATACACACACACCTCTGCTATATCATATACACACTCACACCTCTGCTATATCATACACACACCTCTGCTATATCATATACACACCTTTGCTATATCATATACACACACACACCTCTGCTATATCATACACACACCTCTGCTATATCATTCACACACATCTCTGCTATATCATAAACACACCTTTGCTATATCATGCATAGAGAAACAGACACACAAACACACCCACACCCACACCTAGGGCCGCCGATAGGGCAGTACAAGTGGTACTGCCGTATGGGGCCCGAACCCTAAGAGACATGGGGGGGGGCCCGCCGGGCCGGCCGGCCGCCGCCCCCCTGTCCGCTGCGCTAGGGGGGCCCGCCCGGCCCCCCTTGCCACCTGTTTTTGAGCATCCCGAGAAGCTGCGGCCGCGCAGCTTCTCAGGATTCACTGATCGCTTCGATGTTCCGCCCGCACAGTGGCGGAACATTAAAGCGATCAGAATACAGGAGCAGGACCTATCAGCGTCCTCCTCCTGTATTCTCTCCCATAGGCTGCCGGCACTTCATACCAGCAGCCTATGGGAGGCCGGACGTGACCTCTCCGGCAGGCGTGATGATGTGACGTCATCACGCCTGCCGGAAGTCCCGTCCCTGCGGCTCGCAAGATGGAGCTGCTGCCTGCAGCCACAGCGCAGATTAGGTGAGTAGGATGTTTGTTATTTTAGGGGCACCTCTGGGGGCATTATTAGCTCATGGGGGGCACCTCTGGGGGCATTATTAGTATATGGGGGCACCATTAGTGTATGGGGCACCTCTGGGGGCATTATTAATGTATGGGGGCACCTCTGGGGGCATTATTAGTTCATGGGAGCACCTCTGGGGGCATTATTAGTTCATGGGGGCACCTCTGGGGGCATTATTAGTTCATGGGGGCACCTTCGGGAGCATTATTAGTATATGGGGGCACCTCTGGGGGCATTATTAGTATATGGGGGCACCTCTGGGGGCATTATTAGTTCATGGGGGCACCTCTGGGGGCATTATTAGTATATGGAGGCATCTCTTGGGGCATTATTAGTTCATGGGGGTACCTCTGGGGGCATTATTAGTTCATGGGGGCACCTCTGGGGGCATTATTAGTTCATGGGGGCACCTCCGGGGGCATTATTAGTATATGGGGGCACCTCTGGGGGCATTATTAGTTCATGGGGGCACCTCTGGGGGCATTATTAGTTCATGGGGGCACCTCTGGGGGCATTATTAGTGTATGGGGCACCTCTGGGGGCATTATTAGTATATGGGGGCACCTCTGGGGGCATTATTAGTATATGGAGGCACCTCTGGGGGCATTATTAGCTCATGGGGGCACCTCTGGGGGCATTATTAGTATATGGGGGCACCTCTGGGGGCATTATTAGTATATGGGGGCACCTCTGGGGGCATTATTAGCTCATGGGGGCACGTCTGGGGGCATTATTAGTTCATGGGGGCACCTCTGGGGGCATTATTAACTCATGGGGGCATCTCTGGGGGCATTATTAGTGTATGGGGGCCACCTCTGGGGGCATTATTAGTTCATGGGGGCACCTCTGGGG
Organism: Dendropsophus ebraccatus; assembly: GCF_027789765.1. Classification (NCBI taxonomy): domain Eukaryota; kingdom Metazoa; phylum Chordata; class Amphibia; order Anura; family Hylidae; genus Dendropsophus; species Dendropsophus ebraccatus. The sequence continues at coordinate 113,992,839 of NC_091455.1, forward strand.
CATTATTAGTTCATGGGAGCACAGCAGGGAATCCTATATACAGGGGGCACAGCAGGGGATCCTACATACAGGGGGCATCCCACATTCCTACTCGCTTTACTGCACATAACACCAAACAGCGCAGTTACTATGGGAGCCTACAGGAGGGAGAAAGGAAAGGAAGCTGCTAGAAATGTGCGGAGCCTAAATTGTTTGTCTCGCAGGTTCTGAAAAGATGAAACATATCTGAAAGAAATCATTATGGCGGACTGGGCCGGATGGAGAGGAAAAGGGAAAGTGACGCCTCAGATCAAAGAAGACGTCACCTGTGAGTCACTGTATGACACTTTTCTTATTTTGTAGAACATCATTTAGTAGGGGCGCCCCGAGGTGACAGCTACTACATTATCTGTACTCAGAGATATCACTGTGTTATCTGTGGTGTTACATAGGACTGCAGGTGACATCTACATTATCTGTACTCAGAGATATCACTGTGTTATCTGTGCTGTTACATAGGACTGCAGGTGACATCTACATTATCTGTACTCAGAGATATCACTGTGTTATCTGTTGTGTTACATAGGACTGCAGGTGACTACTACATTATATGTACTCAGAGATATCGCTGTGTTATCTGTGGTGTTACATAGGACTGCAGGTGACTACTACATTATCTGTACTCAGAGATATTGCTGTGTTATCTGTGGTGTTACATAGGACTGCAGGTGACAGCTACTACATTATCTGTACTCAGAGATATCACTGTGTTATCTGTGGTGTTACATAGGACTGCAGGTGACATCTACATTATCTGTACTCAGAGATATCACTGTGTTATCTGTGCTGTTACATAGGACTGCAGGTGACTACTACATTATCTGTACTCAGAGGGATATCACTGTGTTATCTGTGCTGTTACATAGGACTGCAGGTGACATCTACTACATGATCTATACTCAGAGATATCACTGTGTTATCTGTGCTGTTACATAGGACTGCAGGTGAAATCTACTACATTATCTGTACTCAGAGATACCACTGTGTTATGTGGTGTTACATAGGACTGCAGGTGATATCAGGTGATTTCTCCAGGTTGCAGAAGTTTAAACTTCATCGTGCCCTGGTGTGCTGGTGTCTGTATACATGTGTGCTGGTGTCTGTATGTGTGTATACATGTGTGCTGGTGTCTGTATACATGTGTGCTGGTGTCTGTATACATGTGTGCTGGTGTCTGTATACATGTGTGCTGGTGTCTGTATGTGTGTATACATGTGTGCTGGTGTCTGTATACATGTGTGCTGGTGTCTGTGTGTGAGATCAATTCTAGAAAACTGGCTCATATACCCCATTTTCCCCAGTGGCTTAAAATGTAACCTCTGTTATACAGTTATAAAATTGTAGAACCTAAATGTGAACAAGGTGCAATTCAAATAGACACTTACTTGTATAGCTGCCTCTTGTGCTCTGTATGCAGTGCATTATATTCACCCTTGCAACGTACAATTTATAGCGTGTTTACAAGCCCAGCGGGGCTCATTATGATGGAGACTAAAACTTATACAAGAGTGGGGTTGGGGTTCCCCTGTATTCAGAATGCTGTTGAGTGCTAGGCAATGCCCCGTCTGGGATTATTGAATTTCGAGGGTCTATGCAGAGCAGGATAAAGACACCTCTGCTGCACAAACAGGATCTCCTAGAAAGCGTTCTCACCGCCATGTATTCGCTATCACTGTCTTGGGTGAGCTAAACTAGTCTGCCTGGGGGGGGGGGGTGATTTGTATATGCTCACTAACATGGAACAGCCTCATCATATTAGCCTTATCAACATATTCTATGTTAGTGAGCATACCGGGGGGGGGGGGGGGGATATTGGTGAACATATACAAATCAAACAGCCCCCCAGACCCTCGAAATTCAATAACCCCAAACGGGGCATTGCGTAGTACTCAACAGCATTCTGAATACAGGGGAACCCCTACCCCACTCTTGTATAAGTTTTAGTCTCCATCATAATGAGCCCCGCTGGGCTTGTAGACGCGCTATAAATTGTACGTTGCAAGGGTGAGTATAACGCACTGCATACAGAGCACAAGAGGCAGCTATACAAGTAAGTGTCTGTATGGTGACATTTAAATTGCACCTTGTTCACATTTAGTTTCTACAATTTTATAACTGTATAACAGAGGTTACATTTTAAGCCACTGGGGGAAATGGGGTATATGAGCCAGTTCTCTAGAATTGATCTGAACCAAATTATACCTCCCAGCAAGACGTGGGTTGAACACACAATTTTTTTTTTTTTTATTAATGTGGGGGGCCCAGACACTTTGGTTGTATGGGGCCCTGAAATTCCTGATGGCGGCCCTGCCCACACACATACACATTTAACCCCTTTATAACCCAGACCAAAATGATGGTGCCAATTTTCATTTTTGCATTTTCTTTTTTTTCCTCCTCCCCTTCTAAGAGCTACAGAGCTTTCATTTTTCTATCTACATGGCCATGTAAGGGCTTGTTGTTTTCAGAACCAAATGTACCTTTCAATACACCATAACATGTGTGACCAAACCCCAAAAATATTATTTATGAAAATAAAAAATTGGTGAAATTGGGAACAAAATGCAATATTACAACTTTTGGGGGGTTCCTGTGTCCACGTAATGCACTATACGGTAAAAGTGACATGATACCATTATTCCACAGGTCAGTCCGAACACAACCATATGCAGGTTTACACAGATTCTCTAATGTTTTTTTTTTGTTTGTTTAGTTTTTTTTTAACAAAAGCTTTTTTTTTTTTTGCAAATAATTAATATTAAAATGGTCCTATTGTAACAGTTTTATTTTTTCACCTATGTGGCTGTATGGAGTGTCATTTTTTGCGTCGTGATCTCTAATTTTTATTGATACTATATTTGTGTAAATCGTATATTCTGATCGCTTTTTGTAAATTTTCGTTTGTATATAATGTACAAAAAATCCGCAATCCTGGCATTTTCCCCCCTTTTTGCTTACGCAGCCCACTGTACGGGAATCACTATTCTCATATTTTAATTGAGCGGACAGTTATACTACAGTATATATGTTTATTTATTTCATTATATGTTTTATTTGTATAATGGGATACGGGGTGATTTTAATTCTTATTGGGGGAGGGGGCTTTGGGGTATTTTAAAAAAACATTTAAAATTTTTATTTTTTATACCTTTTTAAGCCCCCTGAAAGACTTTTACATGCAATCAATAGATTGGAATCTGACGGGTGCCTCCTGTAGCCCAAAAGACATGGTAACTAGTGATGAGCGAGTACTAAAATGCTCGGGTGCTCGTTACTCGAGACTAATATTTCCCGATACTCGGTGCTCGTTTTAAGTAATGAACCCCATTAAAGTCAATGGGAAACTCGAGCATTATTGTACGGGACCCAAGCTAGGCAGAGGGAAGGTCGTGTGAAAACCTGTGAACCTCAGAAAATGATGGAAACACCACAGAAATGGACAGGAAACAGCAGGGGCAGCATGCATGGATGCCTCTGAGGCTGCCTAATCGCACCATTATGGCAAATTCTGGGCAACGGCATGGCAGTGATTACACAGTGAACCATTAAAACAGAAGTAGCATATGTACCACCCAAAAATTTTGCCTGACACCATGGAACACCATGGAAATGGACAGGAAACAGCAGGGGCAGCATGCATGGATGCCTCTGGGGCTGGCTAATCGCAACATTACGCCAAATTTAAATTGAATTTACTACTACTGCCTCTACCAACCTGATTGATCCTGACTGCTAAACAGTGACTTGAAAGGATGAAGGTTAGGCAGAGCACACCCCCAGCATGTTTTCATCCACAAATTAAGTGGTTTGAAATAGGCAACAGCCTAGACATTGAATTTGACTTTGTATTTGACTGTAGCAGTTGGGGTAACCTTCCCTACATCATGTGACTCACCACTTCTCCCCACCACTGCTTTAAGTTTAAATTTGACTTTGAATTTGATATACAATCTGTATATCATCTGAATTTGATATACAATCTGTTGGTAAATGGAGGTATATAGTGGATGCCACCCTCTTACACGGGGCAATTAGCAGTGAGACTGGATATGGCAGCACTAAGAAATAAGAACATATACTGGTCACACTAGTTTTTTTGGAGACTGTCGTATAGTCTGTGTGTATGTGGTGGTGGTATATGGTCTATGCCACCTGTTACACAGGACAATGAGCAGTGAGGTTCTATGCAGCTGTACTACAAATCACAGCAATATAATGTACAACAACAGCAGCACCAGCCACAAAATATATAATAGTAGGGGGGGGCGTGGCCTGGACATGGCGGAGTGAGCAGCACATTGCTGGAGCTCCGGGACCACTCAGCATATTTTCACACCTCAGCACTTCTAACCTCCACCAATCTCACCCGAATGACCCGTTCCCGCAAGGGGAAGCCCCTCGTGACGGATTCCCAGCAGAAGAAAGACTCGGGGGACATGGAGCGGTACCTACGGAACACGCGGTCCGTCTCCTCACAGAGCAGTCATGGCGGCTCACTGCAGGCGGGAGCGCCGGTATCTCCGCAGGTGCGGTCAGCCTCCCCGAACGCCTCTGGCTCCTCCAGTTCCGCAGGAGACACCAGGGAGCATGACACGGGCTCCCCGGACCCCGGCATCTTGGCCTCTCCGGCCCCAGCGTGGCCTGATGCGCCTCCCGTGTGTGACGGACAGAGACGTGCGCCATCTTGGGCACATGTCGCCACGCCGCCAGCACCCGCCATGTTACAGGTCAGTGAGTCTGACAGGGAGAGGATTGATATGATGGAGGAGTGGGACTGGAAAGCGCACCTCAGGGCCCTGCCAACTAAGTCTGAGCTGGACTCCCTGTTTATCAAGCTGGAATCCTCTCATAAGCAAGACATGGCAGCTCTCCATAAGGATTTGCAGACAGTAGGGCAGAGAATTGTGGAAGTGGAGGAGGTGCAGGAACAGACCCTAGCTACCCTAGACCTACACAGACAAGCCATACAGGCCAACTCACTTCATATTTCTGAACTTCTCGCCCATGTAGATGACTTAGAAAACCGTCATCGACGCAATAACTTGCGCATCCGGGGCCTTACTGAGGAGATAGGCCCCAATCAATTGGAGACTTGGGCCATGGACTTTTTCCTACACCTCCTACAACGAGCCTCAGACCAAACCATTGAAATAGACCGCATCCATAGATCTCTGGGCCCGAAATCGACTGATCCTGCGCGCCCCAGGGACGTAGTTTGCAGGATTCACTTCTTCAAAGACAAAGAAGCCATCCTCCAGAGAGCTAGGGAATCCAAGGACTTATCCTATAAGGGCAATAAGCTGCTGGTGCTCCCGGATCTAGCCCGACGTACCCTACAGCTTCGTAAGGCTTTGAGACCGATTCTAGAGGCCCTGAGAGAGCGTGACATTCCCTATCGCTGGGGGTACCCTTTTTCAGTTATTCTCCAAAAAGGATGGCAAGTCGGCCACGTTTCGTTCTTTGGGGGACTTGCCAAAGTTCCTAGGGACATTTGATCTGCCAATGATCCCTCTACACCGCCTGGAGAAAAGTGGCAACAAGTTGGTCCCAAGCAGCAGGGGAAGGCTCGCATGCGACGTGAACCCCCAACCTGATTACAAGAGACAGTTGCCTCCTCTGTTGGCCTATGTTCCGTGTCCCCATCATGGGTTTCTTATTAAGGCTTGGTTGGGCCCAATTGCTACCCGTCTGGTCTCCCATTCCCCCACATAGGGTTGACAGCTTTGAGCTGTTATTGTCGGCTGACAATTAGAGATGTTCTTAGTAGCGTGTTTAGTGGCTGGTTTAGCCTCCCTTTTTTCTATGTTTGTCTGTGTCTTGTTTGTTGGGTTGGTCTGTGTTTCCCTCCCTTGCCCCTCTTTTTCTCTCCCGCTCCTTCTCTTTTCCCTTCCTTTCCTTTCTAGTGGGTGCTCACCTCCGCATCGCCTTAGGCGTGGTTTACCTCCCTGGTGTCCACTCAGTTTCCGGGTACCATCATGGCGGATCTGACATTCTGCTCGTACAATGTACGAGGCCTAAATAACCCATCTAAACGGAGTCAGATTTTATACCGCTTACACAAAAAGAAGGTACAGATAGCCATGATACAGGAGACTCACTACAGTCTTCTTAGTACACCTAACAGTACCTCTAGATATTACCCCTCCTGGTACCATAGCCGCCACCCTGACAAGAAAAAATGTGGCGTTTCTATAGCCATACATAGGTCGCTCCAACATGAGTTGGTTGGTACGTTGCATGATGAAGAGGGGCGTTACCTGTTTGTAAAAATTAAACTTGCAAATGTTGTGCTCACCCTTGCTAACCTATATCTCCCTAATCAAGGGCAAGCAGACTTTGGTACCAGGGTGCTCCGGGAACTGTCCTCGTTCGCAGATGGCACATCTGTCTTGCTGGGGGGCGATTTCAACCTTTGCATGGACCCAGGTATGGATACCTCAACAGGTAGGTCTTCTGTTCCCCTCAAAGCCATCCGTAAATTGAAAAAAAGCCTTTTAGCACTGAGGCTGGTAGATTTGTGGCGGGTGCTTCACCCTGGCGTCAGGGACTATAGTCATTACTCTCAGGTCCACAACAGCTATGGTAGGCTGGACCACCTTTTTGTCTTGCATGCACTCCTAGATTTACACCTGAAGGCCTCCATGGATGTTTTTCTCTGGTCGGATCATGCTCCAGTGCTGGGTTCCCTTAGGATAGCTCCTCATTTCAACAAATGTTACAGCTGGCGCCTGAACGACAACTTGTTAAATGACGAGCTATGCCTTGCGGACGTCAAAAAGACCATAGGGGACTTCGAGTCCACCCACGCAGAGGACCCCACTGGTCACCCGATAAAATGGGAGGCCCTAAAATGCGTCCTGCGCTGAGTTTTTATCTCACATGGGGCACGGATTAAAAAGTCCAACGCCGCCAAACTGAAGAAACTCCTAGCGGATCTGGGCCAGAGAGAGGCATCCAATAAGGCATCCCCGGCGCCTGCTCTGGAGGCAGAACTTCTGACTCTCCGGCAGAGTATCCTGAATATCCTAGATAAGCGATCCCTGTGCATGCGAGACAAAATGAAGTGTAATTACTTTGAATATGGTGACAAATGTGGCAAACTGTTGGCCAGGACTGTACACCCCAGACCTCAGCAGTCCTACTTGTTTTCTATGAATTCCCCAACCAAGGGTGTTGTGTATTCCACGGCAGATATCCTGGAGGAATTTAGAACTTATTACTCTGACCTTTATAACTTGGGTCCCCATATGCCTGCTGACTCTGGGGTGGCGGCAGATACAAAGGCTTACCTGGCGGAGTTTGCTCCCCCACAGGTCCCTGTGGATGAAGTGGAGGACTTAGATTTGGATTTTGCCTCTGAGGAGGTGCTGGGGGTCATCAAGAACCTGAAGGCCGGTAAGAGCCCGGGCCCTGACGGGTTCACTCCACGATTTTACAAGGTACTTGGGGACTTGATCACCCCCTTCCTGGTACGCTCCTTTAATGCTATTTCCCCTGACAGCCCATTCCCGCCTCAGGCGCTAAGGGCTCACATAACAGTTATACCGAAGCCCGGGAAGGACGCGAAAGTATGTGGGAATTTCCGCCCTATATCTCTGATCAACAATGATCTTAAGATCTATTCCAAGATCTTAGCTCTTCGCCTCCAACCTTGGATCCCCGGTATGATTAATCTAGAACAGGTGGGTTTTGTCCCTGGTCGAGAGGCCAGGGACAACACTATTAAAACTGTGTCCTTGATCTCCGGGGCTCGGCGTTCTGGGAACCCCCTGTGCCTCCTGACGGTTGATGCTGAGAAAGCTTTTGATAGGGTGCACTGGGGGTTCCTAGAGGAGACCCTTCAGGTAGTGGGGTTAGGCCGTAAAATGATGGACAGAATCCTCGCTCTATACTCGGGCCCGACGGCCCAGGTGCGAATAAACGGCTCTCTATCCAGTCCCTTTGGGGTTACTAATGGTACCCGTCAGGGTTGCCCCCTATCCCCTTTTTTATATATTTTAGTTATGGAGAGCCTGGCAAATGCTCTTAGGCAAAATGAGGCCATAAAGGGTGTGTGCGTGGGGCGAAGGGAACATAAATTGTCATTATTTGCGGACGACCTCATGATATACATGTCCTCCCCTAGGGTGGGCCTCCCCAACATTATGTCGGAGTTTAGAAGATTCGGTTCTCTTAGTAACTTCAAAGTGAACCTGCAAAAGTCGGAGATCCTGAATGTTACTATACCTGCTCGAGAGGTAGACCTATTACGTGCTAGCTTCCCATTCAGATGGAGATCTGACCACATCAACTACTTGGGAGTTAGTATACCAGCTGACCCCTCCCACATATATAATCTCAACTTTAAGCCCCTTTTGTCTACCCTGGAGAAGGGTCTTCAGAGTTGGAGTGCCTTGCCTTTGTCCTGGTTTGGCAGAATCAGTGTATTGAAGATGGACTCCCTTCCTATCTGTCTCCCGTGCTCCTTTCTGAAGCGAGTCAGGCGCATGTGCTCCAAGTTTGTGTGGGGGTCGTCCAGGGCACGCTTGCGGCACTCGGTCCTTATCAGGCCGAAAGATAGTGTTGGTACGAGCTTACCTGACTTCACTGTCTACTACAGAGCATCTATTGCTGCCTGTGTCCTGGACCTTCTCCACAACAAAGCGACTAAATTTTGGGTTGCCCTAGAGCATGCCCTTAACACCCATGCCGCCCAAGGGATCTTTTGGATTCCCAAACGGGTGGACACGAGACACTTGGACCTATCCCCCCTACTGAGGACTCTATACTCCTCCTGGAAGGGCTTTGCAGTCAAAACAGGTCTGGTTTCCTCCCCAGGCCCTCTCACACCTCTCTTACATAACCCTCATTTCCCAGGGTTAATGAATGGATCCGCACTATTTCCCCTTTCTGCCACGCACACACCCAGGGTCAGAGACGTGGTCCTCAATACCGGATTAAAACCGCTCAGAGATATAGAGAGAGATAGCGGTACTAGATCCGGGACGTGGTTACATTACTTTCAGTTACGTAACCAGATGGGCTCCTTGGCGCCAGTGGGGGAGCTTTGTATCGGGTTGACCACCTTTGAGCAGATATGTATGGCTGCTGAGCCTCCGGATCATAGAATATCCTTACTGTATAGTGTGATGGTGGCTGAGGGGGCGGAGGACCAGTTGTTGGGTTTCCAGTCGGCCTGGCATGGAGAGCTGGGTAAACAGTTCTCGGGAGAGGAGTGGCAAAACGCCTTTACACTCACTCACAAGCTTACAGTATCCTCCAGATTGCAAGAACTCAATTATAAGGTGTTGGCCCAGTGGTATCGGACACCTGAACGCCTCCACAAATGGTTTCCCTCCGTACCAGATACCTGCCGGAGGTGTTCCCAAGCCGTGGGCTCAATGCTCCACATTTGGTGGACTTGCCCACCTGTACACTCTTTGTGGCAGGGAGTTCAGGCCTTGTACAACAAGGTCACATCTCATAATTTGACCCTGACGCCAGAGATGGCTCTTCTTTCCATTTTGCCTGGATCACTGCCTACGATTAAGAGGGGCCTAATAGGCTTCTTCCTTCTGGCAGCTCGGCAAATCATTCCCAGGTTGTGGCGGACGATCACTCCCCCCTCTAGACTAATGTGGGCGGAGGCCTTTGGTACCCTGATGCGTATGGAGGAGTTAAGGGCGGATGAGCACAACCTGAGTAAGAAATTCTCCACGAAATGGCGGGTCTGGATATTGTTCCAGTCCTCCCCTGAGATGACTAGATGGTTGGCTGGGGATAATTTCCTTGGAGGTACGTAGACTTCTGACCTGGACACCTCGGGCGTCCTGGGGCTGGGCGGTGGTGGGCTTCCACATTATTCCCGTTTCCCTCTCTTCTCCTTTCCACCCCCTCGTTTCCCTTCTCCCCTTTCCCTTACTTCTTCCTCTCACCAGCCCTCGCTGGACTTTTTGGCACCACGTCAACAGAGAGCAAAGCAGACGAACCCCTCTTCCCTTTCCTAGATGTTTCCATGTCCTATCTCCTCACCCTCCTGGACCTACTCCCCCCCCCCTGTGTTGAGTGTATGTCCGCGTGTATTTGTGTACCCACTTTGTTAACTGTTATTGGTTTGCATATATAACTACTGTTTACCCACTAAGCTCTGAGAGGGCTGCACTTACTGTAGCTACCTACCGATTAAGGGAGATAGAAAGTCTCGATCTTCTCTATCCTGATAGGCTGCAAGCTGCAAGCGACATGTTATCTCATCAGCTTCGGTCCTTTCCCCTTTCCCTCTTTTTGACACCTGTGTCGTTTTGTTGGCATCTTTGGCATAATCGCTGACACTTTCTAGATGCATTACCTTTATATGTTTGTTCATGCTTGTTCATCTTATCTTATTTTGTAAACTACTTAATAAAAACAAATTGAACTATAAAAATATAATAGTACTGAGGACTTCCTAGGGGTCTGTATGCAGCACCTGCTGTCTCCTTTCTGCCAGCAGCCGATCACCACAGTGTGCTGCTAACATCGTGGTGGCTGCACTGCAAGTCCCAGCCAGCAGTCTGGAATAAAACAAAAAAAAATAAAGATTTTAAGCCCTTAAAAGGGCTGTTGGGTTCTTTGTATAGTATTCTCTGCCTACTGGAATGCTAATTCCCTCCCTAACGCTCTCCCTGACCAGCAGCAGCTCTGTCCCTAATCTCTTCCAGCATGCATGTGAGCCGAGCCTCAGCGGCCGAGATTTTTATATGGCAGGGTCATCTGATCTGGCCAATCAATCACTGCTATCGACATGTGTGGCTCCCACGTAATCACAGGATGTACCTAAGAGTCTCCTGCATGTTGATTGGCTGAGAAATGGTGTGTATATATATATATATATATATATATATATATATATAGTATCGGGAGATGCTCGTCCGAGTAACGAGTACCATCAAGTACCCTAATACTCGAACGAGTACCAAGCTCGGACGAGCGCGTTCGCTCATCTCTAATGGTAACATATTGGAATAAACCCTTCGGAGTAAAGAAGGCAGTCTTCTCTTTGGATTCCTTAGACAGAGGAATTTTGAAGCTTTAGTAAGGCCCAAAGTTGTAATATACCTGTCTGCCAAAGACTTTCAATCAATTCATCAGCCTGTGAAAAAGAATATGCATCATTTAGCTTCCTAAAGTCATTGCAGAATCTCCAAGTGCCATTGGGTTTCTGTAATAGAACTATGAGACTGGACCACCCACTAGAGGATACCTCAATAACCCATAACATCAACTCTGACATGGGGTCCTATAAGGGTGTACATTTACTCTGATCTGTTCAAATCAGTAAAGAAATCCCTATTTTTCTGGAGAAACTCTTGTACCTCTTGTTTGGATGGGTATAGTGTTACTGCCACTCTTAAGGCCCTATTGCATGGAGCAATCATCATTTAAAAATTTGCTATGATGATTGAAAATGAGGGATTATCTGTCCATGTAATAACACCCGACGATCAAACGACAAACGAAAAATCATTCGTTTTTGTCTTTCAACATGTTGAAAAATTATCGTTGGTGGTTCGCCGATCGTTTGCATATCTGTTCTACAATGTGTATATTTCTGAAATTATAATACAAAATACAAAAAGCTATAGGTGGAAAAAACAGGTTGAAAATATAAACTATAAAGAATATTGTGCAATTTTACATATATAAGAGCATATGACTATTGCTAGCCACAATTAGGTATGTCTACATGACCCACATAAGTATGTTAATTTTTTAATGTTGAACGTAAAATATCCATAGTCAAAAGCAGTTCAAATTAGCATTGAGCACTACAAATTCACTACAGATTGCTAATATCCTTAGTGTTGAGCTAAAGCTTTATTTTTTATGGTTAGATCATTAGTCTGCCTAGACACATAGCGCTCCCACTTGTTGGTCCTGGCTCAGTTTTTCATGCATCAGCACTCAGTACTATGCTCAGCCTATGGTGTTATTCCCTTCCATTTCCACAAAACTGTATCCTTAAGCTACTCATTTTCTAACACCTCAACAGACACAAACGTAGATTTAAACTAAAAATCTGGTTTACACTGTATATACAGTAGATTACCATTAGTATTTATTAAATGACATGTAAAATCCTCCTTTCCCCAGAGATACACTATGCATGTTTGAAAAGTCAATGTGAAATGTTTTCAGTTTTAAACATAAATCTTATTTCCTGAGTCGCTGGTTACATTTGTTGTTCCATACCGGAATGTCAGACAGTGGTTGAATTACACTCTATAAAATGAACAAGAGGTTATTAAAAAGAGTGTAATCAAAGCTTTATTTCTTATGTGTTTTAAAAAGTTATCGCTGTAGAAACATTGTGGGTGGCTTTAATTTTACCCTGCCTTTCTTTAACCCCTTAAGGACATGGCCAGTTAAGGTTTTAAAGCTGCAGCCCCATTTTTACAACCTAGCATGTGTCACTGTATGTGGTAATAACTTTGGAATGCTTTTACTTATCTGAGTGAGTCACAGTTGAATGAATAATACCACCTTACTGTTCCTAAATAAAACACTTTATACACAGGCAGACTAATGTTATCACTGTACAGCAACCATATAGCAGTAGATACCAGCTCTAAATCTGCTACACCAGAGGTGTCAAACTCAGGCCCTTCAGCTGTTGCAAAACTACAAGTCCCATCATGCCTGGACAGCCAAAGCTGATGGGAATTGTAGTTTTAAAACAGCTGGAGGGCCTGAGTTTGACACGTCTGTGCTACACACTCTGTCTTTCAATTCTTGTTTGAGAGATTTTTACCCTTTCTTCCTTGCAAAAGTCTTCTAGGTCTGTGAAATTCCTGAGCCGTACTGTTCTTTTGAGGTCCATCCACAGATCCACAGATTTCCAATGATGTTCAGATCAGGAGACTGTAAGAACCATGGTAAATTCTTCAGCTAATGTGTTTAGGGACATTATGCATTTGTAGAAGCCATCCTTTTTCAGCTTCAGTATTTTTACAATTGGTGTTGTGTTTGCCTCCATTTGCAGAAATTTCATTGAATCCAATCTCACCTTGTTCCTTGATCAATTGGCTGCACAATTCCAAAGCATGATTTATCCACCCACAGGCTTAAAGGGGTTGTCCGGCGATAAAAAATTATTCACAGAATAACACACATTACAAAGTTATACAACTTTGTAATGTATGTTATGTCTGTGAATGGCCCCCTTCCCCGTCTTTCCCCCCACCCACGCTAGACCCGGAAGTGTGGTGCATTATACTCACCGCATCTCGTGTCGTCCACGGTCTCCGATCGTCAGCAGTGACGTCTTCTTCGGGAGGCCGGCCTCCCGAAGAAGACGTCACTGCTGAGGATCGGAGACCGTGGTCGGCACGTGACAGGTAATGTATAGCGCACCACACTTCCGGGTACACGGGTGGGGGTGGTGGGACACGGGGAAGGGGGCCATTCACAGACATAACATACATTACAAAGTTGTATAACTTTGTAATGTGTGCTATTCTGTGAATAATTTTTTATCGCCGGACAACCCCTTTAATGGTTAGAGAGATGTCCTTTTCATGAAATTCTGTGGTCTTTTTTTCTCCAAGCATATCTTTTCTCATTTTGGCCAACATTCTATTTTAACTTCATAAGTTTAGGGCTCACTATTTCCCTGCCCTAAACGTGACACTGTCCTGTATACTAAACGTATTCTAAAACCTAAACAGTTGGGCCTTAGATTTGGCAGGTAAGTTCATCAGGTGTCTGGGAAGTTTTTAGCAACAATCCCAACCTTGCCAATCATATACTGCACTCACTCACTGTTGTTCTCTATCAGCTATTATCACAGGATAATGGGGCAGATGGGAAGTTTGCAACCCACAACTTTGCCAGATAATAAAAGCATGTTTTTAAATACTAGAAGCACAGCTGAATATATAAAAGATACAATGTGTCTCCTTGACCTAACAGCTATCTAACATTGTCAGCAGTTTGGAATGTGAATTACAGATGGCCTTTAAAAAAAAAAATACGGTAAAGAAAATCCCGGCACTACTCTCAACAGGGGCTCACATAAGTGACAGGGTGGATGCAAATCGGCCTGTTTATCTGTTTGCTACCGGGGCGCTCCTCCTATGCAGTCAGCAAGCATAAAGCAATGAAAGAGACAAAAGCTGAAGGCACTCACCATTATAGATGCAAACATTCTTCTTTATTTTTCTTGTGATTGAAAGCGGCACGCTTATGCACGCTTTGTCAGACATCTGACAAAGCGTGCATGTGCGCAAAACGGCTGTCATGTTTGTACTGCTGAGTGTTTTGCGCCCCCACCCGAGCTGTGGTGCCATGCCGCTTTAAATCGTATGAAAAATAGAGAAGATTGTTTGCATCGATCCCAGTGAGTGCCCTCAGCTTTTGTCTCTTTTATTGCTTTAAAAAAAATAACATACCATACTCACTTTGCTTTGCCATAGTCTCCCAGCGTCTACTCTAGCAGGTGGCACCATTTAAGACAGCCACTTCAACTGCGCTTCTGAGTACAGTAGACTATAAATAATCATTTTAGTCTCACATTAGGAAATGTCTAAATTCCAATTTTGTGTCTGCACTTGTCCTGTTCACCACTGGCATTTCAAGAACCTCAACATATTGCATCAAGTCATTAACTATTCTCAAACACTTTCTTAAGTGACAATAGACCATATGTCTTCAGTTAACTTGTGTTTTCCTTTTAGTTTAATAATGGAAGAATTAAATGATTTGGCTTCTAGCTGTAACATCATCACAAACCAGATTCCTTCTATAATGGTAATGCCTTTCTATTTTTTAAGAAAAAAAAAAGGATTTTCGCCAAAGGAACCAGACACTTTTAAAACTGATCTATCTGTCTGCAGTCACAGCAAAAGGAGATTCAGAGAAATCTATTTTCTTAGCCGTTTATAGTAAAGAACAACAATAAATATAGGTATATAAAGCTTATTGTATAAGACGCATAGACCTAATGATTGTCAGCTTTCTTCCCCTGATATATTTGTGTAGTCTGGCTCTGTGGTAACTGCGGAGATGGCAAGATGTTTGAAAATTCCTCTAAATGCTCTTTCTTGTGGTTTTATTAGGATATGTAATACCTCCAGGAAAAAGAATTTAACAAAACACCAAAACAGATACACACCTCAGGAAAGAGTGCCTATGCTATACTTAGAAAAGGAATTGTAGTATCTATAATGAATGTGTAATGGTCCAAATACTTTGTACTTTTTTAAAACATGGTATATCATATAAACAAATAAAATAGCATGTAGATGGTCTACAATGGGCACTGCATGGCATCTTCTGCACACCAACTAGCACTATCTGGGCACTATGCAGCAATTCTTTACTGAAGTATGAAAATATTTAAGTAGGCACTAAATGAAACTATCAAGGTACTGTATGCAATCTTTAATGTGTCCCTGGCATTAAAAATGTTGCATGTCGAGTGTTTAGATTGGTCGGGGTCTCAGTGCTCAGACCTGAACTGATCAGTTTAATAAGTGGGGAGAAGCACTTTATGTAAGTCTATAGGGTTAACCAAAGAAGCTGGATGGAGATGGCTGTCGGCCAGGAGTGAAGCACTTAAATGAGATGTGGATGTGTCATCAGAAAATGACTTAGAATGACTTGAATTGTTTAAATCAAGTTTTTACATAAAACATATTTATAAAGTGAAACTATCAGCAGGTTAAAAGAATCAAACCTGCTGATATGTCCCTATAGCGCTCTGTAATGTAGATTCTCTGGGATGGTCCACTGCAATTCAATCTAAACTGAAACTGTCAATGCTGTCATATATAGCACTGGCTTGTTTTCAACTGCTTACTGACACAGGATTTCTGGGCAAAAGCAGAAAGTTTTGGCACCCACTGCACCATACTTTGGCACATCCTGCTCGAAAACATTGTACATCTGCTGGGAAACCCTGTGGCAGGAAGCATAGACAACACTGGAGGGGTAGGTATGTTTTGGTTGTCCATGTTCCACTTATATAAATGTGGGGACAGTTGCTCGCAGTCGCTTAGGACTGTCTAAGGCAAGTAGGCAAGGAGAATGGGCGGGGACCAGTTCAGGGTTCACTGTCTATGTCACATTATCTCTTCCCTGACCAATTGGCGCCAGCGGGTTCCTGACACTTACCTTAAAGTCACTCTGTACCCACAATCGGCCAACCCCAAACTGCTTGTACCATCAGATAGCTGCTTTTAATCCAAGTCCTGGGGTCCGTTCGGCAGGTGATGCAGTTATTGTCCTGAAAAACAACTTTTAAACTTGCAGCCCTGTGTCATACTGGCGTGGCCTAGATTGTGTATGCATTAGGCTGGCACAACCTCTCTGTCCCTCCTCCCCACCCTCTTCATCATTAGGAATGCTCCAGGCAGATTGTCACTTTAAAGTGACACTGTCACCCCCTATTTGCATTTTGACTGCTCTCCACAGGTGTAAAGGGTAAATGTTACAGCTTTCATTACTTATTTTATATCACACCTCATGGTGCTTGTTCTGGTAAAAAGTCATTTTTATCACCTGTGGATTGGTATATGTGGGCAGGGCCTCGCGGCCTATGTGCCACATCGCTCCACCCCTAGTGCCACTTAGCCCCGCCCCCATCCGTGATGTCATCGCCCCATAGGCCCCGTCCCTCATCAGCCATTAAAAGGACAAGCCTAAAGCCCTAGGCCCCATCCCCCTAGATTGTCCCACACCAATGGCCGCTGAGAGGGTGGGGCCTATGTGGCGATGACATCACGGATGGGGGCAGGGCTAAGTGGTGCTAGGGACGGAGTGATGTGGCACATAGGCCGCGAGGCCCCACCCACATATACCAATCCACTTTAAGAACAAAAGAAAGAAAATTTATCTCTTCTTTCCATGATCTGTTTGCCTTTGAACTTGTGACTACCTTTTGACTACAAAAATATTGCATGAGGGAAGGCGATCAGCTCTGAGGCTCCCATTCACTTCAGTGGAAGCTTCTTCCTTACCCATTTGGAAAACGAGATGCCACCTCTTATTTGCACAGTTCAGTTGAAGACAATGGCCACTGGATTTTTGACAGTGATAGTCTATTTATTTTTTTTACCGGAGATTGGCAATGCTTCCCTGTCAGAAACCACATGGTTATAAGCCTGTGAACATGCCCTAATTTGGTTTAGGGTGGGTTTAAATCTGTCTGTGTAAACGCACCATAATTCAGTTGAATTTTGCACCTCTTTGAGCAATACATTAAGATGTTTCCAATGATATTGTAAAACACAGATGCTGCATTGGCAATCGATAGTGTTAGATGGGGACCCAAACACTAATAGTTCAGCAGTTTAGTTTTCATATATAGGTCTCCAGTAAAAGTTTTTCATGTAAGTAATTTAATGAAGCAGAATAGAAGCAAAACAACACTTTGTGGTGTAACATAAAGTAGGAAGTGTCTAGCATCTTCCAGAATACAAATTCACCCAGCATACTGTATTTTGGACTAATGACGCTGCCAAATGCATCTAAATCAGCCACATAATTTGTAACCTTACTTCTCAGACCGTTCAGTCCTACCACTCTTTGTGAAGTGTGCATGGTCTAGGTCCTATATTGCTTGTTATACATCATGTCTTATTGTTATATACAGTTAACATGAAGCATAATAAGATGGCCAATTTAAGCCTTTTAGCATAGGAGACATTCAGCTGAAAACGAAGAAGCCAGACAATTAACATCCCCTGCTGAGCAGAATGACAAGCAGTCTCTGGCTAGTACTCCTATCCACAAAAATAAAAACATGCTTGGAAACAGATGCCTCAGGGGGATACAAAGAGAAATTGTATTCTGAAACTCAGCATTGTAAAATCATTTTATAAAGCAAACATACTGTAATTAGAACATTGCATTGCACCATGTCTCTTAAAGTGACAGAACAATGAAACAAAACTTGAACCCAGTTAAATTAATTATGCAGGTCAGCTGAGAGTCACTAGTCATTGCTAGCTATTAGAGATGAGCGAAACTCGAGCATGCTCGAGTCCATCCGAACCCAAACTTTCAGCATTTGATTAGTGGTGGCTGCTGAACTTGGATAAAGCCCTAAGGCTATGTGGAAAACATAGATATAGTCATCCATGTTTTCCAGACAACCTTAGAGCTTTATCCAAGTTCAGCAGCCACCGCTAATCAAATGCCGAAAGTTTGCGTTCGGATGGACTCGAACCCGAACTCGGTTTGCTCATCTCTACTAGCTATTAAATTCATAAGCTGCATTATGGTAGACAATAGCAAGCTGCTATTAAAATAATACTACAAGGCTTCCTTACCTGATGGGCTTTGTGTAGCTGCAAATGTTTTACTAATGGTATGTGCACCCCTGGTAAAACATCATTGCTTGTGGAGTTGAGCATAGTCATGACATGCTCTTCGTTTAAGATGCAAAAGAAGAGCCCGTGGAGCCTCATCAAAGAGTCTCAAAACACAGGACTAGCCAGATATCCCTCCGGGAAGGACCCAGCCAAGGGCAGCTCCTGTTAGGAAACCACCAAATCCACCATATTAAGTGGCCCTATAAGTCAATGTAATGACTTATAGAAAAAAACAAGGCCAGGTAACCATCCACATACAGCTGTTTCGGGGTGTTGCCCCTCATCAGTGTGGAGCTTCTTTTGCATATTCATGTTTCCCAGGGGGCAATGCACCTAGGACTTCACTGCTTTGAGCACTTTCACTAGCAGCCGGCGGTGTTGTCGTTTAACTGGTCTCCCTAAGATCAGCAATCTGTTTCTCTTCGTTTAAGATAACAAACCATTCAATATAAGCTATATAACAAAGTAGAGGAAACAGCTCACCACTTCAGATGGTATCCACTTGTGATCAAACTCCCCATGTGGTAAGAGCAGCCAAAAGTAAGGACCAAGAGGTAGGTTTAGCAACATGGTGTTCTCCAATGCAAATGAGTTTATTAAAACAATATCCATATGTCACAACTAACGCATTTGGGTACACTTAACCTTATATGATTAGGGGTTAAGCGTACCCAAAAGGCATTAGTTGTGACATATGAATTATGCTGTTTTATGCAATAAAGACATTTGAAAGAGAGAACGCCTTGTTGCTGAGCCTACTTCTTAATTCAATATACGCTGTGATGCTAGTTGTGAGGCTAAGAAGTAAACTCTATTGTAGGGGGACTGCCAGAATATCAATATCCTCAGACACCTTCCACATCACCAAGCCAAGGCAAAATGGACTAATGGAAAAAAATAAATACATTTTGGCAGATACAGTGGCTTGCAAAAGTATTTACCCCCTTGGCATTTTTCCTGTTTTGCTACCTCCCAAGCTGGAATTAAATTGGAGTTTTTGAAGGTTTGCATTGTTTCATTTAAAGAACAACATTCAACATTTCATTTTCTTTTTATTGTGAATCAAACAAATAGAAATAACTAACAACAAATAACAGAAAATGTCAGTGTGCAAAACTATTCATCCACCTAAAGGGAATGTTCACACCATGAATTCTGAACAGAGAACTTCAAGCAGATTCCACGGCACGCTCCCGCTTAAAGTTCCGCCTATTCCATAGGCTCCATTCTATGCTCAGGCAGTTTTCCTTGTCCGCCCAAAGAATTGACATGTCAATGTTATAATGGTGACATCATTTGGTACAGTTGAGAGAAAAATATTGCGCTGTCAATCCACTTCGTTCTGCAAAGCGAATTACCACTGATTCATTAAGGAAATTTGCAAAAAAAAAACACAAAATGGCGACCACACATGCTGTTTGGAGCGTCACTGGGCGGGAGAAATGGAATAATCCCTAGCGCCCATCCAATCACCTGACCGTCACCCTCTATCTAAGGTGGTAAATTTACAGAGGTCGCGAGTCAGCTTTGTGTGGAGGAGCAAGATGGCAGCAGGCAGCTAGAGCAGAGCAGGGAGAAACTAACAGAGGGAACAAGAGGAGATGAATGGCTGAAATTGGATCACGCAGCCAAGACGAAGTGCCGAAGGGCAGGAAACAGCTGTCGCTGTTAAGAGCTGACTGCGTCCTCTCACCATGTTTGTGTCTGTTTGAAATCCTATGTGGAAGAAATAAAGTGTCCCTTTTTTTACAAAAACATCAATTGGTGAGTGCCATATCTCTTCATATCTTCACCGGAGATTATTAGAATCTATACATGGATGGCTGATCTGACCGTATGGAGGAAAGTGGATTACCCCCGCCTGTCGGTACAAGCGATCGGGACCCCCACAGCATGGCTGCTGGGGTTCTGATCACTCAGTGAGTACCTTTCTGTCACTTAGTACCTTAAATGCCGTGATCACTATAGACATACACTACCTCCGCCAGAGACTGAGATCGCCGAACCTCTCCCTGGCAGCCGAGCGTCTCAT
Organism: Dendropsophus ebraccatus; assembly: GCF_027789765.1. NCBI lineage: Eukaryota > Metazoa > Chordata > Amphibia > Anura > Hylidae > Dendropsophus > Dendropsophus ebraccatus. The sequence continues at coordinate 114,013,242 of NC_091455.1, forward strand.
CAGAGAGGCTCAGAGACACTTCGCTGCCGGGACAGCTTCGGGAAAATGAGAGAGGCGCCGTAAGTTCCCAAAGCCTCTCTCATTCTCCCAAAGCTCTTCCGGCAGGCAAGCATCTCTGAGCCTCTCCAATGAGACGCTCGGCTGCCCAGGAGAGGTTCGGCGATCTCCGTCTCCCGTAGTGTACGTCACACTGCCTGCGCAGGGAACAGTACGGGAGGCGCACCGATGCTGTGAACAGGTCCCAGGTGAGTTAAATGTTTTTTTTTTTTTTTTTAGCTGCAGTTAACCTCTGCCTGACCACAGCAGGGCTGCGGTCAGGCAGGGGTTAACATTTTCCGGCTTATAAGGCAAATTCCTGACAATCTTCTTAGAAGTCATGGGTCGTCTTATATGCCCAGTCGCCATAGTGGGTGATGAGAGTGGGGACTTGCAAGCGGGGTTGGAAGAGGTGTCTGATGATGACGATGAGACACGGTTGTCAGACAGTGAGGTTGTTGTCATGGATGTAACTCAAAGTGAGGAGGAGAGTGAGGAGCTGAGGGGGAGGCAAGTTCACCCGCAGGACCGGTTGGAAGAGGAAGAGGGGTGGGCAGAGGGAGAGGCAGGGGCAGAGCGAGTAGATCAGCAACTGTTTCACGGAGTCAAACTCCCGTGGCCAGGGCTAGATGTTCCGAAGTCTCGAGGTTTTTTAAAGAAACTGCGGATGACCAATGGACTGTAGTGTGCAACGTGTGCCACGCCAGGATCAGCAGGGGAGCCACCACTACCAGCCTAACCACTACCAGCATGTGCAGGCATATGAGTGCTAAACACCCCACTCAGTGGAACCAAGGCCGTTCAGCGACTGCAAGTCGCACCCCTGCTCCTTCCAGTGTGTCACGTGCTGGCTCTGTCAGTCCCCCCGCCCAGGCCCCAGGCACGAGCGCCTCCCACCCTACACGCACCCCTTCACCTCCACTATGCTCTACACCCTCCAGCAAGGTGTCCAAGTGCAGCATTCAACTGTCCCTGCAGCAGACCTTTGCACGGAAGCGCAAGTACACTGCCACTCACCCGCATGCACAAGCCCTAAGAGGCTTTTAGGAACCTCATGGCAGTGGCTTCCCCGGTACTCTGTCCCCAGCCGCCACTACTTTTTACGGTGTGCCGTCCCAGCTCTACACCAGCACGTGTCGGATAACATCGTCCGTGCCCTGACCAACGCGGTCAGCGACAAGGTCCACCTAACTACGGACAAGTGGACAAGTGCTGGTGGGCAGGGACACTATATCTCCCTAACGGCACATTGGGTCAACTTGGTGGAGGGGTGGGACAGAGTCTGACCCTGGTTACGCTTATGTGCTGCCCACCCCGAGGATTGTGGGTCCTACCTCGGTTGCTGTTTCTCATGAATTGTACACCTCTTTCTCCTCCTCTTCTTCCTCCTCCTCTCTATTACCCTCCATGAGCACGTCGCCTCCATCTCGTAGCATCAGCAGTGCGGTGGGTAAGCGCCAACAGGGGGTGTTGAAACTGCTGAGCTTAGGCGACAAGAGGCACACAGCCCAGGAGCTGTTGCAGGGCATCACGGCGCAGTCAGATTTTTGGCTGGCTCCACGGAGCCTCAAACCAGGCATGGTTGTGTGTGACAACGGGCGAAACCTGGTGGCGGCTCTGCAACTCGGCAGCCTCACACATATACCATGCCTGGCCCACATGTTCAACCTTATGGTGCAGCGGTTTCTTAAGACCTACCTCGATTTGGCTGACTTGCTCACCAAGGTGCGGCGCATCTGTGCGTATTTCCGCAAGTCAACCACAGATGCTGCCCACGAGGTGGAATTTAACCTTCCAGATGGTAGTGAGGGTTTACCAGCAACGCATAGCCATTGTGGAATGCCAGATGTCAACCTCGGTGCGATGCGGTAGTCAGGTCAGTCAGCTACCTCAAATCTACAATGAGGAGTGGACGTGGATGTCTGCTATCTGTCAGGTACTGGGCCCCTTTGAGGAGTCAACACTGATGGTCAGCGGAGATGACGCCATCATCAGCCTCACCATCCCGCTGCTGTGTCTGCTTAAAACCTCCCTGCTCAGCCTGAAGTCTGACACTCAGGAGACGGGTGAAGAACAGCCACCGCTAGATAGCCAGACCACCCTGACGTCAGTTTCTCAACACCGTGTAGAGGATGAGGAGGATGAAGAAGAGGAGGAAGAGGAGCAGACTGGTGCCGCCACTGAAGAAGGTACCCATGCTCAATCCTTACTTGTTGAGCGTGTATGGCCTGAAGAGGGTGAATTGGTGGAGGAGGAGGAAATTGAGGATAGTCAGGAGAGGGAGTTCTTGCGTGTTGGGACCCTGGCGCACATGGCTGACTTTATGTTAGGCTGTCTTTCCCGTGACACTCGGGTTAAAAAATTTTTTGACAACACAGATTACTGGGTGTTCACCCTCCTGGACCCTCGGTACAAACAGAACTTGTCCACTCTCATTCCTGCCGAGGAACGCAGTATGAGAGTGAATCAATATCAACAGGCCCTGGTGCAGAACCTGAAAATGTACTTCCCATCTGACACCACTAGCGCCAGAGGACGTAGTTCTGTGGGCCAAAGAGCAGGGGAAAGGAGCGGTGGAGCAGGCAGCTTGTCAAAGGGCAGGGGAACACTGTCCAAGGCCTTTGACAGTTTCATGGCACCCCAGCAAGACTATGTCAACCGTCCCCAGTCTAGACAGAGTAGGGGGAAGCCATCAGGAAGATGGTGAGGGAGTACCTTGCTGACCATACCACTGTCCTTCCCGATCATTCTGCTACCTACAACTAATGGGTTTCAAAGCTGGATACGTAGCCCCAACTGGCGCTTTATGCCTTGGAGGTGCTGGCCTGCCCTGCCGCTAGCGTGTTGTCAGAGCGGGTCTTCAGTGCAGCTGGTGCCATCATCACTGATAAGTGCACCCGCCTGTCCACTGACGCACCCGCGCTGACAGGCTGACGTTTATAAAAATGAACAAAGCCTGGATTTCACGTGAATTAAACTGTCCACCCGGGGAAAGCAGCTGAACATGAAGATTCTTGGTATCTCCTCTCCTCCTCCTCCTCCTCTTCCTACAATTCTTAGCCAACTGCCAAGTCTTCTTCCGCCATGCAGGGTCTGCCCTAATTATTGGGAGGCTCAATTGCTTCTTTACTCCTAATGGTTCTCTGTGTCCTCACTGCCATGCTCTGATGTCACACTACGTCTGCGGAGGAGCGAGACTGGTTGCCGGGGGCCTGCCGATCACGCCCCCGCCAACCAGCCAGCTGTTTTATTTTTATTTTTTTTGTCTAGCCGTGGCCGGGGCCTCACCACCCCCGGTCGAGAGGCATCAAGTGTACCCTTGATGGTGAGTGCTGACTGACAACTGGCCTAGCCAGTTAGCTGTCAGCAACCGGGTTCATGTCCACTACATATCCCAGCCCCTGGACTCACTCAAATTTTTGGGAGGCTCACTTGCTTCCTCGCTGACTTGTGATGGTTATCTGTGTGTTCAAGGCCCTGCTGTGTCTGGCCTAATTTTTTGGAGGCTCACTTGCTGCCTCACTTACTTGTAATGGTTCTCTGGGTGCTCGATGCCATGCTGCTTTTGGCCTAATTTTTGGGAGGCTCACTTGCTTCCTCACTTACTTGTAACGGATCTCTGAGTGCTCAATATCATGCTGCTTCTGCCCTAATTTTTGGGAGGCTCACATGCTTTCTCACTCCCTTTTAAGGATTCTCTGTGTGCTCAATGCCATGCTAGGTCTGGTATAATTTTTGGAGGGCTAACTGGCTACCGCTTCTACCTTGTTTGCTCTGTTCTCACCGCCATGCTGTGTCAGGCTGAATTTTTGGGTGGTTCATGATATGCTACCTCTGTTTTAATGGTTCCCTGTGTTCTCAATGCCATGCTGGGTCAGGCTGAGTTTTAGGTGGTCCCTATGCCTACCTCTGTTTTAACCAGGCTGTTGCACAGAATTAGGCATAATGGTGCCATTAGGCAGCCTCAGAGGCATGCATACATGCTGCCCCTGCTGCTTCCTGTGCATTTCCATTGTGTTTCCATCCATTTCTGAGGTTGACAGGTTTTCACACGACCTTCTCTCTACCGAACTTGAGTCTCCTGCAAAAAAGCTTGAGTCTCCCATTGACTTCAATGGGGTTCGTTACTCGAAACGAGCACTCAAGTATCGGGAAATACTCATCTCGAGTAATGAGCACCCGAGCATTTTAGTACTCGCTCATCACTATTCCCCGTCAATTTTTTTTCCTGATATGCTAAGTACTGGTCTGTTAATGTAAACATTCTTGCTCTTAAAATTTTAGGTTTGTTTTGGTTCACTGATGAAACTGGTCTTATAAAACCTTTTTCTTAGGGACAAAAATAATAGAAAAAAATATGTCTTACATATAAAGTATTTGGATGATTTCAGTATGTGCCCTTAAAACTGTTTCACATCCAATGTTGGAAAATTATATTTCCAATTATTAAAGATTTCATTTCCAGTTGAATGTGAATATACTGCCATGCCAAGTTTTCTCAAGACCACTAGTAATTTGAGAAATGTTGGCACATTGCAGGCCTGTAGGAGAAGTACAAGTTGAAGAATCACAATAATCTGTGCCACGAACATTTGTATAATAGTAGTAGGCTGCTACTAACAAACCCACTAAGGTAACAGGAAGCAGTGAATAAATTATAGCAATTAATTCAGAGATGAATATTTTGTTCACATATTTTCTTGTGCTTTAACTGCTAATGCGGTTAGTAGTACTAATCCTGTTCAGAAGAATAGCTGGGCATTTATGAAAGTACAATACATGTAGCAAGAGTACAGGGAGATTTTAATGCTAAACATGACAATATTACTGATCTGTCTGTAATTTTCTACTTGTTAACTTCTAGATTTGTCATATTGTCAAGTGACCATGTGGGTCTTCTTATATGAGAAAAAAAGAAAATTTTGCAGGGCTCTGTTCACAAGTGCTGCTGTGTTCAGTTCTGTAGTAGTTCTGATAATTCTGAAGAATAGCACTGTGCACAATGCTATTCTTGCTATCAAAATCACAAGAACTCTAATAGAAACCATTATAAGTAAGGAAGAGTGGACCTGTGGATATTCGGGTCTTACTGGTATGCTTGAAAAAAAAACTTTTGCACGGCCCCAAAAAATGGCTGTGAAATGGGTGAAGGAAGGGGTAGAGGGCTGCAATTGCAACCAAAATGGGGGTAGGACAAGGCAATTGCTATGGAAATAATGGAGTGGTGAAAGTATTTGAAATAATATAAAATAAATAAAATTTCATTTGCTAAATAAATAAATAATATTGAAAAAGGATGCGGACATTCAAGTGCACATAGGCTCCTTAATCAGGCACTAAGACTGACAAGTCATCTGGGATTCATACCTTTTTCATTTCTAGAAATGTCAATTTGTCCATGTTGGCTGTGAATAGGTGGACCCGCTTGTTAGTGATAACTCCCTATGCAGTGCTCAATACCCTTTCAGAGAGCGCACTTGCTGCAGGACAGGACAGCACCTCCAAGTAGGGATGGTCCGAACCGAGTTCGGTTTGGGTTCGTACGAACCCGAACTTTCGGTAATGATTCCCGCTGTCTGCCCGCTCCGTGCAGCGGGGCGGATCCAGCGGGAGGACCGCCTGGAAAACTGGGATACAGCCATGGCCATAGGCTTTATCCCAGTTTTCCAGGCGGTCCTCCCGCTGTATCCACCCGCTCCACGGAGCGGGCAGAAATCGGGAATCTGATGCCGAGCGTTCGGGTTCATACGAACCCGAACCTCGGAGGGTTCGGACCATCCCTACTTCTAAGGCATAGAGAGCAAACTCTGGCCAAGTGTTTATTTTAGAAACTCAGAAATTGAATGGGGAGCAGCTATCATTCAGCACAATGAGATGTGTTGCCACGTACCAGGTATTTATAATTCTGACTGCTGCTCATACGGGCTGTATCTGCTGATGGTGTTAGTGCATTTTGTGGAGTGCTGAGGAAGGTGTTTCATATTGCAGCCTTAGCTTGCCATCCCTTCCAAGTGGTGCAGGTCCCCAAGCTGCATTGGCGACTTTCTCCTCCTGGGCCTGTTGCTCCCCCCTGGGCCCTCTCTGTCAAATAGGAATTCAGAAAGTAGTGCCTCTACCAGCAAAAATTAAAGAATTTTTGAATCAATTAGATTTTTTGTGAAAATCATAAATTCGATTTTCACAAAAAAATCACTGCAGGCGGGGCGGACGACGCAGTACAGTGTGGGGCAGGCGGGCGGCGTGGTACAGTGTAGGGCAGACAGTCCAAAGAGGGGCGGTGTTGGGCGGTCGGCATGATACAGTGTTGGGCGGGCGGGCAGCCAAACAGTCCGGAGAGGGGCGATGTGTGGCCGGCGGGTGGGTGGGCAGTCCCGAGAGAAGAGGTGGGTGGCCTCCAGGAGCTGCTGATCTTCCCCTGCACCTTACACCCAGCGTCCCGGTCTCACCCTGCAGGGACTGCAGGGTAATTGCTGTGGGTCCTGGAGCTGTACAGTGGGATCGTATCTCACCGTACAGCTCCAGTAATCATCTATTCTGCAGTCCCTGCAGACCGGGGACCTGTATGTGCACTTCTGCCCCAGTCCCCCTCTGTCACCCCCAGTCCCCCTCTTTCACACCCAGCTCCTCCACCACCCCTCTGTCACCCCCAGTCCCCCTCAGCTCCCTTGGTCACCCTCAGTCCTCCTCAGCCACCCCCAGTCCCCCTGAGCCTCCCCGTCCCTCTCAGTCACCCTCATTGCCCCTCAGTCACCCCCAATTCCTCTAGGTCTTCCCAGCTCCCCCTCAGTCACCCCCAATCTGCCCTAGTCACAGGGGGAGCACTGTTACATTGGGAAGCAATAGAGTTGTTGTCTCAAATGTCATTAAAATAGTATCTGACGCTGGGAGAAAAAAATTCAGTTTAGCAAAAAAAAATTTAAAAAACGAGATTTAAATCAAGAATCAAGTGACCCTGTAATCCCTGCCGCCAAAAAGTAGGTGTTATATTTTCTAGTGTAGCAGGCTGAGACCTCCCATGTCCGCTCCCTACAGGAGCAGCAGCTTCATCACCACCAGCAGCATCATGGCAACGTCCCTTCTTGGTAGCTTTTCTCATGTTTTGCTTAAAGTGTCACTGTTATAACTTTGAAAATCTAAATCAACATGGGATTTAATATAAAGCAGGGCTTGTTGGGATGTCATTTTTTGCGCTAAGATCTCTAGTTTTTATTACTATCATATTGCTGTAAAAGAAAAATTTTGATAGCTTTTTTAAAATTGTTTTTTGATATATAAATTTTAAAAAATCAGCAATCCTGGTGTGTATTTTTTTCTTTGTTTACGTCGTTCACCGTGTGGGAACAATATTGTTATATTTTAATAGATAGGACAATATGTTTATTTTTTTACATATTTTTATTTTTATGAAGGGCAAGGAGGTATTTTAAACTTTTATTGGGCGTTTATAAGTTATTTTAAAACTACTTTTAAAAACTTTTTTTTAATTACACTTTTTTTAACACACTTGTTTTACTGTAAAACATGCAATCATTAGATTACATATACTCATCTATGCATATAATGATCTATCGGCTTTCTGTACATAGTCTGCCTGAGAGTCAGCCTATCTATAGAACACTGATCCGACAGGTCAAAGGTAAGTGGCTTACCCCCACCCTTCGGTACAAGTGTGGCTGCGGGGGTCCCGATCAGTCAGCTGCTTAACCAGTCACCCGACTTCCTAAAATGCTGCGATTGCTATAGATCGCAGAGTTTAAGGGGTTAATAACAGGCAGCTGGGGGATCACAGCTGCCTGTCATTATCCTCAGCTCCTGGGACTCTGATGTGTGCGGGTCTGCACACATCTCAAGCCCCTCACTGTCAGGAATGTATATATATGCTCCTGCTGCACAGGGTATCTAACTATATTAATCATGTGGAGATATCGAGAAATATACTCTATAGATGGTACATCACCCCAGAAAAACTTCAAAATATGTATCCCTAATACTCAAAAATGAGTTGATGTGGTCTAGAGGTAGGGTCTATGATACACATTTGGTGAAGCTGCAAGATGCTTTTGCCTTTTTGGAACAAGATCTATCGGTTATTAATAGAGTTAATAGTTAAACCTATTGATTCATCTCCAGCCTTGGGCTTGTTATCTTTAGATTTTTTGTCATGGGATGATAAAAAATTAATAGTTTACGTATTAACAATATCAAGAACACTATTAGCTAAAAACTAATAGCACAAGGATCCCCACTAAGAAAGAAGCAATCCAGGGTACCAAATTTAATAGCATAATGGAATGCATGATTGCAAGCAGGAAAGGACTTGCTTCACGTACAGACCAAATATGGAAGGTATGGGATAAATACTGTACTATACATACTATGAGAGAAATAACAGATACTAATAATACATGATTTTTGTTATAGAATAACTAATAAGGTGTGGGTGGGGGTAAGCTTGATTATGCCATTTTGTATAATTTAAGTGAATGTACCATCAGGCCTGGGCTGAAGCACTGGAGGTGGGCCTACCCATCCCCAGTGGGAGGAAACCCCTGCCCCTCTATGACGCGGCTCTGTTAGAATTAATGAAGCTGCATTATAGGGAACTCATCATAGCTGCACCTTCCATGATGATTTATATCTGCTGACACCAGTTTTTTATGTAATGGTTTTTTATTAATTATTTGTGGTCATTTTTAAATTTTATTTTAATGAGACATAATATTGTATTGGTACCAATGTATACATAATAAAAATTATATATTTTTTTTTATGAACTAAAACCCAGTGTCCGTGTGTATAAATCATAGAGGGGTTGGGGTTTCCTCCCACTGGGAGTGGGTCAGCCCGCCTCCAGTGCTTCAGCCCAGACCTGATGGTACATTCACTTAAAGTCTTAATTTATCATTATTATTTTTATTTTTATTTTTTTTATGCGGCTCCATTGATTCTAACAGAGCCGCGTCATAGAGGGGCAGGGTTTCCTCCCACTGGGGATGGGTAGGCCCGCCTCCAGTGCTTCAGCCCAGGCCTGATGGTACATTCACTTTATGTCTTAAAAAAAAAAAAAAAACAATAATAATAAATTAACTTCTCATATATACATCCACTTGGAAGTGGATAAATTTGAATTGTACATCTGACGAGATCCAGAACAAGGCTGCCAACCTTGCTCGTTTTCCTTTCATTCATTGCAGGCAAACCGGAACACCAAAGACCCTGAGGGCCAGCGGGAACAAGGCAGTGGTGAGAGGTGCATTTGTACCGAACTGCTTATGTTATTGTGTTTCCTCAATTGCAACGAGCAACCCGAAGACAATGAGCATTAACTCTATAGAGCCACTAACGCTACCACACGTTTTAAACATTATTCAAACACAGAACTTATGGCTATCTTTCACGAGTATGCGCTGAAATACCATGCACTTGCACCATCTTAATCTGTGTGGTAGCTTCACTATCACCATCATCATCAGTGACTTATTGTGGACACTGAAACATTGTCCCTTGTGAACAGTTAAATAATGTGCAACATTACATCATGTGTGAGTTGTACAAGTGGATAAGGCATTTTATGTGACCTACGTTTAAACGTACAGACATTCTATTCTTTTCCCCAGCATGTTTTCGCTCCATTGTTGCTGTTTAAAATTAAAAACAGCAACATTGAAACGAAAACATGTTGTAATAAGTAAATAAACACAAAATAATAAACACCTACACCATATATACAAAAATCTATTGTGGAATATACTGCTAACAACATGTACCACCTACAATTAGTATTATCCCAAAAATGTAAGCAACAACATATTACATAAATATTTCCTCCTTTATTATTGCATAAGCTAACACTTAAAACACAGGCCAGTGACGCATAGGATACAAAATCACAGAAAACATATATAATGTGCATCAGTCTATACATACAACCTACATATAGTTTGGCCCTCTGGTGGTAGACTTGGTAAAATGCACAGTGCTTGTTGAATCACCACAACACCCTAAGTCAGGGGTGAGGAACCTTTTCCATGTCGAGGGCCAGTCGGCCATTAATAAAATCATTCAAGGGCTGCATACTGTGTGCGGAAGTTAGTAGCGTGGGTTTGCAGCACCCGGGGCAAGGCAAAGTATTGTTCCCCTAGTGTCCCTGCTATTGTAGTTAACCCCCAGTGATGCCCCTTGTAGTCTAGTTAACGCCAAGTCATGCCCCTTGTAGTCTAGTTATCCCCCCCAGTGATGCCTCTGGTAGCCTAGTTACCCCCCCCCCCAGTGATGTCCTTGGTAGCCTAGTTAACCCCCCCCCCCAGTCATGTCCCTGGTAGCATAGTTAACCCCCCCCCCCCAGTCATGTCCCTGGTAGCCTAGGTCAACCCTCACCCCCCAGTCATGTCCCTGGTAGCCTAGTTAACCCCCCCAGTCATGTCCCTGGTAGCCTAGTTCCCCCCCCCCGTGATGTCCCTGGTAGCCTAGTTAACCCCCCCAGTCATGTCCCTGGTAGCCTAGTTAACCCCCCCAGTCATGTCCCTGGTAGCCTAGTAAACCCCCACAGTCATGTCCCTGGTAGCCCAGTTAACCCCCAGTGCCAGTGCCTCCCACGCTGCCCAGGTCCTCTTCTCTCCCCTCTAGCCCGTGCAGGTCTTCTCCTGCAGGCGACGCACGATGAAATGACGTCATCGTGTGCGGCCCACAGGACAAGGAAGACGTGCACCGCTCTGGTGGGGAAGGGGCGGCCACTCACATCACCCTTCTGTGTCACAGACACAGGAAGATGCGGTGCGCACATCACAAAGGAAAAGTTGGCGATCACAATGTTGGCAATCTGTAGATAGTCTGTTCTCAGGCATTTATCAGTATATGCAATCAGAGCATTGCATATATAAGTCCCGTAAGGGATTTATATATGCAATACAAAATGTGTAAAAAAAAAGAAAAAGTTTTCACCCTGGTTGATGTATAAGAGTAAGATCGCTAAACCCCCACAGCGACTCCACTTTCCCTTCCTCTTAACTAGCGATAGTTTGAGCTACTATAGGATGTTTATCTATCTACTGCTTGCATATGAAGATCCCATGGGAATCTGACCCTGCTACATCCTAGACCTGCACCTCTGCCTTGTTATACTACCCTTGAACTATCTATGCACAACTTGTGGACGATTTTATATGTGCACCACGCATGTTCTATATTATAGGTTATATGTTTTGTTTTGTTACTGTTTATCTCCATACCCAATACCCCCCTCCCCCCAGATATGCATAGCACTGTTGCATATATCGTATCGTGCAGAATTGTCCGATCTATTAAACTATCACAATATTGCTCCCATGCGGTGAATGGCAAAAGCAAATAACCAGGATTGCTTATTTTTAAAAATTATATTAGAAAAAAATTAAAAAACAATCAAAATTTTTCTCTAACACCAATATGATACCAATAAAAACTTAGAATCACCCCAACCAGCCCCATAGGTGGAAAAATAAAAGCGCTCTTGCCATATCCCTAGCCCACCCTGGATTTTTACTTTATGCCCACAGTCCTCCTTTAACCCTTTGCGGACCAGGCCCAAAATGACCCAGTGGACCGCGCAAATTTTCAATTTTGTGTTTTCGTTTTTTCCTTCTCCCGTTCTAAGAGCTCTAGCACTTTCATTTTTCCATCAACAGGGCCATGTAAGTGCTTGTTTTTTACAGGAGTAGTTGTACTTTGTAATGGCGTCTTTCATTTTACCATAACATGTATGATGGAACCCCAAAATTATTATTTATGAATTGGTGAAATTGTAAAAAAGAATGCAATATGGTAACGTTTGGGGGGTTCCTGTGTCTACGTAATGCACTATATGGTAAAAGCGTCATGATACTATTATTCTATAGGTCAGTCCGAATACAACCATATGTAGGTTTACACATATTTTCTAATGTTATATATATTTTTTTAATGAAAGACTTTTTTTTCTGCAATTAATTATTAATAAAATGGGCCTATTGTGACGCTTATAACGGTTTTGGGGCTGTTTTTATTAATTTATTAGTTTTTATTAATACCATATTTGTGTAGCTCGAACGTTTTAATCACTTTTTAATACATTTTTTTTATATATAATGTAGCAAAAAATCGTCAATCCTGGCGCTTTGTTCCCTCTTTCGTTTATGCCGCTCACAATGACAATTGTTATATTTTAATAGATTGGACAAATATGCACGCTACAGTATATAACATGTTTATTTATTTTTATATGTTTTCTTTATAGGGGGGTGATTTTAACTTTTATTGGGGGAGGGGCTTTGGGGTATTTATAAAAACATTTTTACTTTTTTTTACACATTTTAAGTTCCCCCGGGGGACTTTTACCTGCAATCAATATATTGCAGACACTGTACAATGCTATGCCTATAGCATTGGTCATTGTTATAGGCGTTCTGCTCATTGAGCCTGCCTGTGGCAGACTCAATGAGCAGAAAGCCGATCGTACTGCACGGAGAAAGGTAAGGGTCCTCCGGCGGTTCGTTACATTGATCGGGACCCCCACAGTCACACTGTGGGGGTGCCGCTCCATTTAGGTAAAAAGACAAAAGCAAAGACAAAAGCAAAGTACCTGATCCTACATTTGCTTTAAAGGGGTTGTGCGGCGCTAAAAAATTATTCACAGAATAACACACATTACAAAGTTATACAACTTTGTAATGTATGTTATGTCTGTGAATGGCCCCCTTCCTTGTGTCCCACCACCCCCACCCGTGTACCCGGAAGTGTGGTGCGCTATACTCACCCGTCACGTGCCGACCACCGTCTCCGATCCTCAGCAGTGACGTCTTCTTCGGGCGGCCGGCGGATCTTCCTGAGTGCCGCCCGCCCTCTGCAGCGACGGTGGTCGGCACGTGACAGGTGAGTATAGCGCACCACACTTCCGGGTACACGTGCAGGGGTGGTGGGACACGGGGAAGGGGGCCATTCACAGACATAACATACATTACAAAGTTGTATAACTTTGTAATGTGTGTTATTCTGTGAATAATTTTTTAGCGCCGCACTACCCCTTTAAAACATGTCCTGGATGTTGCAGAATTTTGTATATGTAGAGTTCTAAACATGTTTCTACTTTATTTGATAATATTTTTTTTTTTTTCAGAAACAACGTCAAAGGGTCAGAAATATTTTGAAAACCAACACTGCAATTTCCTAAGATTTTTTTGGTTCAGAAGGAAAGTGGAATTACAAATGTATAATTTGTCTTTGATTTATTTGATGGATGAAATAAAATATCACTGAATTATAATAATGGCATAGTAACTAACTTTAATTACAGCACATACAAGCATGAAACACAAGCTTCTAATAGAGATAAATGGATTCATAGACCATAATCTACAGATTAAACAGAACTATATTTTATATTAGTAAACCTTTTCTTTCCAGAATATGTCATACCACTAATAATTTCCTGTTTTGGTACTTCCTGAAAATATTTAACCAGATCATGAATTGATAGTTTCAGGCATACTGGTTTTAATATAACTGAGGTCAAACGGGCAGTTATATGTAACAGGCCCTGCATTTTAGAACATGATAAATATAAATATGATATGTAATATGATAAATATGATACTGTGTTGACCACAAGGAGTTGTACATGTTTTAGTGCAGAGCAAGCTGGGTGCACTAGTGCATTGTATATGTCACAAAGCAAGGTGGCAATGCAAGTGTAGTGTTCCAAATCCACCACACACTCCACCATCTCCTCCACAAAGGGCAGGAGAATGACTTCCGACACTAGGATTCTATGAAACAACTTACCCTTTAAAGAGGAAGTCCCACAAAACGTAAAAATGACAGGCACGGAGTGGGGTGCAGAAAAATAATAAAGAAAATAGGACTTGGTGATTAATTGTGAAAAAAACAAAACTGAATATGGCCTTGCTTAACCAACCTAGTCTTCTACATGATGATTATTATAGTGCTTGAAAAAGCACTATATTGTTATCCGTATTCTTCTTCCAGCTATGCTTCTGCGATTTATACAGCCCTAACTGCTTTGCGCACAGCCTCCATTCAAACAGCATTTTGAAGCCCTCGGTAGTGACAAATGTGCTATTTTTGGTTTCAATTAGATTTGTCGTTTTTCAGAAATTTACGTTTAAAGACCCCTAATTTCCCAAAGGAAATAATGGCCACACTGTAAACGCTAACAGCCAATCACTGCACACATGCAAATAGCTGAAATATAGCAGCCAATAGAAATTCTAAGGTCTTGTCAGTCAATGCCTAACCACATCCACACAGTCACATGTGCACTATTGGCCAATAGAAGATGTAGAAGATGGAAGGTCCTCAAAGATTTTGTCCTATTAACATGAGAAAGATTGTCATGGTAACCGAACAATGTTCTTTACCATTATACGTAGCCGAGGTCAGTCACTGATGTAGCAGAGGTCTGTCAGTAGCAGAGCTGATCGCGCATGACAGAGCAGAGCCGAGATAGTGTTGTAGCAGAGCTGATACCCGCATGACACAGCAGAGCTGAGTCGGTGGGTACCAGAGCTGATACCAGAAAGACACAGCAGAGCCAAGTCGGTGTTGTAGTGGAGCTGATACCCACATAACACAGCAGAGCCGAGATGGTGTTGTAGTGGAGCTGATACCTGCATGACACAGCAGAGGCGAATCGGTGTTGTAGCGGAGGCCAACCACAGCACATATGCAAATAGCTGAAATATAACAGCCAATAGAAATTCTAAGGTCTTGTCAGTCAATGCCTGACCACATCCACACAGTCACATATGCACTATTGGCCAATAGAAGATGTTAAATATGAAAGATCTGGTACCAGCATTACACAGCAGAGCCAAAATGGTGTTGTAGCGGAGCTGATACCTGCATGACACAGCAGAGCCAAGTTGGTGTTGTAGCGGAGGTAATACCTGCATTACTCAGCCGAGCCGAGTCGGTGTTGTAGTTGAGGTGGTACCCACATGACAAGGCAGAGCCAAGTCCGTATTGTAGTGGAGCTGATACCCGCAAGACACAGCGGACCCGAGATGGTGTTGTAGTGGAGCTGATACCCACATGACACAATTCCCAGTATGCAGAGTTGTAGTTTCCCAACTGCTGGAGAATGTTGTTTCATAGTATGTAAACACTGGATAAATGTTAAACTAATTGTGATGTTGCTTAAAGGGGTAGTGTGGTGGTAAGCAATTATTCACTAAATAACACACATTACAAAGTTATACAACTTTGGGCTATGTTCACACTACGTATATTTCAGTCAGTATTGTAACCAAAACCAGGAGTGGATTAAAAACACAGAAAGGATCTGTTCACACAATGGTGAAATTGAGTGGATGGCCGCCATCATTGACCGTTGAGGTCAGGGTATTTTAGCCAGAAGGTAGCTCGAGGTTAGGCGTCCTCTCCCTGCCGCCTTTCGGAAGGTTACAGAGGATACCAAGGGGACTTAGGAGTAATTTAACACCAATACTACTGCCAGAGGATCCCATTTACCATCAAAAATGGTTCGCTATGAATAACAGACATTCACTGGACTTAATGCTACTGACAGTACAACACTTACAATTAGCATTAGATACGACACGTAAAGAGATTACGGAGACAGAAATTAAAATACAAACAACTAAGACTGAGGAGGAATACGCTAAAATCAAGGGTGAAATCACCGCAAATATAGAGAAATTGAAATCACTTATACTACAGAGCAAATTGAGTAAATTTGAACGTGATAATAGAGACTACCTGTTTAACCGTGTATACACTTGGGCGGATGAAAAACGCACAGGAAGACGTAGAAGAGAATTCACAAAGATAAACAACACCACATCTAGTGAATACACATCCTCAGAAAGGGATATAAAAAGCCCGGATAAACACACAACAACTAAATCTTTTTTAGACAAAGGCAGACAGATAAAAGGTACAAAGAAAGGACACAAAGACAAGACCACAATAATCAGTACAGACACCAGTGGGGAGACAGAAGGAGAAATACAAGAAGTAAAGAAGAAAGGACGACCGAAGAAAACAACATAGTCATAAACATCTCAGATCGGACTTTAACAACAGAAGAATACACCGTATTGAACAAAGGATTAGGCTTTGTGCCTACGTTTGAGAGGTCCTTGTTTGACTTTGAGATTGATTTTTACACATTTTGCAGGACATTGAGATTAAAAATGTTCTTTTTTGACATAAAACGTAATCAGAGATTGAGAAAATCGAATGTGGATGTGATACTCGATAAATTAAGGTCACACAGCACGTTTGACCCTGAGATCTGCAGTGACGCACTGGATGTATTCACACGGTCCGTCCTTGCAGAGGTCAGGGATAATTGGAAAAATGCAAAAAAGACACCGGCCAACCTAACTAGAGCACAAAAAGAGGCCATTGACTCGTTGACCAATGACGCCACCCTTGTGATCAAGAAGGCCGACAAGGGGGGCGCCATTGTGATAATGAATAAATCTGATTATCTGAATGAAGCATATAAGCAGCTGTCTGATGAAAAGGTGTACTACAGGCTGAGAGGTGACCCCACTGACAAGTTTAAGGAGGAACTTGACAACTACATACAAGATGCGGTTATAGGTGAAATCATAAGTGAACATACAGCTAATGCACTTATTAATGAAAACCCTAGGGTCCCAATTTTATATTTGGCTCCCAAGATACACAAAAATTTAAAATCTCCACCAGGGAGACCAATAGTGTCACAAGTGGGGTCCATCTTTCAGCCTGTGGCTACATATATAGACAGTTTCTTACAGAATATAATTAAAGGTTTTTCTAGGTGTTTGAAGGACACCAATGACTTCTTGAATAAATTACAAAAAAAATGCTAATGAGGTTACGTTCATGTGTACGTTGGATGTACAAAGTTTGTACACTAACGTACCACATGACGAAGGGATGGCAGCCATAAGGGAATTTATGCAAAACAACGAAAACTTTACAAATATGGATATAAATTTTTTGATGGGTCTCCTTGAGTTAATACTGTCTAAGAATTACTTTAGGTTTGATCAAGATTTTTTCCTACAGACATATGGAGTCTCCATGGGCTCGGCGGTGGCACCTAGTGTCGCCAACATCTTTATGGAAACTTTTGAAAGAAAACATATACTAGAGAACACACTGGGGAACACGTCGTTCACGTGGTATAGATACGTGGACGACGTGTTCCTCCTGTGGAGAGAGAGTGAACAAGCACTCATAGAATTTGTGTCATACCTGAACACTTGTCACCCCACTATAAAATTCACCTTAGAATACAACAAAAGTGAAATACATTATTTGGATGTACTAGTAACAAAAAAAGAAGGAAGTTTTGATACTACACTATGGGAGGCATTTATTAAGTCCGGCGTTTTTTACGCCGGACTTAAAAATGCCCCCGCAGCTCCGGCGGTACGGGGATTTATGTAGAGGCGGACTGCCTGTACATAAATCCTGTGCGCGCCGATGCGCACCGCCGAAAACCTACGCCAGCTGAGGACTGGAGTAGGTTTTCGGCGTACATTTGGGCGGAACGGATGATAAATCACGCGGACTCTGAGTCCGCGCCCTCCGTTCCGCCCACTTCCCGCCTACTTTCTGCCCCCTTTCCGCCCCCTGGCGTACTCGGCGGAAAGTGCCGATTTGCGATTATTTTATTCGCAAATCGGCCATTTGCGTATAAAATAATACGCAAATCGGCACTTTCCGCCAAAAATCATCCGTCCGCCGGATGATAAATGTGGCCCTATATGTTAAAAACACTGATAAAAACAACTTGCTGCACCGTACAAGTCACCACCCACCTCAAGTGTTTGACAGCATAATAAGAAGCCAGATGCAAAGAATAGAAAAAATAGTGAGTATAGAAACAAACAAAGAGATATGTCAAAAATTAATAAAAAATAAATTCCAACAAAGAGGTTATAAACAGAAACAAATAAATGCAGCAATTAAGAAAAACAAGATACAGAATAAACAAAAACAAAATGAACAGAGACAAATACTAGTAACCACATTTGATCATCATATCCCAGTCATAAGAAAAGCCATTAACAAATTTTGGCCCATAATGCAAAAAGAACCCAAGTTTGGGAAATTATTTCAAAACAAACCTATGTTAGCATTAAGAAGAGGAAAAACAATAGCTAACAAGATCATAAGGAGTGACATAAAAAAGAGAAAAGTAGACAAACAAACCTTCTTAAGGACACAATGTAAAGGCACATTTGGGTGTCTACAATGTCAGAACTGTACATCTATAATAAAGGGAGAACAAATTCAACATCCCACACAAGGGTATAAAATTAACATTAAAGGGTTTTTCACATGTAACACACAGAAAGTAATATACATGCTTAAATGCCAATGTGGGAAAACATATGTGGGTCAGACAATGAGACAGGCAAAAGTAAGGATAAATGAACACAGAGCTACAATTAGGAGACATTTAAAAACAGAAAACACGTTGGAAGAAAAAACAAAACATGGAGAGACGAGCGTGGCCAGACATTTTAAGGAGACAGGTCACCATATCTATGATCTAAGATGGTGTATATTAGAAGAATTACGTACCACAGGTTCAGAGAATAGGGACAAACAGCTGCTACTTCAACGGGAGACTTATTGGATAAAAAAACTTGATACCCTACAACCGAAGGGCTTAAATGAAGTATGTAGCTTTAACCTCTTAAGGACATAGGACGTATGCGTACGTCATATGTCCTCACTTGCACTTCAAAGCGGGGCCGAAAACGTAAAAACGAAAATGGGCCATGTCCTTAACCCTTTAAGGACATGGCCCATTTTCGTTTTTACGTTTTCGGTTTTTCCTCCTTGTGTTTAAAAGGTCATAGCACTTGCATTTTTCCACCTAGAAACCCACATGACCCCTTATTTTTTGCGTCACTAATTGTACTTTGCAATTACAGGCTGAATTTTTGCATAAAGTACACTGCGAAACCAGAAAAAAATTCAAAGTGTGGTGAAATTGAAAAAAAAAACGCATTTCTTTTATTTGGGGGAAATGTGTTTTTACGCCATTCGCCCTGGGGTAAAACTGACTTGTTATGCATGTTCCTCAAGTCGTTACGATTACTATGATATATAACATGTATAACTTATATTGTATCTGATGGCCTGTAAAAAATTCAAACCGTTGTTAACCAATATACGTTCCTTAAAATCGCTCCATTCCCAGGCTTATAGCGCTTTTATCCTTTGGTCTATGGGGCTGTGCGAGGTGTTATTTTTTGCGCCATGATGTTTACTTTCTATCGGTACCTTGATTGCGCATATACGACTTTTTGATCGCTTTATATTACATTTTTTCTGGATTTGATGCGACCAAAAATGCGCAATTTTGCACTTTGGGATTTTTTTGCGCTGACGCCGTTTACCGTACGAGATCAGGAATGTGATTAATTAATAGTTCGGGCGATTACGCACGCGGCGATAGCAAACATGTTTATTTATTTATTTATTTGTTTACTTTTATTTAAAACCTGGGAAAAGGGGGGTGATTCAGACTTTTATTAGGGGAGGGGGCTTTTTACTATTAACAACACTTTTTTTTTTTTTTTTACACATATACTAGAAGCCCCCCTGGGGGACTTCTAGTATATACACTTGGATCTCTCATTGAGATCTCTGCATTGATATGCTGCAGAGATCCATGAGATCGGCACTCGTTTGCTTTCGGCTGCTGCAGCCGAAAACAAACGAGTGCCGAGCCGAGGACGGCGCCATCTTGGACGCGTCCCCGGCCGGCATCAGTAACGGAGATCGCTCCTCCGGGACAAGGTCCCGGAGGAGCGATCTCCCCCACTAGACACCAGGGAAACGTTGCCTCCGGTAATCGGAGGCAGCTGTCAACTTTGACAGCTGCCTCCGATTAGCTAATTAGCGGGCACGGCGATCAGACCGTGCCCGCTAATAGCGGCGGTCCCGGGCTACACGCGGCACCCGGGATCGCGGCACTTCAAAGCGGGGCCGCCGCGCGGCCCCGCTTTGAAGTGCAAGTGAGGACATATGACGTAGGGGTACGTCATATGTCCTTAAGAGGTTAACCCTTAGACGACCCAGGGCGTATAGTTACGCCATGGAAGTCTGTCCCCAGACGACCTAGGGCGTAACTGTACGCCCTGGGTGTTTCTCACGCTATGAAGCGTGCTCCGGAGCGGAGCGCGCTTCATAGCAGGTGGGGGCCGGCTGCAATCAGCAGCCGGGACCTCACCGGCAATGACACGCTGCAGCGATCGCGCTGCCGCGTGTCATTAACTCCTTAAACGCCGCGATCGCGGCGCGACCGCGGCGTTTAAGTGTGAGTGACAGGGGGAGTCCCCTGTCACTTACCGATCGGGACCCCCGCAGTGTGACTGCGGGGGTCCCGATCGGTAAAACGGGCCGCCGGAGCTCTCTCACCTGCCTCCGTGCGGTCCGATCGGCGCTCTGCTGCACTGAGCCTGCACAGGCAGGCTCAATGAGCAGAGCGCCGATAACACTGATCAATGCTATGCCTATGGCATAGCATTCATCAGTGTAGAAATCCAAGTACTGTATGTAGAAGTCCCCCAAAGGGACTTCAAATGTGTAAAAAAAAAAAGTTAAAAACACTAACACACTACCCCAAAACCCCTCCCCCAATAAAAGTCTAAATCACCCCCCTTTCCCATTATATAAATAAAACATATAAAAATAAATAAATAGATAAACATATAATATACCGTAGCGTGCGTAATTGTCCGATCTATTAAAATATAACAAGCGTCATTGCGAACGGTAAACGGCGTACACGAAAAGAGGGAAAAAAGTGCGCGGATTACCGATTTTATGTTACATTATATATATAAAAAAATTAATAAAAAGTGATCAAAACGTCCGATCTTCACAAATATGGTATTAATAAAAACTAGAGATCATGGCGGAAAAAATGACACCCCATACAGCCCCGTAGGTGAAAAAATAAAACCTTTATAAGCGTCACAATAGTCCCATTTTATTTATAATTAATTGCCAAAACAAAGGATTTCATTTAAAAAAATATATATAACATTAGAGAATCTGTGTAAACCTGCATATGGTTGTGTTCGGACTGACCTATAGAGTAATGGTATCATGTCGCTTTTACCATATAGTGCATTACGTAGACACAGGAACCCCCCAAACGTTACCATATTGCATTCTTTTTTGCGATTTCACCAATTTATATCTTCATAAATAATATATTTGGAATTCCATCATACATGTTATGGTAAAATGAATGACGCCATTACAAAGTACAACTATTCCTGTAACAAATAAGCCCTTACATGGCCTGTAGAAAAAACTGAAAGTGCTGGAGCTCTTAGAAGGGGAGCAGGGAAAAACGGAAACACTAAGATCAAAATTTGCGCGGTCCACTGGGTCATTTTGGGCCTGGTCCTCAAAGGGTTAAAGGGTTAAAGTGTCACTGTCGTGAATTTTTTTTTTGCAGAAATCAATAGTCCAGGCGATTTTAAGAAACTTTGTAATTGGGTTTATTATCCGAAAAATGCATTTTTATCATGAAAAAGCAGTTTGAAGCTCTCCCCCCTGTCTTCATTGTTCTCCTATGGAGAGAGCTAAAGAAAAGACCAAAACAGGACAACAAAGAGTTAATCTACAAATCCCTCATGGGATATCTCCTGTGACAGTCACCAGTGACCTGTCTGAGCTCGGATTACAGCTGTCACCCAGCTCCGTGCCTGTAATCCTCTGTTATCTGCTTTCTGCTGTCGGCTAACTCCCTCCTTCCTCCTCCCCCCTCCCCTCTCCCTAGAGCAGACAGGGTACGTCTCCTGCAACAAGTCACAATTTTCAGATTTTTCAGAGTGGATGAAAAAGAGGAAGGAGGGGGGGACCTGGGAAAAGGCTTTTTACATGCAGATAATGGCAGATTTGGCTAATAAACCCAATTACAAAGTTTCTTAAAATCGCCTGGACTATTGATTTCTGCAAAAAAAAAAAAATACGACAGTGACTCTTTAACCTCTTAAGGACCCATGACGTACCGGCACGTCATGGATCACTGTCACTTATGGACCCATGACGTACCTTTAAACGGGCGCCGCGGCCGGCCGGGTCCCGATCGGGGGAGATAGCCTGCTATAATACATAGCAGGCCATCTCTCCCTGTCGGCATGGAGGGTTGTTAACCCCCCCCATGCCAACGATCGCCGCTATCGGCTGATAAGCCCATAGCGGCGATCGGAACCTTTCCGGGCCATCGGTGGCCCGATGACCCGGAAAAAAATGGCGGTCGGTGCTGTCCGAGGACGGCAGCGACCGCCATTACTGTAAAAAGTAATGGTGGTCACGGTACCACCGTCCCGATCGCCGTGAACGGCCGGCCCGCCGGCCGGCCGTTCACGGCGATCAAAGTCCCCACAAGTAATAAATACCTGCTCCGGACCCCTCAGCTAGGTAGCTGAGGGTTCCAGAGCAGGTATTTGTACATTACTCACCTGTCCCGGGGTCCTGATCGGCGTCTTCCGGGTTCCCGGCGTCCTCTTCATCTTGTCGGGACTTCGGCTTCTTCCGTGAGTTCCAATCGGCTTTTTCCGGCTCCAGCGTCGTCTTTTTTCGTATTTTTCCGGCTCCAGCGTCGTCTATTTTCGGATCTTGCGCTCTGCTGCCCCCTATGCACGGGCGGATTCCATCATCCGTCATTCCATCAACACGTTGGACGCAGAGCGGAATCCGCCCGTGCATAGAATGGAGTCTACGACACGGACGGAGACGTGCGCCTGCATCAGTCCGCCGGCGGGTGCCAACTGCGGAATGCACAAAGGGTTATCCTTCGCGATTCCGCAGTGTGCACGTACCCTTAGAGTGTATGAAGGAAGGGACACTCGAATCCAGCCCCCAGATGCCCACTCCCCCCCCCCATCCTCGGAGTTAGTGGGGACATCGTCCGGGAACTGATCTTCCCACTGCTGGATAAAGGTTACCACCTGTACGGGATAACTTTTATACCAGCACCCCCTCTTCCGGTCCCTCGCTGCCCGAGCTACTGTAGCTTGCGGCACGATCCGAACATATCAGAAGCTGTAATAGAGCCCTAATATTTAGCAGCCATGGAGCGGACCCAGCGCTTCTGGATATGAAGGACCCCGTATCGCACCAGGACAACATTTTCCAGGTGACGTCCCCCACACTGGAGAAAGGGAGACCCCAGAAGAAGTGCAGAGTGTGGGGTAACAGGGGGATCAGGAAGGACACCATTTTCCAGTGTGACACCTGTCCTGATCCCCCCGGCCTCTGCATACTGGATCGCTCCAAGGCGCACCACACGTCATTGGGGTTCTACATTATCTAAATTCTGTCCCTTATTCCTATTTCAGGGGTCACGTTGATCCAGGGATTATTCTGATCGCCATTATGGAGTCGGGAAGGAATTTTTCCCCTGTGATGAGGCTACTGTCGTCTGCCTCACGAGGGGTTTTTGCCTTCCTCTGGATCAACACAGATTGAATTTGATGGACACCTGTCATTTTCAACCTTATAAACTAATAATTGGCCTAATACCCCCAAATAAATTAGAATGGTCCCTTTTCCACAGCTAAGTAGGTATGGCCGCCATTCCCATTAGAGGATGCCATGATGCAATTACAAAGCCTCTGTGCGGCCAGGACAGTAGAAACCCCCCACAAGTGACCCCATTCTGGAAACTACACCCCATAAGGAATCTAACAAGTGGGGCAGCGGGTATATGGCCCCCTGGTGACGGCCACATTTGGGACGTGAAAATGAAAAAAATGGTATTTTTTATTTTCACGGCACATGTTCTACACATGTGCCCATCACTAGTGGGGTCCATATGCTCACTGCACCCCTTGTTAGATTCCTTATGGGGTGTAGTTTCCAGAATTGGGTCACTTGTGGGGGGTTTCTACTGTTCTGGCAGCACAGGAGCTTTGTAATTGCGACATGGCCTCCATCCCCCATTCCAGCCTCTAAATGGCGCTCTGTCCTTTTGGTGACTTGCCCTGTGCCCATATGGCAAATTATGTCCACATGTGGGGTATTTTCGTACTCAGGGGAAACTACCCTACACGTTTTGTGTTCATTTTCTTTTTTAACCCCTTGTGGAAATGGAAAAAAATCAAGGCTAGACCAACATTTAGTGTAATTTTTTTTTAATTTTTATTATAAATCATTGATCTTGTCTTGATTTTTTCATTTTCACAAGGGGTTAAAAGATAAAAAAAAACACAATGTGTAGAGCAATTTCCCCTGAGTACGGAAATACCCCACATGTGGACATAAAGCGCCATGCGGGTGCAGGGTAAGCCTCCAAAGGGAAGGTGCGCCATTTGGTTTTTGAAGGCTGGATTTGGATGGAATGGATTTCGAGGGGCCATGTTGCATTCAAAAGGCCCCTGTGTTGCCAAGACAGTTAAACCCCCCACAAGTGACCCTATTATGGAAACTACACCCCTCAAGGAATGTAACAAGGGGTGTAGTCAGCATATGGACCCCACTGGTGACGGGCACAAATGTGGAACAATGTGGCGTGAAAATGAAATATTAAATTTTTTACACTATAATGTTGGTCTAGCCTTGAATTTATCATTTTCACAAGGGGTTAAAAGAGAAAAAAAAACACAAAATGTGTAGAGCAATTTCCCCCGAGTCCGTAAATACCCCACATGTGGACATAAAGCGCCATGTGGGCGCAGGGCAAGCCTCTGAAGGGAAGGAGCGCCATTTGGATTTTAGAGGTTGGATTTGGCTAGAATGGATGATGAACGCCATGTAGCATTTACAGAGCCCTTGTGCTGCCAAAACACTGTAAACCCCCCACAAGTGACCCCATTCTGGAAACTACACCCCTCAAGGTATCTAACAAGGGGTGCAGTGAGGATATGGACCCCTGGATGACGGGCACATTTGTGCCATGAAAGTGAAAAAATGAAAATTTTCACTTTCACGTCACATTTTTCCACATTTGTGCCCGTCACCAGTGGGGTCCATATGCTCACTGCACCCCTTGTTAGATTCCTTGAGGGGTGTAGTTTCCAGAATGGGGTCACTTGTGGGGGGTTTCCAGTGTCTTGGCAGCACGAGGGCTCTGTAAATGCGACATGGCCCTTGAAATCCATTCCAGTGAAATCCAGCTTCCAAAAGCCAATTGGCGCTCCTTCCCTTTGGAGGCTCGTCCTGCGCCCGCTTGGCACTTTATGTCCACATGTGGGGTATTTCCGTACTCGGGAGAAACTGCGCTACATGTTTTGTGTTTTTTTTTTTCCCTTTTATCCCTTTGTGAAAATGAAAAATTGAAGGCTAGAACAACATTTTAGTGTAAAAAATACTTTAGTCTTTTTTCAAGCCATATTGTTTGGAAAATCTGTGAAGCACCTGTGGGGTCCAGATGCTCACCGCACCCCTTGTTACATTCCTTGAGGGGTGTAGTTTTCTAAATGGTGTCTCTTTAGGGGTGTTTTTTAGGTTTTGGCACCCCAGAGCCTCTGCCAACCTGAAGTGGTACAGTCAAAAATGACCAAAAATAACGGAGCCATTGAAATTCACTAGGCGCTCCCTTATATCTGAGGCTTGTGGTTGCGTCAAATAGCGCAATAGGGCCACATATGGGGTATTTCTATAAACTGCAGAAACAGGGCAATCAATATTGGGGTGCATTTCTCTGGTAATAGGTTTATAATTATGAAAAATATTGGATTACAATAAAATCTCTGCACAGAAAATTACAATTTTCAAATTTCTTACACACTTAGCTTTTATTTCTGTGACTCCCCTAAAGGGTTAAAAAACTTTCTGGATGTGCTTTTGCAGAGTTTAGGGGGTGCAGTTTCTGAAATGGGGTGCTTCGTGGGGCTTTCTAACACACAGTCCCCTCAAATACACTTTAAACCTGAACAGTTCCCTAAAAATATCTGATTTTGAAATTTTACCGAAAATTTGGAAATTTGCTGCTAATGTTTTAAGCTTCCTATTGTCTAAAAAAAATGAAATATAGTTTAATAAATGCCGCCAACATAAAGTAGACATGTTGCTAATGCTATTTAATATATAATTTATGTGCTATAACCACTTTCTGTATAAGCAGAAAAGTTTTAAAGTTGGAAAAATGCATTTTTTCACAATTTTTCACGCTATTTTGGTTTTTTTCATAAAGATTCGTTATAAGTATCGACTCCAATTTACAAGAAATGTGAAGTACAATATGTCACGAGAAAACAATCTCAGAATCAGCCGGATAGGTAAAAGCATCCCAAAGTTATTAATGAATAAAGTGACACTGGTCAAATTCATAAAATTTGCTCCGGTCCTTAAGGCCATTTCAGGCCCGGTCCTTAAGGGGTTAAAGCATTTTTATAAATCTTTCTCCCCCCAAGTGGACGGCGTTTTTGAATATATTTTGAATATATTTTGACCACATATTGCAATATGTTATACTATATTTATAAATAGAGGTTATGCCATGTTATATATTGTTATGATTATTAAGTCTGTAAACATGTTATGAACAGATGACTGATGAGATCAGACGTCGGTATTTAGCTGAGTGGGATCCACTCACCTGTGCTCATGAGTAAGGAAGCCCCGCCTTCCGAAACGTCGCGCGGCAGGGAGAGGACGCCTAACCTCGAGCTACCTCCAGTGCTCTGAGAACACACAGCCGAAGTTCTACTACTGCACCTAATAAAAGAGTCAAGATGAAGACTACTGAAATGTGAGTGTACTTTTTCTTATATCGCACACTCACTATAGAAGGTCACGTTGTGTTGTGGGATACCTGTATCATTGGACTGTTACATGCCAAAGAAGTGGGAGTTGGCGGTATCCACGTTTATTACTCACGATTGAGCTTACTTGTGGTCCGAGGCCAGACATTGCGCTTTGTTGTATTGTAGCCAGAAAACACATGTCATTTGGCCGCAGCAGGATATGTTGAAAAATTCCTGCAGGTACATACTTTGTCCTCTTTGGACGACCGAACTGCCGGAAGCACCATAGACTACAATGTAAAACCCTTACTCTACAGCACTTCCGCGAGTTCCGTCAATGTAGCCTGTGCGCTGGTCAAATCGTAAGTAAGCTTTAAGAAGGTAAGGCTCAGTTTTGACAGCAATAACCCTGTGAAAAACCCAGCCTAACATGTTAATTAAATGGATTTTGTATGGAGAACTACAACCCCCAGCACTTTCCAAAAGTCAATAACTGTCAGGACATGTTGTGAGCTGTAGTTCCCAATCTATGAGGTCATAATGTTACATTATTCTGGGGGTGTTTACCTAACAATAATAAAAAAAAATGTATTTTGTAGGGAGAACTACAACTCCCAGCAGTTCATCAAGGTCTAAAGCCATCATGGCATGTTGGGAAATGTAGTTCACGTTGTATGGGATGCAGTAATATGATAATTCTAGGGGTGTTCACTTTAATTTTACTATTTAAACATGTCCTACCTTCTCCGTGGATACTAGTGCAACTAACTGTAGTGCTACTAGTATTATTGCTCCTCTAGAACTGCCTGCTTATTCCACTGTAAAACGAATCAGGAATGGTGTGTGGGAAGGTACACAGCAAGCAGTGCAGGAGCATTGGTGACATAAAGGCAGCATCGAGGATGTGAGGGCAGCGCTGGGGATGTGAGGGCAGCGGCAGTGATGGCATGAGAGACGTGTGGGTGGTGACGTCGAAGATGGATAGCGGCTACACGTCACTTCCACAGTAGGCTGATATGTTGGGGGAGGAAGTAGCTGGTCCTGGTGGGAGATGGGGCCAGAAATGCCAGATGGCCAGTCAGGCACTGCCTTCATTGTTACTGAAGAAAATGAGAACTGTACCCATCATTTGTGGCAAGGTATATTATACAGCCAACACACTACTCCATCAGGGTCGCGTAAATGTAAATGTAAATGTCACCATGAGCAACTTTTATATTTACTGACAATTATTTAATCAGCAATAAATGGCTTTTTGGGGCTTATTGGTAAAAATTTTCTTAAAAAGGTTTACCAGTCTTCACAAAAAAATTGCCAGAGAGCAAGGATTGAAAGAATAAATTAAATTAAATTACTGCTCTTCTGCAAGAGCCCTTGGCGGAGGTGCAGTGGATCATAGAAGCAAGTCACTGACCTCAGTGACAACATGCAACAAGTATGACGAATGAGGCCAGTGATTAGCCGTGATGGTACCACTTTTGTCGGACACTCTGGAGCAGCATTGGCGCTAGACGGATGAGTTTTTTTTAATTTTTATTTACCTTCCCAAGGCCTGCCACCTGGCAATTTTTTAAAGACCAGAAATCCTCCTTAATTTAACCGATCAGAAATCGTTATGATTTCTGACATATTAGTGGATCATAGCTTTATCTTATATGCTTTTATAATGGGCTAGTGTAAATTAGCATTAAAGAGAGTTGTGCAGCATGTCTCTCTTCCGCCTTACCTGATATTGCCCATGGAGAGATGCTCCTGCATACTGCTTAGCAGGCAGGGCAAATGGAAGATAGTTTCATTATACAAATTTCATGGCACATGGCTTGCAGCAGCATTGTGATATCCCACCACAGGTGTTTCTACTCTGAACACCCCTCGCACCCATACTACTCTAAATCCGCCCCTGGTTCCCGATATTTAAGTTTAATATTCCTGACAATTCAGTTTATAGTCGGATGGGAGTGAACTTTTTATAAACAGGATGAAAATCAGGTAATGGGTGTGATTTTAATTATTTTACCTGATTTCGGAGTACCCCTTTAGGGTGGTTTCACATGTAACTTATCTGCAGCAGATTTCACGCCGCAAATTAGCAGCAAAATCTGCTGCAGAACCCCCCACTGTCACTTTCAATATGTTTACATACTCGCAGCAGAATTGTCATCCTGCTGCAAGTATGTAAAAGACAGCCCCCTTCACCCCCCACATGCATACATTACCAGGTCTGCCCTCCAGCTTGCTTTGGGGACTCATGGCATCTGGACGTCCCGATCAGCCAATCAGTGGCTGTGGTGGGGCAGCGAAGGGATCGGCAGCAGATTTTTCTGCAAACTCATAGTGTGAAATCCGCTGTGGATCTGTTATGTGGGAACCCACCCCAAGCTGCTGTCTGCAATCAAGAGACACACAGGTTGGTACAAGGCAAATAAGAGGTCCCCAGATCTAAATTTCAAGCGTCACAGCAAAGGATCTAAATACTTTCCTCCAATAATAATTTTTAGTTTTTCCTTTTTAATACATTTGCAAAAAATTCCAAAATATTGAGTACAGAATGATGGAAGTAAACTTAAATGTGAAAAGGGTCTAAAGACCTTGAGAATGCATTGTAGTGACAGCTACATACCCTGTATGATGACAGCCACATGTAATCACGCTGTGCAGCAGAGCAGACCATTTGTCACCTCCAATGTATACTGGCATCTGGATCAAAGACATATTTGTCTATTAAGTTCTGACAAATATGTAATATGTGCATGTAGATATAGGCATAAATTACACTTTTGAACACTTATACTTATAACACTTATAAACATGATTTTATAGAATTCTTAAAGAATATTCTACTTTGATGCAAAATTGCATGAAGCACCCATGAATATAAAGTGCTGGGTGTCATTTTCATAATGCGCCTGGTTCACCTTCAGAAAATATACGATTGATATATATGTACAAGGTGTGAAATTTGAAATGCCGAAGGCATGTGGATACAAGTTCTTCTTGAGACAAAATATAAAAGAAAAAACGGAGAGGGAACCATTTTTTTTTATTCTGCCACATTACTACAGGTGAAAAACTATTTGGGTGTGTAGGGGCGGATTAACTTTACCATGGGCCCCGGGCTGTTCACCAAGCCTGGGCCCCCCCACCCCACTGTAACTATGGAAGCACTAACCTGGCGTTCATAGTACAGTATAGATAATGTCATGATGTCCTGATTTGTGCAAAATTGCCATTAAAAAAAACTGTGATTTTATTGCAAATCATGGCGGAAGTGTAGCCAGGAGACAGTACACCACTGAAAGTATGTCTTTTTGGGTGGTCATGGGCCCCCCAGGAGCTCAGGGCCCCGGGTTGACGCCTGGAATGCCCCTATTGTAATCCACTACTGTGGGTGTGGATATAAGTGGAAGTTACTCAGTGTGCATACATCTATTTTATATGTTACTAGAAAATGTACCTGGCGCTGCCCGGGTATAAAGTGTCAGTGTGTTAATTAGATTTGTTCTAAGGTGCCCAGGAGGCCAAGCTAAAGGTATTGTTTCATGTGAGTTAATCAGTGGAATTAGTGTATACCTGTAGTGTATAGTTGGAGGGGTTTTGTATACCCACAATGTATAGTTTTTAGGGGTCTCGCATATCTGTAGTGCATAGTTGGGCGGGCTATATATCTATAGTGTATAGTTGGGGGGTCCTGTATACCTGTAGTGTGTAGTTGGGGGGGGGGCTGTATACCTGTAGTGAATAGTTGAGGGAGGTCCTGTATACCTGCAGTGTACAGTTGGTGAAGGTCCTGTATACCTGTACTGTATAGTTCGGGGGTACTGTATACCTGTAGTATATAGTTGGTGCTGTATACCTGTAATGTATAGTTGGTGGAGGTCTTGTATACCTGTAGTTTATAGTTTGAGGGTCCTGGATACCTGTAGTGTATAATTGGTGGACGTCTTGTATACCTGTAGTATATAGTTCGGGTGTCCTGTATACCTGTAGTGCATAGTTTGAGGGTCCTGTATAACTGTAGTATAGAGTTGGTGGAGGTCCTGTATACCTGTAGTGTATAGTTTTGGGGTCCTGTATACCTGTAGTGTATAGTTTGGGGTCCTATATACCTGTAGTATATAGTTTTTTTTTGTTTCTTTTTAGAAAAAATAATTCCTTTATTTTACACAATTCAATTCTACATGTACAATACCCCCCTATCCCAACCCGATCCCATCCCAACCCAACACCCACTTTGGAACTTCCTAGGACAACCTCCCCATCTAAATAGAATAATAAAAAAATAAATAAATAAATTACAATAACTCCTGTCTGGTATCATCTAGACAGTCCTCATCATTGTACAGGGTTTTTCATTTTCTCCGTGTGGTTATGCTTGCAGGGCGCCCTTCCATCCTCAGCACCTATCTATCTTAACCCAACACCCTACCACTACCTACTCTATATTCACTCAACCCACCAGGCAGCGGCGTAGCGCCCCCCCACCATGCCAAGGGAAGAAGGAGACAGGCAAACGAGACCGGAGCAAACCCCCCCACTCCTGCACAGTATCAGTTGTGAACGTCGTCCATATCAGAAGATATAAATTATCCAACTTGTACAAATAACCACAACCAGTTTCAACTCCTTATCCTGCCAATCTGACCCCTATCCAGGGCCACACCGGCTCGGACGGAGTAAGCTCACTCACACTAGCTATCCATCGACCCGGGTCACTGGATCCCTTGAACAGCCACCCTGTCTAATCCAAAGGTTTCCACAGTCCAACTGCTATGGACTGCGGTCCCCCACAGATGACTGGGATCCACTTCATATTTTATTCATCCAACCAGTCGATAAGTTCTCGATCAACTCTCAACTATTTAGTCGGCCCTCTCACGGCCGACCTCCCAAGTCAGACTGCTTCCAACCACTGTGACAGCGGAATGGTCCGCCCAATCCCGCCCCTCCCCCTCCCCCAGCCCGGCAAGGGCCAACCACACCGCAACCTCATTCACTCCACCAGACATTCACCATAGTAATCTTAACTACCGGGCGCTCTGCAAGTACCTCACAGGTTACAATCCTTCTTTTTAACCTCTTATTCTTTCCATTTTTTACAGATCTCTTCAAAAAAAAATAATAAATAGAAGTAGAAGTTCCATATGACGTCACTCACTAAAACAAAATCCCCCCCCCCCCGGGCAGAAACTAGTAAATTACCTGTAGTATATAGTTGGTGGAGTTCCTGTATACCTGTAGTGTATAGCTTTGGGGTCCTGTATACCTGTAGTATAGAGTTGGTGGGGGTGCTGTATACTTGTATTATATAGTTGGTGGAGGTCCTGTATACCTGTAGTGTATAGTTTTACAGGTCTGGTATAGCAGTTTTTTCCAGTAATAATATGGTGGTATTGGTCAGGTGTGTTATGACAGTGTTACCCAGTCACAGTTTGGCGGTATTGGTCAGGTCTGTTATGACAGTGTTATCCAGTCACAGTATGGCGGTATTGGTCAGGTATGGTATGACAGTGTTATCAAGTCACAGTATGGCGATATTGGTCAGGTGTGGTATGACAGTGTTATCCAGCACAGTATGGCAGTATTGGTCAGGTCTGGTATGGCAGTGTTATCCAGTCACTGTATGGTGGTATTGGTCAGGTCTGGTGTGGCAGTGTTACCCAGTCACAGTTTGGCAGTATTGGTAAGGTCTGGTATGACAGTGTTATCCAGTCACAGTTTGGCAGTATTGGTCAGGTCTAGTATGGCAGTGTTATCCAGTCACAGTATGGCGGTATTGGTCAGGTGTGGTATTACAGTGTTATCCAGTCACAGTATGGCGGTATTGGTCAGGTGTGGTATGACAGTGTTATCCAGTCACAGTATGGCGGTATTGGTCAGGCCTGGTGTGGCGTTGTTAAATGTGACGTGTGGAGCTATTACCTACCTATCCTGATGCTAATTGGTGAGTGAAGATGGGGCGTCTTCAGGCTTAGTGCTTAGGGCAGCAGCAGCTGGTAATACTGTCCTGTATACATGTACTGTATAGATGGAGTAGGGGGCCCTGTGTACATGTACTGTATAGATGGAGTAGGGGGTCCTGTATACATGTACTGTATAGATGGAGTAGGGGGGTCCTGTATACATGTACTGTATAGATGGAGTAGGGGGGCCTGTGTACATGTACTGTATAGATGGAGTAGGGGGTCCTGTATACATGTACTGTATAGATGGAGTAGGGGGGTCCTGTATACATGTACTGTATAGATGGAGTAGGGGGCCCTGTGTACATGTACTGTATAGAAGGAATAGGGGGTACTGTATACATGTACTGTATACAGGGAGTAGGGGGGTCCTGTATACATGTACTGTATAGATGGAGTAGGGGGCCCTGTATATATGTACTGTATAGATGGAGTAGGGGGCCCTGTATAGATGTACTGTATAGATGGAGTAGGGGGCCCTGTATAGATGTACTGTATAGATGGAGTAGGGGGTCCTGTATACCTGTAGTGCCCTGTATATACATGTACTGTTTAGATGGAGTAGGGGGTCCTGTATACATGTACTGTATAGATGGAGTAGGGGGCCCTGTATACATGTACTGTATAGATGGAGTAGAGGGCCCTGTATATATGTACTGTATAGATGGAGTAGGGGGCCCTGTATAGATGGAGTAGGGGGTCCTGTATACCTGTAGTGCCCTGTATATACATGTATTGTATAGATGGAGTAGGGGGTCCTGTATACATGTACTGTATAGATGGAGTAGGGGGTCCTGTATACATGTACTGTATGGATGGAGTAGGGGGTCCTGTATACATGTACTGTATAGATGGAGTAGGGGGCCCTGTATATATGTACTGTATAGATGGAGTAGGGGGTCTACCAGTTATTTCTGTGGATGTTGTGAGGCAGCTGCCCTAGCAACCATTCAGATTCCAGCTACCTGTGAAAATGAAAGCAGTAATCCTATTGGTTTCTAAGGCTCCCAACTGCCATTTCTGCTGGCAAGCTGCTGCAGCTAATTATATCACCTGTGTTTGCAGTGTGGAGATTTTCCCATTCATCTCTATGGGGCGCCGCTCTTCCCCCTCCTTCTCCTCTCCTGTACATCTGGCGGGGACGGGACCTTCGCTATAACCTTCCCGGGCACCCAATGTATCTGTGGGCCAAATTTGGGGTCAAACGGTTCAGGCATTTGGAAGTCTATATGGGACAGACAGACAGACAGACTTTCATTTTTATTATATAGATTTTATGTTATCCTGTTTTGCTTTTTACAATTCCAGGTACAATTCTCCTTGAGGAAGCGGCATAAAAATGTATGGAGACTTGTTGGTCATTTCTGCTGTTCTGGGAAAAAAGACTTTCCCCTCGCTTTTCCTCAGCCTCTCCCCTCTGCCAATCCCTCCACTGGCTCCCCATTGCCCAACGTATTCACTTTAAATTGTTGATCATGACATACAAGGCCATCCACAACCTGTCCCCTCCGTACATCTCCAACCTGATACCTTGCTACCGTCCCTTACGCAACCTTCGATCCTCCAGTGACCTCGGTCTGCGCTCCCCCCTTGTTCGTACCTCACACAACCGCCTCCAAGACTTTGCCCGAGCCTCCCCCATACTCTGGAACTCGCTACCCCGACACATCCGTCTCTCACCCACCATCATGTCCTTCAAAAGTAACCTGAAAACCCATTTCTTCAAACAAGGCTACAACATACAATAATTCTGCATCACACTTGTATGGCTGCACTTTACCTCCTCTTTCTCTCCCTATACCCTATAGACTGTAAGCCCTCATGGGCAGGGCCCTCTTCCACATGTACCAGTCTGTCTTTTGCCTTCACGTAATGTTTTCTGATCTTGTATTGTTCCTGCCTGTTGCCTATCTATTGTATAGCGCTCTGGAATTAACCCCTTGCCGCATTTGGACGTACCGGCACGTCCAAATCTGCATGTAGTTCCTGCAGATGGACGTGCCGGTACGTCCACGGGATGACAGGGGCGCAGGAGCTGCACTCCTGTCATCCCCGGCGGGGCCCGGCTGTCAGTGATAGCCGGGCACCCGCCGCAACTGCCGAGATCTGGGCCGAGCCCGGATCCCGGCAATTAACCCCTTAGTGACCGCCGATACGGCGGTCACTAATGGGCCGGCGCTGCAGTGCTTTTCATCTCCCCCCACCATGAATCCACGGTGGGGGGAGATGAAATATGTGAATCAGACCCCAGATCAGCCCCCCCTCCCCCCCCCCCCCCCTAGTAGCCAGTCACTAAACCCCCTCCCCCGGCAGCCATCGGATCCAAGATGGCCGCCGCCATCGCTGTGAACAGAGTATATCTGTTCACAGCGATGGAAATGTAAAAATGAATTAAAACCCCATGCTCTCAGCCACCGGAGGTAGCGGAGAGCATGGGGCAGTGATCGGGGACCCCCCTGTGGGGTCCCGGAACAGGCGATCGGCGGTACATACTATATACCGCCGATCGCCTGTTCCCAGTGCAGGGATGCACTTTTTATCCCCTGTCACCATGAATGATTGGTGACAGGGGATAAAAAGTGTCAGTGTCCGTCCCCCAAGTCGCCTCCCAACCCCCCCCCCCCCAGTCACCCCCCCCGTCCCCCAGTCACCCCCCCCCCCTACCCCTTATACGTTACCTGATCCTGGAGCTCCTTCTTCTTCGGTGTCCAGGCTGGTTATGAAGTGCGCATGCGCTACATAACCAGCCAACTCTGAAAATCTGACCAATTTGGTCTCTGTCACTGAACTATGATTACTGTGATAGAAAATATCACAGTAATCATAGTAATACAGTGAACATGACTGTGTAAAGTACAAAAAGTGACAAACACACAAAAAAATAAAACACACACTTTTTGTTATAGTAATAATTGCAGTTTACTCCCAAATTACCCCTAACCCCCCCAGATTACCCGTAACCACCGCAGGTTGCCCGTAACCCCCCCCAGGTTGTCCGTAATCACGTCAGATTGCACGTAACCCCCCAGATTACACGTAACCACCGCACATTGCCCGTAACCACCGCACGTTGCCCATAACCACCGCACGTTGCCCGTGACCCCCTCCAGATTGTCCATAATCACCCCAAATTACATGTACCCACCCCAGATTACCTATAAGCACTTCGGTTTATCCGTAACAATGCCAGATTGTCTGTAACCCCCACAGGTTGCCCGTAACCACCGCAGGTTGCCGTAATCATGCCAGATTACATGTAACCCCCCAGATTGCACGCAACCACCGCAGGTCGCTTCTGACCACCGCACCATGCCACTGACCACCCCAAATTGCCAATGACCCCCTCCAGATTGCCCGTAACCACCCCAGATTGTCCGTAACCACCCCAGATTGCCCGTAACCACCTCATGTTTACCGTAACCACAGCAGGTTGCCTTTAACCACCCTAGATTGCCTGTAACCACCCCAGGTTGTCTGTAACCACAGCAGGTTGTCCGTATCCACGCCACGTTGCCTGTAACCACCCCAGGTTGCCCGTGACCACCCCATGTTGACCGTATCCACCCCAGATTACCCGTAACCACCCCAGGTTGTCTGTAACCACAGCAGGTTGTCCGTATCCACCCCACGTTGCCCAAAACCACCCCAGGTTGCCTGTAACCACCCCAGGTTGCCTGTGACCACCCCATGTTGACCATATCCACCCCAGATTGTCTGTAACCACCCCAGATTGTCTGTAACCACAGCAGGTTGTCTGTAACCACAGCAGGTTGTCCGTATGCACCCCACGTTGCCCGTAACCACCCCAGGTTGCCTGTGACCACCCCATGTTCACCGTAACCACCCCAGTTTGTCCGTATTCACCCCAGATTACCCGTAACCACCCCATGTTCACCGTAACCACCCAAGGTTGTCCATATCCACCCCAGATTACCCGGAACCACCCCAGGCTGTCCGTAACCACCCCACGTTACCTGTAATCTCATTTTCTTTATTGTATTTTAGTAACTGCGCTATTCTAATAACTATTACTAGCTGCGGTTTTGCTCCAGCAAATTGGCGCTCCTTCCCTTCTGAGCCCTGCTGTGTGCCCATACAGTGGTTTATGCCCACATATAGGGTACC
Source organism: Dendropsophus ebraccatus (assembly GCF_027789765.1). Lineage (NCBI taxonomy): Eukaryota > Metazoa > Chordata > Amphibia > Anura > Hylidae > Dendropsophus > Dendropsophus ebraccatus. Next base: position 114,050,080 of record NC_091455.1, read on the forward strand.
GTTGTACTCAGGAGAACCTGCGTTACAGATTTTGGGGTACATTTTCTCTCCTGTTCCTTGTGAAATTTTGAAATTTCAAACTAAATGAACATATTATTGGAAAAATTTTAGTTTTTCATTTTTACTGGCCAATTTTGAATACTTTCCTCCAATACCTGTTGGGTCAAAATGGTCACCACACACCAAGATGAATTCTTTGAGGGTGCACTTTCCAAAATGGGGTGTCTTATGGGGGGGGGGTTCACTCCGCTGGCACTACAGGGGCTCTGCAAACGCACCTGGCTCTCAGAAACTTCTTCCGAAAAATCTGCACTGAAAATTCTAATTGGCGCTCCTTCCCTTCTGAGCCCTGCTGTGTGCCCATACAGTGGTTTATGCCCACATATGGGGTACTGTTCTACTCAGGAGAACCTGCGTTACAGATTTTGGGGTGAACTTTCTCTCCTGTTCCTTGTGAAATTGAGAAATTTCAAACTAAAGGACTATATTATTGGAAAAATTAGCGTTTTTTATTTTTACTGTCTACTTTTGAATACTTTCCTCTAAAACCTGTGGGGTCAAAATGGTCACCACACCCCAAAATGAATTCTCTGAGGGGTGCACTTTCCAAAATGGGTGATTTATGGGGAGATTTTACTCCGCTGACACTACAGGGGCTCTGCAAACACACCTGGCGCTCAGAAACTTCTTCAGCAAAATCTGCATTGAAAAAGATAATTGGCGCTCCCTTCCTTCTGGGCCCTGCTGTGTGCCAATACAGTGGTTTATGCCCACATAGGAGGTACCGTTCTACTCAGGAGAACCTGCGTTACAAATTTTGGGGTGCCTTTTCTCTCATGTTCCTTTTTAAAATGAGAAACTTTAATCTAAACATATATATTATTGGAAAATTTTAATTTTCAATTTTTTTACGGCCTAATGGTGAATACTTTGCTCCAGCCCCTGTAGGGTTAAAATGCTCATTATACCCCAAGATTAATTCTTTAAAGGTGTGTAGTTTCCAAAATGGCGTCACTTATGGGGGTTTACAGTATACAAGCCTCCTAAATCAACTTAAAAAAAGAACTGGTCCCTAAAAAAATCAGTTTTGGAAACTTTCACGAAAATGTGGTAATTTGCTGATAAATTTCTAAGTCCTGTAACACCCTAAAAAAGTAAAATATGTTTATGAAATGAAGCCAGAATAAAGAGAACATATCAGTAAGGTGACTTAGTAACTAATTTATGTGCTACGACTTTCTTTTTTTAGAAGCAGAGAATTTCAAAGTTCATAAAATGCAAATTTTTTTAATTTTTAATGATATTTTGATGTTTTTCACAAAAAACACACAAAGTAGTGACCAAATTTTGCCACTAATATAAAGTGCCATATGTGACGAAAAAGCTATCTCAGAATCGCTAGCATACGTTAAAGCATCACTGAGCTATTAGCGCATAAAGTGAGACAGGTCAGATTTTGAAAAATGAGCCTGGTCATTAAGGCCCAAATAGGCTTAGTCTTGAAGGGGTTAAGGGCGCTTTACAAATAAATAATAATAATAATAATAATAATAATAATAATAATGCCACCCCACATCATCCTGACAAGGTCTCCATTAGTGTCAGTTTCCCAGTAGCCAGCACCCTGCTCCTTACAGGTCAGGGGCAATAACCCCAAATCAGCTGCTTACAGATGGCAAGTCTTTTCTAGGTACAGTATATGGAGTCCTGTTCCCTGTCATGTTCTAAGGCTCCTCATTGGAGTAAAACAAACTGACCAACTTCTGAAGATGGTATATGAGGGAGATACTTTGCATATCCCTTCTTGTGGCTGAAACACATATTCTGAATATATATATACTGAGCAGTGTACACGGTATATACGTATGTCCGCGGCTCTGCTATGTGTGGATGTGGCCGGCTGTCTCCAGCTTCCTCCCCGGGAGCACACAGCCGCCCTCCCCGGGAGCACACAGCCGCCCTCCCCGGGAGCACACAGCCGCCCTTACCCTCTCCCATGACTGATGTGTGGCGGCGGCCGGAGGAGCTCCTGAGGGAAGAGCGGGGTGAGGTAATGTGCACGCCTGACGTGAGCCTGGGAGGAGCGGAGGGAGGACTGCAGCCTCCCGGTCCTCCCACATTTCTCCACAGGGTATGGATGCTGGGACGGGGCGCTGAGGACTCGCTGAGGAGAGCTGCCGGCATCACTCTCAGCCTCAGGGACGAGCAACAAGTCCGGGCGGTGGTGGATGGGGGAGCCGGGAGGAGGCGCCGTCCTGACTGTGGATTACTACTACACGTCTGCAGAGCGGCCGAGGACTGGGGCAGCTTTGTGTGTGCACTCTCTGCTCCTCACTAGCCCTGCCTGCAGGGGGCGCCACTGTGTGCTCTGCCCCATGGAAATGCAGAGTGCCTGGGAGATGAGAGCATGAAGTCTACAGGATGGGAGCGAACAATGGCAAGTACGGCAGTGAGGGTGAGTGACAATACTCGGGCAGACCCCAGGAAGGGGCGGGGGGGGTTTCCTTCTGCACTATTGTTCTGTGGATGGAGTTCGGGCTGTGTGACGTCTGGGGCACTGGGGGGACTTGTGCTTCTTCTGAGAGGTCCCCGGGGGGCTGCAGCCAGTCCGGGCACCCTGTCACCCTCCAGTGTGCTGCCAGTGACAGGGACCGGCTGTCACCCGGGGAGGGAGCCTGCTGACAGCTCACAGCATAGGTGTATCACTGGGGATCCCTGGGGTCCAGGCACCTCCACAGCTCTGCCCCTCTGTACCCCATAGACCCCCTAATCTCCCCCATAACTGCAGCTTACATCTATGGACTGAGAGTAGAGGGGAGACACCTCCTGAAGGAGAACAAAAGGCATCACTAAATCCAGCCCCCCTGAACCTGGCCAAGAATGGACGACCACCAGTCATCTATGGGGAGATTCGCATAGACCAGGGAATGCCCTGTGTCCTGTGCACAGCACTAATGGTTGGGGCTGGAGATACAGGGGGTGACAGACTTGCTGCGGATAGAGGGTCATGGAGTCTAGAGGTAGAAGTGAAGACAGAATTGCAGCTGGAGGTTAGATGCATTTTATAGGGACATGGAGGTCATGTGTGTGGGAGTTGTAGAGACACAGGGATGGAAGTCTTCTCCCTTGGGATACCCCGCAGTGAGGTCAGCATTACACGCTTACTGGAGCGTTCCCTTCCTGTCCATCAGAGCTGTACTTACCGTAGTACTGTCCAGCCACACAGACTGTATGTTATCAGAAATACTGCCGCCCCAGCCATACAGACTGTATGTTATCAGAAATACTGCCGCCCCAGCCATACAGACTGTATGTAATCAGAAATACTGCCGCCCCAGCCATACAGACTGTATGTTATCAGAAATACTGCCGCCCCAGCCATACAGACTGTATGTTATCAGAAATACTGCCGTCCCAGCCATACAGACTGTATGCTATCAGAAATACTGCCGCCCCAGCCATACAGACTGTATGTTATCAGAAATACTGCTGCCCCAGCCATACAGACTGTATGTTATGAGAAATACTGCCGTCCAGCCATACAGACTGTATGTTATCAGAAATACTGCCGCCCCAGCCATACAGACTGTTATCAGAAATACTGCCGTCCCAGCCACACAGACTGTATGTTATCAGAAATACTGCCGTCCAGCCATACAGACTGTATGTTATGAGAAATACTGCCGTCCCAGCCATACAGACTGTAATCAGAAATACTGCCGTCCCAGCCACACAGACTGTATGTTATCGGAAATACTGCCATCCAGCCATACAGACTGTATGTTATGAGAAATACTGCCGTCCAGCCATACAGACTGTATGTTATCAGAAATACTGCCGTCCCAGCCATACAGACTGGATGTTATCAGAAATACTGCTGTCCAGCCATACAGACTGGATGTTATCGGAAATACTGCCGTCCCAGCCATACAGACTGGATGTTATCGGAAATACTGCCGTCCCAGCCATACAGACTGTATGTTATCAGAAATACTGCCGTCCAGCCATACAGACTGTATGTTATCAGAAATGCTGCCGTCCAGCCATACAGACTGTATGTTATCAGAAATACTGCCGTCCAGCCATACAGACTGGATGTTATCAGAAATACTGCCGTCCAGCCATACAGACTGTATGTTATCGGAAATACTGCCGTCCCAGCCATACAGACTGTATGTTATCAGAAATGCTGCCGTCCAGCCATACAGACTGTATGTTATCAGAAATACTGCCGTCCAGCCATACAGACTGGATGTTATCAGAAATACTGCCGTCCAGCCATACAGACTGTATGTTATCGGAAATACTGCCGTCCCAGCCATACAGACTGTATGTTATCAGAAATGCTGCCGTCCAGCCTAGACCTGAGGCCAGGAATACATACAGAGAGAAAGAATAACTGTACAGGCTCAGGGTGATGTGTTCTGTATTGGGTGAAGCACAACTCAGCACTAAACACACAAACTTTTTTTTCATTAGTGCTAAAAGCCACCAGGGGGCACATGTGCAGGAAAGCTCCTCTTACTGCAGAACAACGTGTATTACTTCAGGGCAAAGTTCTGAATAAAAGACTAAAATTAAAAGCATAAACTAAGGTCTCTCTCATGGACAAAAACATGTGGACCTTGGAGTGTTATATCCATCTGTGTATATTTCATATATTATTAGGTAACTCTTTGATAGACGTCTACCAGGTCCCATTGCCTAGTAATCCCATTATGTTTCGTGCATCATTTTTGATGAGTAGGAAAAATAGTAATCTAGTTAATTATCAAGTAAAATCGCTCTGTCTCCAGTTATTACCCCGCTCTGCCCATTTCCTGTCCTAATAGGTGACAGATGGGACTGGCATGGCTTTCATTGGATGACAATGTGATGGAGTCTCGGTAGGCCAGTCACGTATTTTACACCAAAGTTTGCAAATCTCTTTTTATGGATCTTGCTTTTGTGCACAGGGACATTGGGGAAATGGTCTTATCCAAACTGCTGCCATAACATAGGAACTAAATAATTGTCTAGTATGTCATTGTATGCTGTAACATTAATATTTCTCTGCTCTGAAACTTTACCCGTCCAGCCCAAACCATGAAAGACCGTTCCAGACCATTAATCCACATCCATCACATTTTAGATTTGGCAATATGCAATTGAAATTGAAATGTTCTTCTAGCAGGAACCTAACCAGGATTTATCCGTCGGACTTCCAGGCGGGAAGTGTCCAATGGTGAGGTGCTTTTCAGACCTGCAGACAACACTTGGAATTGCGCTTCATGATCTCACGCCTTTGTGTGACTACTTGTGATGAAAATCCAATCCAAGAACATCCTGGCAAAGGATCCTTTGCTGACATTATTTCCACAGGCAGTTTGGAGCGTGGCAAGCAAGGCTAGACAGTATCCCCCCACCACAGAATGTAACACTACCCTACTTTCCTCTGTAAGCTTGTGGTCATACATCAATGTTTGGATGACCAGAGCAACTCCAGAAGGGCAGGTGTTGGAAAGGATTTATCCTAAGCAATGCCAAGGCTGTATTCACACGTCCATAGATTTTGCAGACCTACGGATGCTGAATGCATGCAGTTGATTGTGTCCCTGCCTGGAATGATGTGTCAATATCATGCAGGCAGCGGGAAAACTCTTTGAATCAGCGCAGCACTGTAGTGTTTGAGCCGCAAAGTCTTTAGATGTATGAATGCAGCCTGAGGCTACATTCCTACACAGTATTTTTGCTCAGTATTTTGGAACCAAAACCAGGAGTGGATTAAAAACACACAAAGGCTATGTTCACACGCCTTTGAAATTTAGTGGATGGCCGCGGGGGCGTAGCTAAGGGCTGATGGGCCCTGGTGCTAAATTTTTGTTTGAGCCCCCCCCCCCCCCATAGTCACTCTAAGGTGACGCCCCCTAATGTGGCACTGTGTCCCCTCATGTACTGTACTACTGCCCCCTATTATTAATTGACTGTACTGTGTCATTCTCTAATTGTTTTCTAACCTTTGAATAAACAGCTGTATCCCTTCCTGTGCCCCCTGTATATAGCAGACCAGTATCCCTTCCTGTGTCCCCTGTATATAGCAGGCCAGTATTCCTCCCTGTGTCCCCTATATATAGCAGACCAGTATCCCTCCATGTGCCACCTGTATATAGCAGACCAGTATCCCTCCCTGTGCCCCCTGTATATAGCAGACCAGTATCCCTCCATGTGCCCCCTGTATATAGCAGACCAGTACTCCTCCATGTGCCACCTGTATAAAGCAGACCAGTATCCCTCCATGTGCCCCCTGTATATAGCAGACCAGTACTCCTCCATGTGCCCCCTGTATATAGCAGACCAGTATCCCTCCATGTGCCCCCTGTATATAGCAGAACAGTATCCCTCCATGTCCTCCTGTATATAGCAGACCAGTATCCCTCCATGTCCCCCTGTATATAGCAGACCAGTATCCCTCCCTGTGCCCCCTGTATATAGAAGACCAGTATTTCTCCATGTCCCCCTGTATATAGCAGACCAGTATCCCTACATGTGCCCCCTGTATATAGCAGACCAGTATCCCTCCCTGTGCCCCCTGTATATAGAAGACCAGTATTTCTCCATGTCCCCCTGTATATAGCAGACCAGTATCCCTCCATGTCCCCCTGTATATAGCAGACCAGTATTCCTCCATGTTCCCCTGTATATAGCAGACCAGTATCCCTCCCTGTGCCCCCTGTATATAGCAGACCAGTATTTCTCCATGTCCCCCTGTATATAGCAGACCAGTACTCCTCCCTGTGCCCCCTGTATACAGCAGACCAGTATCCCTCCATGTCCCCCTGTATATAGCAGACCAGTATCCCTCCATGTCCCCCTGTATATAGCAGACCAGTATCCCTCCATGTTCCCCTGTATATAGCAGACCAGTATCCCTCCCTGTGCCCCCTGTATATAGCAGACCAGTATTTCTCCATGTCCCCCTGTATATAGCAGACCAGTACTCCTCCCTGTGCCCCCTGTATACAGCAGACCAGTATCCCTCCATGTCCCCCTGTATATAGCAGACCAGTATCCCTCCATGTCCCCCTGTATATAGCAGACCAGTACTCCTCCATGTGCCCCCTGCTGCACTCCTCTCCTCTATGGTGTATGCTGGATCCTGCAGGGCTGAGGCTCCTCCCCCCTGGTCAGATCACAACCGCATACCCCTCAGCTCTGCAGGATCCTGTTTACACCACTGAGGAGAGGAGGATGGCAGCGTCCCTTCAGTCAGCACCTCACCACAGAGGAACTTGAGTGGATCCATGCTGCTGCAATCCTCCTCTCATCTCCTCATCACTGTAGGCTCCTGCAAGGTGGAGGCCCCTCCCCCAGACCAGGTCACGACCCCATACTCACTGATTCCTTCCTTTCCTGCTGCACAGCGTTGTGACCTGGCCTGGGGGAGGGGCCTCCACCCTACAGGAGCCGCATACAGTGATGAGGAGATGAGAGGAGGATTGCAGCAGCGCGATCCTCTCAGTTTCCTCTCAGATGCACGGAGGAGAGGACGCTGGGACTTGCTGTCATCTGACTAGGTAAGAGATCCAGTCAGATGACAGCAAGTGCCAGCAGTTATGTCGATGTAGCTGGGGACATAGTGCGTGGGCTGGGGGCCCACAGGAGGAAGTGGCGAGGGGGGCCTGCGGGCCCCACTAGCGTAGGGGCCCGGTCGCCATGGCGACCGTTGCGACCCCTATAGCTATGCCACTGGATGGCCGTCATTTAATGGCAAATAATGGTCGTTATGTCAAAACAATGGCCGTTGTTTTAAAATAAAACAAACTGCAGAAGCATATAGCATTGCTTACCTGTCTAACCCAGTTTTGAAACTACCAAAAATCTACTTGTTTTGGGGATCTTTGTTTTGTATTTTGTGGCTGTACTTCCTGGTCGAGCAGTTGTACACAGTACTACAGATTCCAGAATGCAATGCTTTCCCTTAGCTGTTCATCACAGTCCTCCACCCTGCCCATTCCCCACCCAAATCTGTTGCAGAACATTTAGGCTGTGTTCACACATTGCAGTTTCATTGTCTTACTGAATGAATTGTACTAATTTATCATGTCATTGTGGTCCCACCCACACAGCACAGTGTATTCTCTACCTGTAACACCACACAGGACACTGTATTCTCTACCTGTAACACCACACAGCACTCTGCATTCTCTACCTGTAACACCACACAGCACACTGTATTCTCTACCTGTAACACCACACAGCACACTGTATTCTCTACCTGTAACACCACACAGCACTATATTCTCTACCTGTAACACCACACAGCACGCTGTATTCCCTACCTGTAACACCACACAGCATGCTGTATTCTTTACCTGTAACACCACACAGCACACTGTATTCTCTACCTGTAACACCACACAGCACGCTGTATTCTCTACCTGTAACACCACACAGCACGCTGTATTCCCTACCTGTAACACCACACAGCATGCTGTATTCTTTACCTGTAACACCACACAGCACACTGTATTCTCTACCTGTAATACCACACAGCACGCTGTATTCTCTACCTGTAACACCACACAGCACGATGTATTCTCTACCTGTAACAGCACACAGCACACTGTATTCTCTACCTGTAACACCACACAGCACACTGTATTCTCTACCTGTAACACCACACAGCACACTGTATTCTCTACCTGTAACACCACACAGCACACTCTAGTCTCTACCTGTAACATCACACAGCACACTCTAGTCTCTACCTGTAACACCACACAGCACACTGTAGTCTCTACCTGTAACACCACACAGCACACTGTAGTCTCTACCTGTAACACCACTCAGTGAAGTTGCAGCAGCTGCTTCTAAGGGCCCTATTCCACCGGCCGATTATCGTTCAGATTATCGTTAAATTGTTCGAATCTAAACGATAATCGTTCGGTTGAAATGCAGTTAACGATTAACGACCGAACGAGAAATCGTTGATCGCTTTATAAGAACTGGACCTATTTTTATCGTTGCTCGTTCGCAAAACGTTCGCAAATCGTTCGCATTGAATAAGACATCATTCGGTCATGTGCAATAGATACGAACGCAATAGCGAATAAATAGCAAAGAAAAACGATCGCAATTACGATCATAAGTAATGATTATCGTTCCATGGAAATGACTGAACGTTTTCAGGTCTTTCGCAATAGCGGTAGTTTGAGATCATTAATCGTTAACGATTATGCAAACGATAATCGTCCGGTGGAATAGGGCCCTATCACTCCTTGCTTGCTCAAGTGTGGGCTGAAGGGGCTGGTCAGAGATGGTGAATCACTCAGGGGATTGGGGGATCCAGCCAAGCCTCCTGGGGCATCACACCCTGCCCCCTGTCTGCATCATCAGCCTGATCTCAGCAAGCACACACAATGTGAGACAGAAGCATGTAATCTCTGTCCCTTGAGGGGGGAGAGCAAAAGGAGCACGAGACAATGCGAATTGGCACATAGGTTGGTTTTCTTCACTTTTCGGATGTCAATCAGCTACCAGTGTGGCAGAATCGTACAGATATGGTAATACATTGTATAGACACATCTATATAACTTTTAATGTACTTTTAATTAAAAATGATTTTCCCTATCCAGAGTTCCCCTTTAATGACAAATAGTTTCTGTTACTTTAAAACAGGGATAGGGAAACCTTCGGCCCTCCTGCTGTTGCAGAACTACAGTTCCCATCATGCCTTTGCTTTGGCTGTCCAGGCATGATGGTAATTGTACTTTTGCAACAGCTGAAGGGCCAAAGGTTCCCCATCCCTGCTTTAAAACAGCAGACCTTGTGTTAAAATAACAGCCGCTATTTGCCATTAAATGGCAGCCATCCACTAAATTTCAACAGTGTGTGAACATAGACTTTCTGGGAGGCATTTATTAAGTCCGGCGTTTTTTACGCCGGACGTAAAAATGCCCCCGCAGCTCCGGCGCTACGGAGATTTATGTAGAGGCGGACTGCCTCTACATAAATCCCGTGCGCGCCGTTGCGCACCGCCGAAAACCTACGCCAGCTGAGGACTGGGCTGAGGCTGAGGCTAAGGCTGAGAACTGGCGTACATTTTGGCGGAACGGATGATAAATGCCTCCGTTCCGCCCACTCTCCGCCCCTTTTCCGCCCCCTGGCGTACTCGGCGGAAAGTGCCGATTTGCGAATATTTTATTCGCAAATCCGCCATTTTTGCTTAAAAAAAGACGCAAATCGGCACTTTCCGCCGAAAATCATCCATTCGCCGGATGATACATGTGGCCCTCTGTGTTTTCAATCCACTCCTGGTTTTAATTGAAAAATACTGACCAAAATACTGAGCAAAAATACTGTGTGTGAATATAGCCTTATTGTGCATCTAGAAATGGCCACAGCACTAGTTTTTAGAAAGTCCTGTATTTCAGCTGAAGTTTATGGGTTTTTATTTACATCCCGGACAATTTTCCTGGCAGTTGTGGCTGAAATTTGTGTCAAGCTCTGTCCATGTTATCAGGCCAAAATCATCAGGAAATGTAAACTTTACGTAAATGTAAACTTTGAGTGTAGAAACTTCAAGCAAATACCTTCAGTCTGTAGGTGTACCAGGTCTCCAATTTGGTGAAATCCATCAGGTTTTTCTTATTTTTAAGTGACGTTGTGCCCTTATGCTGCATTTACACGGTGCGATAATTCGCCCGATCGTGCGATTATCGATATCGAAAGAACAATCAGCGTTTAGACGGAACGATATATCGCACGGAAAAATCGTTTTGCGATCGCTTAAGCCTATCTTGCACATAGGTAAAATTGGTGAACGACTGTTTATACAGAACGATCTGCAAATTTTTAGCGAACGACGATTTTAGAACATGTTGTAATGAATGATCAAAATGAATGATTTCTCACTCGTGGCTTGTTCGTTCGCTGCGTTTACATGTACGATTATCGTTAGAATTCGATCGTTATCGTGCAAATTCGCACGATAATCGTTCCGTGTAAACGCAGCATTAGAAAAGGCACTGTTATTTAGTGTCCATGTCCTGAAACCAGCACCGATTAGCTGTGGTACCATTATTGATCATTTAGACACATGAAGGTACATTCATTTGTGTCTAGTACTGCTCAACTGAACTGCTAAGCTGCAGTACCAGACACAGCCACCATTGAATGCTATTCAATAGACTGACCAACAGTGGTAATTTGCAAAAACCCCTATTAGGCTATGTTCACATTAGCGTTTGTCCTTCCGGCACCATTCCATCATCCTTTTCTGTTTTGGAGAAAGCGAAATGGAAATTGTCGTATCCGTTATAATCCCCATAGGTTTCAATGATATTTTATTGTGCTCCGTTTGACCAATCTGTATGCGTCTGTTGTTCAAGTTTCTGTCCCATTCCGTTTTCTAGTTGGAGCATGCGCAGAAGGGGAGAGAAGACAGGAAGATCTTCTGGGAAGGAAGGGGAGAAGCTGAAAAAAAAAAAAACTGTGAAAAACTGACACAAACGGAATTACAAACGGATGACAACGGAAGCAATCTGATGGCAATCTTCCGCTAATTTTACTAAAATAAACGGATACACTAACATTTTTGGCTATCCGTTTGCATCCGTTGACATCCGTTAGCAAATCCGTCTTTAGCTATCCGTTTACAAAAAATGAACGGATCCGTCATTTTCATGTAAAAACACTAGTGTGGCCTTTAGAAATGGTAGAGAGGATGATAGCTTAATCAGAGCCTAAGGTTGGAAAAGGCATAATTCCATGTAAGAACCTTTGCACATGACCATGAAATATGGGCTGAACATTGGACTTAGTTGCAGATTCGCATTTGCAGACAGTATCAGACCCACTTAGCACATGACCATCTTTCCACAGTCATTGTATGCATTTTCACAGAGCCCAGACAACAAGTTTGAAAAAGCCATTATTCAGTCTTGATTTGCTCAGGTCTGGGTTCCTACACTACTACTACGACATGGCCAGGGATTGCACGCAGCCCAGGGATGACACTCCATGGGCCATCTGCGCATTACAGATTTGTGGTTATGCAAAACTACTATGACAGCCTGAAAGAGGCCTAATACACACTCTGAACCATCTTCAGCAATCTTATACCTTTTAATACTATAGTGTTTAGGATACTGTAGTATATTGAGAGAGATTTGTGTATTGACTAGAGATGAGCGTAAATCGAGCATGCTTGAGTCCAGTCGTTCAGCATTTAAATACAGTGTGATGCAGTCACAACTCTGCAAATTTTGCAGACCTAAGGAGTTGAATACCTGTCCTGGATGGTCTCCCTGCCCAGCATAATGTATCAATATCATCATACTTTCCAACCGTCCCTGAGTCCCAATTTGGGGGTGATGTCCCACTGTCCTGGAATGGCCCCCATGTGTCCTGCTATCCCCCCGCCTGTACAGCGCTAAATACACCGCCCACTCTGCGGGCTTCCCGGGAGTGCCACTGACTGCCCCCGCTGATCTGATCTGGTGTTGACAGTGATGCTTTGACTGTAAGCGCTCATCAGGGGTGCTCACAGTTAAAGCATCACTGTCACGCAGGGGTGGGCTGGGCAGCGCAGCATATGCCCCTCAGGCTGGTCCCCCCACTGCAGTTAAGGGGCGCAGGGCAATTAAGGACCCCCCTTTCCATCGAGAACTCGGGGTCCACGGCCGCCGGATTCCTTTAGGGTTGGCTGCTCTGCCTCTCACTGAGCTTCTGGCATATGCACCATGCTACACACAGGCACCGGAAACTCACCGCTCCAGCGCCCGAAATCTCTCCTCTCCTGCTATGCTGTGGCCTGTGATGTCATCAGAGCGTCTCATGTCTTGTATCCGCTGCCGAGCAGGAGAGGAGAGATTTTGGGCGCTGGAGCAGTGAGCTTCCAGGGCCTGTGTGTAGCAGGCTGCCTGTGCCGAAAGCTCATTGAACTTGTAAGAGGGGCTACCAGACCAGAGCTCCTGGATACAGGAAAGGTGAGTATAATTTTTTTTTTTTTTTTTTTGTGTGTGTGTGTTTGTGGGGCTATACTATGCTGGCGCTATAGTATATGGGGGCTACACAGGGGGGCTTATAGTATGGGGGCTTTACTATGTGGGGAGTACACAGTACACAGGGGGGCTATACTATGTGGAGGCTACATAGGGGAGCATGTATTATGTGGGGCTAGAAATGGGCCTATGCTATGTGGGGGCTACAAAGTAGGGGTTATAGTATGTGGGGGCTAGACAGGTATCTATACTATGTGGGGGCTACACAGGCAGGCTATACTATGTGGGGGCTACACAGGCAGGCTATACTATGCGGGGGCTACACAGGCAGGCTATACTATGTGGAGCTACAAGCGGGGCTGTGGTATTTGGGAACTACACAAGTAGGATACACAGGTGGGGACAATACTATGTGGGGGCTACTCTGGGGGGGTTATACTATGTGGGGCCTACATGGGTGGGCTTACTACCAGGGAAAGTACCTTCATGAGGGGGCTTACTAGCAGGGGACAGTATCTACATGAGGGGTCTTACTACCACGGGACAGTACCTACATGGGGGGCGGGCTTACTTCTGCATGGGGTGGCAACTTCTGCAGCCGCCGCTAGTCAGATTTCGCCCAACTCTAATGATTAGTCTAGAACAAATGCTCCACAGTCCAACTTATCATTAGAAGCAGGGCTGTGGATTTGGTAAGCCGCAGCTCCGACTCTGACTCCGACTCCGACTCCTAATTTTAACAGAACCGACTCCCGACTCCGACTCCTGCTCCTTCATAAATGGACAGTCATATACCAGGGGAGTTATTTATCACACTGGCTCAGCAGCTTCTCCCTAATGTCCTACATGATCCTGTGGCGACTTCTGAGGGAATAAGGAAAGATATAAAGCAGCTTCTCCTGTGTGTGCAGCGGATGCATCCAGTCTTCAGCCTCCATGTCCTGAACAACTCAGAACTAGACTAGATGGAGCAGGTGGTCTTTTCCTGCTGACAGTCTTCTATGTTTCTAACTAAATATTCACCATACAAGAAACACTGCTAACAATGCCAGATCCCTGTAATATAGAGGTCAGCCATAGTGATATAGAGAGGGGTCACACATAGTGATATAGAGAGGGATCACACATAGTGATATAGAGAGGGATCACACATAGTGATATAGAGAGGGGTCACACAGTGATATAGAAGGTCACACAGTGATATAGAAGGTCACTGTGGGGGCACGCAATAGCACGCACACACACACACAGCCTGCTGCAGTCATAGCATACACACCCACCCACACAGCCTGCTGCAGCTATAGCACACACACACAGCCTGCTGCAGCCATAGCACACACACAGCCTGCTGCAGCAATAGCACACACACAGCTTGCTGCAGCCATAGCGCACACCACACACACACACAGCCTGCTGCGGCCATAGCACACATACACACAGCCTGCTGCAGCCATAGCGCACACACAGTCTGCTGTAGTCATAGCACACACACAGCCTACTGCAGCCATAGCACACACACACACACACACACAGCTGCAGCCATAGAACACGGAAGAAAAACACACAATCTTCTCCCAGAGAGAAAACACCACACTGAGGACAGAGGTTACTGCTACACTACTTATGTCTTCTCCTCCTCCTCTATATTACACAGGATATCTTTATATTACACTGCTGCTCATATACAGTCATCCAGCATCCAGGAAGAGAACAGCACAGATCTCCCCCCACACAATGGACTCTTCCAGCTCAGAAACAAACTGCCAAATAGTGACCGACAACTTTTCCATGACCACCCTTATCTAATAGGACCAGTGTCCTATTACTGATATATTCCCCGACCACCCTTATGTAATAGGGCCATTGTGCTATTACTGATATATTCCCTGACCACCCTTATGTAATAGGACCAGTGTCCTATTACTGATATATTCCCCGACCACCCTTATGTAATAGGGCCAGTGTCCTATTACTGATATATTCCCTGACCCCCCCTTAGGTAATAGGGCCAGTGTCCTATTAGAATGCCAGTGTCCTATTAGGCTACGTTCACACAGAGCAAAAGGAGCCGATTACGCAAGGAAATATTTCCGCCTGAAATCAACTGACGCTGAATTCCGAGCAGAATATAAGCAGAATGTAAGCAGAATCCCTGCGTATTCTGCTAGGAAAGTGTTCAGCTCGTAATCAGCTCTTGACAAATTCAGCGCGGAATACTCGAGGAATCCGCGCTGAATCCGCATGCATTCAACGCTGAAATTCAGTGAGTATTTGGTGAGTAAACTAGACTATACCAGAACATATACTAGAATCTTCCTCCCCCCCCCCTTTTCCCCATTTCCGCGCTGATTCAGCGAGTAATTTCCGCTTGTATTACGCTTGCATTCCGCGCTGAAACAGAAAATCAGAGCCCCATTGATTTGTATAGGCTTCCGCTAGCGGAAGAATGAACATGTTCATTCTTCTGGCGGAAAGCGGATTAGTTCAGTGCGGAAATTCCACTGTGTGAACTGCAGAGCAGAATTTCCATTCAACACAATGGAAATTAGCTCTGCACCTATTTTAACGGCTGAAATTTCAGCGCTGATTCAGCGCAGAAATTCAGCTGCTTTTGCTCAGTGGGAACGAGCCCTTAGAATGTTGCTCATAATATATTTATGAGCAAAACTTGTAAAGTTCATATTAAAATTCAATTCTACATCTTTAAAAGATTTTTCAAAGCTGGAGTCGGAGTCGGTATATTTTTTTTCCAACTCCAGCCAAAGCTAGCTCCAACTGCAGCCAAAACTAGCTCCAACTCCCACTCCGACTCTACGACTCCGACTCCACAGCCCATGCCCCCCCCAGGAGCTCAGGGCCTCAGGCTACCGCCCGAAATGGACCTATTGTAATCTACTACTGCTCCTCCCATTATTGAGCAGTTCTTGGCACTTTTCTGATATGTAGGCGGAGCTTAGAGTGAAAGGGGGGTGGCCTTCTGTGGCCCAACACATAGGGGGAGATTTATCAAACATGGTGTAAAGTGAAACTGGCTCAGTTGCCCCTAGCAACCAATCAGATTGGAGATAATCGGGGTGAAGGTCTTACCTCTAGATAGGGAAGAGTCCCATGGTGGTATTGATGGTATAGATTGAATTGGTGGTACTGTTGGTATGGATGGTATAAGTGGCAGAGATGTTACAAGTGGTGTGACAGTCCATTTGGTGCTATCAAGATGTTTAGCGTCTGAGGTTGGTCATTACACAATCACCATCTGCATCATAGCTGAACCTCATTTTTTTTAGCTCAACTGGGAGCATTTCCACATTGTTTGGAAATTGTCTCCCTTCTACCTGCATGTCCTCCACGGTGTCTTGGTATGTCCGCTTTAGAGCTTAGAGCTTTACTCTCCTAGGAGCCGTCATCACTGTCTATGGCGGGTTCAATATCCACAGTGGTGGATTCAGTGGTGCACTAGGCGCCTTCTCTAGCTTTCGCTTTCCTCTCTTCAGTGTCATTGTGGTCCTCCTTCTCCTTTCAGAGCCAGCATAGACTGACACCCCTGTCTTTTGATGACATCACTCACATTCTACATCACTCTCACTTCTACATCACAATGCGTAGATTATGACATCACCAGCAGTGGAAACATTCCGTCATCTGCAGCCGCAGCCTCCTCCACATCCAGGGCTGCCGGTCTCTCTCCTTCCTCTCTTTATAAATGTACAGATAACAGGACAGGATTAGATCCGGGGTTCTTGGCTTTCAGGGATCCACTTGCTGCTGTGACAATGTGGCTTCCAGGTTGTTGAGTATCTTTGTCTCCCATCTCTCTGCTTTGTGTCCCACCACTCACTAGCTGACATTTCTCTCATGTCCTATTAAACCCAGTAAGTAGATCATCTATAAACCGACCGGCACCAGCGGGGCGGGGATGCTGGTACCGCGGTACTTATCAGTGATAAAGAATGTACTTTGTTACCCATAGTCACCAGTCACAGCTCAACTATGAAATGGTCATGATTCCTGGTAAAATGAACGCTGAGCCGTGATTGGTTGCTATGGGCGTACCATGGTGTATGAAGGAAAAGAGTCATCCTGATTTACAGAGTAGACTATAGGAATGTAGAGTACTTTGTATTGTACCTTGGCCAGTATCTCCATTCTCCTGTATACTCATTTCATGTACCATATTTGGAGTGAGTGAGGTATTTCAGTGGTCTAGTAAGAGAATAAAAGCATAACCATGCCAAGAAGAGTTTCTGAGGTGATTATATATCCCACCATTGCTAAACATAATGCACAGATTGCATTCCTTCCAGGCAGCGATAGACAAAACCCCTGGAGAGAGAGGGTGGAAGTAATGTTTTCCAGCTGCTTTGTGTAAGCGCTACCAGTGTCGCCTATGCTCACTTTAGGCATACATTTTTGGGGGATCGAATGCACGTTTCCCTAGGAGAAGTGATGTGTAAGATCTGCATAAATTACATTTCTGAATGTTATTGCGCATTACTTCTTGTAAATTAGTCAGGTCTGCTGTGGTCACTTATGGTAAGCTTGACAATAATTATTTAAATGTATTTTATGATTCCTGTGCTGTACTTCAACCTCAGGTAATGTCTGCATTTGCAATATTTACCCCTTAGGGATCAATCGCCATTAGTGTCCTCCAAAAAGTTTTACCGGGTTCTGCACCCCTCAGGGTGTATCTGAGGGGTGCAAAACAGGTGTGTGTGGTGTAAGTGCACCATACTCACCTGATCCGGGCGTCCGGAGCGAAGATCCGGCGGTCCCATGTCGTCCTCTTCTCCCTGTCATCTATCTTCGGCTCCCGTCGGCTCTCCGTCGTCTGTCTTCGGCTCTTTGGGCTCCCTCGTCGTCTATCTTCGTCAGTTTCACTCTACTGCCCCCTAGCGGCTGATCAGTGTTTATTATACACTGATCAGTAGCCTTGGGGTAGGAAAAGGTTTTATTTTTTCCTTTTTTTTCAATTTTTTTTTCTTTTATGCACCCCACCGCCGCTAAGTGCTGATCAGCATCGCACGTAAGTGCGCCGCTGATCTGCAACTCCTCCTTTTTGGCATAGGGTTTTTTTCCCACAAATTTGTACGCACACCAATTTATAGCCAACAACCCCTCCTCCGCTGCATCAACAGGGGTCCACGTCATGTGTGGACCCCTGTTGATGCAGCGAAAATTAAAACATTTTGGGGGCTTCTGCTGCACATAGGCCTCAGGGTATACTTAGGCAGATTTAGACTGGAAGGGACACCGAAATCCAACCCCCAGAATACCTCCCCATCCTCGGAGTTAGTTGGAAGATTGTTTGGGAACTGATCTTCCCACTGCTGGATAAAGGTTACCACCTGTACGGGGATAACTTTTATACCAGCACCCCCTCTGTTTCGGTCCCTCGCTGCCCGAGCTACTGTAGCTTGTGGCACGATCCGAAAATATCAGAAGCAGTAATAAAGCCCTAATATTTAGCAGCCATGGAGCGGACCCAGCGCTTCTGGATATGAAGGACCCCGTATCGCACCAGGACAACATTTTCCAGGTGACGTTCCGCACACTGGAAAACAGGAGACCCCAGAAGAAGTGCAGAGTGTGACGTAACAGGGGGATCAGGAAGGACACCATTTTCCAGTGTGACACCTGTCCTGATCGCCCCGGCCTCTGCATACTGGATCGCTTCAAGGCGTACCACACGTCATTGGAGTTCTATATTTTCTAAATTCTTCCCCTTATTCCTATTTCAGGGGTCACGTTGATCCAGGGATTATTCTGATCGCCATTATGGAGTCGGGAAGGAATTTTTCCCTGTGATGAGGCTACTGTCGTCTGCCTTACAAGGGTTTTTTGCCTTTCTCTGGATCAACACAGGTTGAATTTGATGGACTCCTATCCTTTTCAACCTTATAAACTAATAATTGGCCTAATACTCCCAAATAAATTAAAATTGTCCCTTTTTGCCAACTAAATAGGTATGGCCGCCATTCCCATTAGAGGCTTGCCATGTTGCATTTACAAAGACATACACATAATAACTTAATACATGCACATATGTACAAACCAGAATATGGAAATAGTGGAGGGATGAGAGTGACCCCGGTATAAACCCAGACCCACGCGTTCCGTCAGCAAGACGCTGACTTCATCAGGGGTCTGTGTCTAAACCTGCAATATGCAACATTTTATAGTGTACCAGATAATTCATCAACCAATTATAAACCAGATCCGGCAGTACTCACAGGTGAAAACATCAATCATGCCCGCCGGCGTCCAACATGGAGTGTCAGCCGGAAATAACCAGCAAAGGAGTCAAAGTGTGAACTGGAAGTAACCTCGATCACATGGGAGTTAAACATCAGGTGGTATAGTCACATGATTACATTACATCACACCATATTCACATAGGAGGTCCGATTAGCCATAGATCCGCCCCTCTAATCACGTGAGCGGCACAGTCGTCACCTGATAAGCTTAGTCACATGATTTCGTTGCGTCACACCTAATTTACATAGGAGGTCCGATGAGCCATGAGCCCGCCCTTCACCTCATGTGTACACCCGCCCAACTAGTCACATGTGCGGTATAGGTTGTCGTTCGAATAGACATAATCAGATGGTTATGTTACATCGCTATTTATCCACATAGGGAGAAGGCATGACTAGCCATGAATCCGCCCACCAGGTCACATGAGCGCAATCCTGCGTCCACTATACAAATAACAATGAGACCATCATACTTCACAAAAACAATAAGTGATATCATGAAATGCAAAAAGGTCAAATCACCATCTTGAATGATAAGTAATTAGTGTAACCACATAATGAAGTCCACACTCATATAAATAATAAAAATGATTAATTAATTTGTGTAGACCGCAGGATTAAAATACCTAATTATAACAAGTGTAGAAAATTGCACATGCCCAAAAAAACACTCAGATGATCATATATGAAATAAATAGACTACACGAACACATGGCTAACTCGCTCCATTACATAAATAAATTCAGGCCACTGTATGATTAGACTCTTCCTACACAGACCAAAAATATATATACCAGGCTATCTCTGAAACAATAAACTCCTACAACAACTGATAGCTCACACAAGAATATGATAAACAATATAAACTTTATTGAAAATTCATATGACATACATAAAAACACATATTAAAATGTAGAAGTAATGGTATTGACAGATTTACACAGAAAACATAGGTGGGCCACAGAGATCACTCGGACATAATTTGGCAGTTTGAGGAAGCATTACTCTAGCACTTAGACCAGGTAAGGGGTTAATAAAGTGCACAGTGTTGCAGGGCCCAGTGTCTAATGTAAACAATCTAGCAACAGAAAGCGATATACACTAAAGTGCACAGTGCTGAGAGGATGCTATATACAGAGTCCCTGATGTATCAGCGGCTATAGTAATTGTAAGCATATAGGGAAATTGCGACAATGCCTAACCAGCTTCCAAATTCATAAGTGCAAAAGTGCAGGGTATACCTCAAGTCCGGTGACTGCGTGGTCCTCCTCCTCACTAGCGCACGTTTCGCGTTAGCTTGATCACGGGATCACTGTATGATTAGGTGGATTACCATATTGGTTGATGTATTAAAAATAATAGTTCATATATAAATATCACAATAAACAGTGTCATATTGTTACGTAATTTGATCTAAATACATAAACATCAACCCAACATCAATATCGTGAACGCATCCTGCCAAATAACATCTAGCACCAGGTCAGACCACTGCCATAAGAGAGCAATGCCCACATAAATTTACAGTGTCACCGATGGATCATATAGTCCGCTTAAGCCCAACAGACATCACATTACTATCTAACATTGCCATGACATCACAGAGGACCCATATAAATATTAATGTTGTGCACAAAGGTGTAAACATACATGATCTCCATTGCTCATTCTTGAGAAATGGAGATCTGTATAATGGTAGCTGCTGTCTGACATTATACACAATGCATACACCACATACCGTATAATAATCAGCCCAATCCATAAATAATAAAATATAATACACCCCACAAATAAAACCACAATAGTATATAATCACATAGGGGGAGATTTATCAAAGGGTGTAAAATTTAGACTGGTGCAAACTGGCTACAGCAACCAATCACAGCTCAGCTTTCCTTTCAGCACTGCCTAAAGCTGAGCTGTGATTGGTTGCTGTGGGAAGTTTGCACCAGTCTAAATTGTACACCCTTTGATAAATCTCCCTCATAGTGTTCAACCATAAACTTTGATGAAAGAAACAACCCAATATAAGAGTACGAAGAATCTTTATTGTGTAAATTTAAAAATCTTAAACCATTTAACACCAACAAAGTGATGTTTAAAGTGCTAGTGCCCTAAAAACCACCAAATAACATGGTGAATACTACTCATATATTAACATATTCACATAGTGAATACTCCTCGTAGATTAACATGTCAGTCACTATTGGCAACAAAGTGAATAAATAAATAAAAACAAACACAACATATACACAAATAAATATATGTAAAACAAATGTGCAAGCCATGAGTGTATAAACGTGCATGTATCAGAATAGTGTTAGTAGATAAGATAGACAGCATAGGGCTAACAGGGGTGACAGAAATAACAAGTTAGTTGGACTAATTAGTCCTAAACCAGGGTCACTCTCATGTACCATAGCTAACAATACCAGAGTCAGTCATCATCCAATATACTGTAAACCAGCCACGGTAACAGGTAACAAGTACCCACCCCAATAACTGGCGTGCACTATGAAAAAATATAATAAAAAACTATGTATAAACTGAATATCCGGCAATAGATAGATTGTGGGGGGTTTCTACTGTCCGGGCAGCACAGGAGCTTTGTAAATGCGACATGGCCTCCATTCTCCATTCCAGCCTCTAAATGGCACTCTGTCCCTTTGGTGGCTTGCCCTGTTCGCATATGCACATTATGTCCACATGTGGGGTATTTCCTGACTCGGGAAATTACCCTACATGTTTTGCGTTTATTTTCTCTTTTAACCCCTTGTGGAAATCAAGGCTAGACCAACATTTAGAGTATTTTTTTAAATTTTTAACACTAAATCAATGATCAAAAAAAAACACAAAGGGGGACATTTATGAAAGGGTGTAAATATACACCTGGTGTAAACTGCCCACAGTAACCAATCGCAGCTCCTCTTATACTCTACCAGAGCTAATAGTGAGCTGTGATTGGTTGCTGTGGGCAGTTTACACCAGGTTTATATTTACACCCTTTCATATATCTCCCCCAAAATGTGTAGAGCAATTTCTCCTGAGTACGGAAATACCCCACATGTGGACCTAAGGTGCCATGCGGACCTAAGGTGCCATGCGGGAAGGGAAGGAGCGCCATTTGGCTTTTGGAGGCTGGATTTTGCTGGAATGGATTTTGAGGACCATGTTGCATTTAAAAGGCCCCTGTGTTTCCAAGACAGTTGAAACCCCCCACAAGTGACCCCATTATGGAAGCTACACCCCTCAAGGTATGTAACAAGGGGTGTAGTGAGCATATGGACCCCACTGGTGATGGGCACAAATGTGGAACAATGTGGCGTGAAAATGAAATATTACATTTTTTACACTAAAATGTTGGTCCAGCCTTGAATTTTTCATTTTCACAAGGGGTTAAAAGAGAAAAAAAACACACAAAATGTGTAGAGCAATTTCCCCTGAGTCCGTAAATACCCTACATGTGGACATAAAGCGCCATGTGGGTGCAGGGCAAGCCTCCGAAGGGAAGAAGCGCCATTTGGATTTTGAAGGCTGGATTTGGCTAGAACGGATGATGAATGCCGTGTCGTATTTACAGAGCACTTGTGCTCCCTAAACAGTGTAAACCCCCCACAAGTGACCCCATTCTGGAAACTACACCCTTCAAGGAACTTAACAAAGGGTGCAGTGAGGATATGGACCCCTTGATGACGGGCACATTTGTGCCGTGAAAGTGAAAAAATGTCACATTGTTCCACATTTGTGCCCGTCACCAGTGGGGTTCATATGCTCACTGCTCCCCTTGTTAGATTCCTTAAAGGGTTTAGTTTCCAGAATGGGGTCACTTGTGGGGGGTGTCCACTGTCTTGGCTGTATAAAGGCTTTGTAAATGCTTCCAAACGCCAATTGGCGCTCCTTACCTTTAGAGGATCGTCCTGCGCCCGCTTGGCACTTTATGTCCACATTTTGGGTATTTCCGTACTCGGGAGAAACTGCACTACATGTTTTGTGGTTTTTTTTTTCTTTTATCCCCTTGTAAAAATTTAAAATTAAAGGCTAGAAAAACGTTTCAGTGTAAAAAAAAATTAAAATCTTTCTTTTTCACGCCACATTGTTCTGAAAATCTGTGAAACACCTGTGGGGTCCAGATGCTCACCGCACCCCTTGTTACATTCCTCGAGGGGTGTAGTTTTCTAAATGGTGTCCCTTTAGGGGTGTTTTTTATGTTTTGGCACCTCAGAGCCTCTGCCAACCTGAAGTGGTACAGTCAGAAATGACCAAATATAACAGAGGCATTGAAATTCACTAGGCGTTCCTTTATATCTGAGGCTTGTGGTTGCGTCAAATAGCGCAATATGGCCACATATGGGGTATTTCTATAAACTGTAGAAACAGGGCAATAAATATTGTGGTACATTTCTCTGATAATAGGTTTAGAATTATGAAAGATATTGGATTACAATGAAATCTCTGCACAGAAAATTTTAAATGTTAATTTTTTTTACACACTAAGGGGGACATTTATTAAGTCCAGCGTTTTTTATGCCGGACTTATAAATGTCCCCGCATCTCTGGCTCTACGGGGATTTATGTAGAGGTGGACTGCCTCTACATAAATCCCGTGCGCTCTGGTGCACACCGCCGAAAACCTACGCCAGCTGAGGACTGGAGTAGGTTTTCGGCTTATTTTTTTGCGGAATGGATGGTGAATCGCGTGGACTCTGAGTCCGCGCCCTCCGTTCCGCCCCTTCACACCCCCTCCCCGCCCCCTGGCGTACCCGTCGGAAAGGGACCATTTGCGAATAAAATATTGCGCAAATCAGCAATTTCCGCCGAAAACCCCTGGACCGCACGATGATACATGTCCCCCTTAGCTTTTATTTCTGTGACTCCCCTAAAGGGTTAAAACACTTTCTGGATGTGCTTTTGCACAGTTTGGGGGTTAGTTTCTGAAATGGGGTGCTTTGTGGGGGCACTTGAAGGCTATGTTCACACTACGTAAAACATTGCCTACTTTTCTATGGAATCCCAGCCGGAGCGTATACACATCGTATACGCTCCGGCCGGGATCCCGTGCAGCGCCGTAAATAACTGACATGTCAGTTTTCTGCAGTCGCAATTCAATAAATTGCGGCCGTAGGAAACCCTGTCAGTTCACACAGTGAAGCGAGCGGCTCCGGCCGCTTGCTTCATTGTGTGCTGTGGGAGGTTTCACGTTATTTAGTTTTTCTTCCATAAAGATTCGTTATACGTATTGACTCCAATTTACCAGAAATGTAAATTACAACATGTCAGGAGAAAACAGTCTCAGAATCAGCCGGATAGGTAAAAGCACTCCCAAGTTATTAATGAATAAAGTGACACGTCATATTCATAAAATTTGCCTCGGTCCTTAAGGGGTTAATATTAAAGTACAGTGTGATCTTCATCTAGTATGTTGCCTTTCCTCCAAACTATCCTATTTATTGTTATAATTCTGGACACTAATAGCAAGAATTAGTTATACATTCCTAATAGTCCTGTATGGAGGGTGTGTGACATAAATGGTGCTTGGAGTACAGATCACATTAGATGTTGCCATTATTCCTACACTACCACTCTTTCATGTTAAACCTTTCAAGTAGAGTTTTCATGTTCCAGTGTTGTAGCTCAATACGACGCACATAGAAAGGAAATGTTAGTGGAAAAAGAAAAGTGTTGATGTTTTGTTTGTGTAAACCTGGCAGATAATGGAGAGATCATTAGGGATTCCTGTTATTTGCATTCCATGCCCCAGATACATGGTCTGACTTCTAAATACCTGCTATGTTTACTATGTGAGTAAAGACTTTCTAAGTTGCGTATTACTTTTCCTTTATTTTACTAATGTTTCTAAATGTATGTTTAGAATATGATTTTACATATTGATCATGTTAAAAATTATCTTACCACAAGGCCATTCTGTAGTTCTAGTAGGACTCTGCAATTTTGGTCTAAAAGTTAAATCTTGATTATTAATTTTTTTTAACACGTTTTTTCAGTGTGGGCGGTCCTCTAATGATACGCACAGGGTTCGGAACTCCCACATTGTAATACACTTACAGTGCAGTCTACAGCACTTTTGGAAATTCTGTCCTTCGTCCGAAACAGAGGAGGACTGCGCATCTGCAGGATTTTTTTCGGAGTATCCTGTCGAAGTGATAGGTACTTTAAGGCTGTGTTCCCACTACAGAAACAGAAACGGGCCAAAGGCTTATAATCCCTATTTGCAACCGTCACTATCAATAGAAAGCTGTCATTTTGTGCTAAAATCTTGTTGAGTAAAAAACATAGCAATTCTCTATTTTAATTCCAATTTTCTGTTAGTTTGTTCTTTATAAACAAGCTGAAGAATGAGAAAACACCTTTTTACCCTGGGGAAGCCATGCTATTCAGACTGAGCAACAGGGGTGGTTCCACTTGCACCTCTTACCTATGGCTGTAAGGCGATCAGGTTTGCACAGACTTCCTGTGAGTTGACTCTTTTCTAGTAAAAGCCTATAATCGGTGGGCACCACTCAAATAAATGCTTAGGGGTGCAGCACAACACATAAAAAGTACAGTAGACAAAACAAAGAAGGAAAGCTATGTGTCATAAAGGCTACACACTACAATGAATATAAAAAAAACTAATTTTTATTACGTCAAAAACACATAGACATAGAGCCAGATGCAAACAACAAAAACACCGAAGAAAAACTGCAAAAAGCTTAAAAATCTTGGCGGGCTCTGTAACGGTCTCATATCCCTGGAGTAGAAAGAAACCCCACACGTATCGCTCACCATCGGAGCTTTGTCCTGACAAAACTCTGTAATAGGTTTTATTAGGCAAAGGAGTTTACTTCTGTACTTACAAGGCTGTTTTTCAAAGCCCCCACCCCACCCCATGTGTTATCTGTTCATTATAAAGGCAAAGCCGTCTACAGAGAGAAGGAGAGTGAAAACGTGTTTGCACTGCCCATTATAGCCTATAGAGGAGGAAGAGACCAAGGGGGATGAGTAAGAAGGAAGAGGAGACAAACAATTCACAGGGCAGACTGCTCATTACTCCTCTGAAAACTTTTAGGAGCCTATTCCATGGAGCGATAATCGGCCGAATTATCGCTATGTGGCACGTATAAGGGCGCATAGCCCGAAACATGTAGGTGTTACAAGGACTATGGAGTGTTTTTAATTGTGTCTTCAATAAACTTCATTATTCCTACTTTTCCTGGTTCCTGAACGGCTGTCGCCAAACAGTGTACCGTGCACCGGTCTGAGTTTCTCTGGGAGAAGGGTGAGCTGTTTACCCATGGTACGTGCCGCTCAGACAGTCAGTCCACACTGAGGCCTGTCCTTTTTTTTCTTTTTTCTTTTTTTTTTTTGTGGTACAGATCACAGCCCAGTACACAACTACGGATGTGTAAATGGGGCCATTGAAATACACATTGGTCCTATTTTCTGTCCGCAATTACGGACATGTGAATAGGGCCTTCCTCTTTATATGTGATGTCTGTGATCCACTTATTACAGTTCATAACTTGTGCGTGAAAAATTGCCCTGTGTAAAGAACGCAGCCATCAGCTGACTAATGAACAAACACTCAATCCTTGGCTGATCGCTGGTATTGTGCAGCCCTAACAATCTTCGTTAGTTGATTCCACATCTCCCTGTGCAATTGGGACATGAACAGTGTAGCAATCATTTGTGTGGACCTGCACTGACAGAAATTAGACTGTCTAAAGTGGGAATGGGAAACCTTCGGCCTCCATCTGTGGCAATACTACACTTTCCCATCATGCCAAGTCATGCTTCCATAGGTGATCACACAGGTAGTCTCTATGTTTAGAAGCATGGCATGTAACCACCTTCTATGTAAAGCAAATACAGATAATGCTGGTATGCGTGGTTAAATACCTAAGTTGTGAATTCTGCAAGAGGAGCAAAGTGATGTTCTTGTTTATGCTTGGCTTGGTCACTAGTTGTGCTCAGCTAAAACAAAGGCTAAACAAACAGGAAACCTTTTCTCCTACACATGATTAAACCAGGAAATAGTTGCAAACATTCTCCATTCCTAGAGCTTGTAGAAGCTCTCTACACTGGTCAATGTGGAAGGGCTGGAACAACAACATCCTTTCTCTGCAACTTCAGATCTGTGAAATCAAAACTTTAGCAGGTCCTGTATGGGTTAAAGGACCTTTTAAAGCGACACTGTACTCAGCAAAATGACCCCCCCCAAGCTGCAGGTACCATTTGTCTTCTCATCTAAAACCCTTCCCGGTCTTCTGTCCCACAATGCAGTTTGCTTAAAAAACAATCCCTATTCTGCAGCAGAATAAATAAAGTGTGGTCCCATGCCTGCTACACCTCTCCTTCCTTGTTCTCCACCCTCCTCCTCTATTGCAGCAAATTTTACTGTGAGACTCCATATGAAATCCATTGCAATAAACTGTGTCAAGGCACTTAAATGGTCCCTCCCATTCACACATACAGGATCTTCTGTACATATAACTGAATGTAAATGAGTGTAACTGAATAATGGAATAGAACACAGCATGAAATCTGTTTCAGATCCTGTATGTGTGTGATCATTTGGTTCTACTG
Organism: Dendropsophus ebraccatus; assembly: GCF_027789765.1. Lineage (NCBI taxonomy): Eukaryota > Metazoa > Chordata > Amphibia > Anura > Hylidae > Dendropsophus > Dendropsophus ebraccatus. Next base: position 114,077,900 of record NC_091455.1, read on the forward strand.
ATATGTCTATCACACAGAAGTGTGGCCAAATTACTGGTTATACGTGCTATATGATATTACCTATTGCTGTAGCAATTTCTTCATTGATGTTGTGCCACTCTATCGAGAGAAAGACACATACTCACAGAACTTCATCTTGTTGCCATTTATTTCTAGGTTTATTGCAGCATTATGCTCAGAGGCTCATTGTAATGAACGTACGTCAGCCTGTGAGCATAATGCTGCAATATATCCCAGGCCATCTGAGTGCTCAGAGAGAAGGCAGTCATGTGACCGATCCATTAATCACATGACTGCCTTTTCTCTGTGAGCACTCAGATGGCCTGGGATACACAGGACTTCTGTTTTCTGACTGTTTCCTGTTTTTGAGAAAAAAAAGAGTCAGAAAACAGGAAGTGCCGAATATTCCATGATAACTAAAAAAATAATGAATGTATATGGCAAACTTGCTTTATATCACATCTACTGTTGGTTTAGACTTTTAAAGTTACGACAGGTACACTTTAAAGGGGTGTTTCCATCTTAGCTTAGTATCCCCATCCTTAGGATAGGGGATAACAAGCTGATCTCTGCGGGTCTGAACGCTGGGACCACCAACTGATCTTGAGAACAGTGATGCAGTTGTTCTTTCAGTGAATGGATTACGTACTGTACCTGTTCAGCCCCATAGAGAATGAATGGTGCGCAGGCTGTGGCAGGTGCTTCTTTCACTGCAGGAATGATTTTGTCGCTCTTAGGATTTAGTGCTATATGTCTGAATTGTTAAAAATGCTGAAACATCATTAAACAAAACAACAGTTAAACCTAATGCTGATTTACATAAAAAGCACAGTTTGGACATTGGAATTGGCCACGTTCTTTCTGGAGATGCTGGGTGGGCATATGTTGTAGAATCTTATGATGTAAGCTGGAACATCTCTTGTTAGAGGTCTATGTACTGGCAAGTATAATGGTTTTCACTTCTGCTCTTGTGTCTAAGTAGGTGTCATGCTGCTTCAAGCGACTCTGTACCCCCAAACCACTTGTACCTTCAGATAGCTGCTTTTAATCCAAGATCTGTCCTGGGGTCCGTTCGGCAAGTGATGCAGTTATTGTTTTAAAAACAACGTTCAATCCTACAGCGCTGTGTCTAACGGCCGGGGCTTAAATTTGTATATGCATTAGGCTAGCACCACCTCTCCATCCTTCCTCCCCACCATCCTCATCATTAGGAATGATCCAGGAACATTTACTGCTGTTTGAGCTTTGTACAGGTGTATTAACGATCCAGCCCATGTTCATTATACACACAGGTGGGGAATAGGAAGCAATCTGCCTGGAGCATTCCTAATCATGAGGAGGGAGGGGAGGCGGGACAGAGAGGGTGTGCCAGCCTAGTGCATATACTAATGTAATCCCCGGCCGTTAGACACAGCGCTGCAGGATCGTTTTTAAAACAATATCCGCATCACCTGCTGAACGGACCCCAGGACAGATCTTGGATTAAAAGCAGCAATCCGAAGGTACAAGTGGTTTGGGGGGGGGGGGGGGGGGTCAGATTGTGGCTTTAGAGTCACTTTCAGTCTTTGCAATAATTTTTTTTTTCTAGTATCTTTTATACCCAATAGATAAATTATACCAGCTTCTAGCATTGCTAGCAGGTAAGGTTTTAAGGGGAAGTGAAGTTTTATAGCCTAATAGTAAGAGTAAAATGACTTGCAGAGTCCAATAATATTTCTTTTTGTATTATAAAAATGCCATACACAAAGAGTTGGCACAACTGCTAGCAATTTATACCTTTTAATATTTACCTCTAACATTTATATAAAGATATTTCATATACAGTATTCTGACCTCCACATGTATTTTCTGATTCAATTTATCTTTCAGGTGGTTTTAATATTTTAAAAGGGAAGGCCTTAGAAGGTAAAGGTATATTAGAGACCTCCATATCTAATTGTGGTTTTTGATGTTTTGTGTGCTTTTTTATCCATTCTCAGTATGCGCAGGGTATTTGAGGATAGGATATTGCATGAAGTAAATAGGAAATAAAGCAATGCTTCAGAGGTGTTCTCTCTAACTTCTAAAAATTAAAGGGGAACTATCAGCAGGTTAGATAAATCTAACTTGCTCTGGTGCACTTATTCGTTTACTTCACTGTCCGGTGAGACTGTTAGAAGCACTGCCCCACCCCCAAAGTGCCGATCCGTCCCCGGCTGGGCTGGACCGGGCCTTCTACTGATAATCAATAGTGCAGGTTTGCCGGGAGCGGATCGGCGCCATAAGGACAAGCAGTGCTCCTAATGGCTCTCCAGTGCTCCTAACGGTCTCACCGGTTAATGGAGTAAGTGCATGGGAACGGCACAGAGAATTCATCCTCAGCATCTCCTGCACATTAGGGGGTCTTTTAGAAAGTTAGAACCGTCAGAACACAGAAAATTCAAGTTAAATATCACATGCAATTTTACATGCATAACCACATCCTAAACTAGCTATATAGGTGACATGCAAAGTGAATACAGTATATTCAGGACAAACAAAGTTTTAGGATACAGTCAGAGGAGATAAATACCATTAACTTATTTTAATCTAAATAACTAGCTCATAACTGGCTGGAGGGTGGTACAGTGGCTTGCACTGTCATGTTACGGCACTAGGGTCCTGAGATCAAATCCCATTAAGGACACGATACACAAGGAATTTTTATTCTTGTATTGTGCTTGTCTCCTCCCATACGTGTGCTTGTATTGTCTCCTCCCATACGCTAAAATGTAGTCATAGGTCAATTTGGAGATTAGATTGTAAGCCCCATTGGGTACAGTGATGACATTTTCTATATAGTACTGTTTAGTGAGTTGTCACTATATAAATAACAGATTTATTATTTTATTGTTTGTTGTCTATAATGTAGAGGAGAGGGAGGCTATGTCAGCTGCTTGTGAGTACTACATGTCACCATTCTGTCTCATTACTGCTAAGGTAAACTTGAGGAAGAACTATTTAAGTCCCACCCTGCAAGTGGTGAAACTCTCCCCACCTACGGGTTAGCCCTGCCCCTTTCCGTGACTGTTGGCATCATTGGGTGAGATCAGTAATGTGTGTATGTATTCTAGGACTACAACTCCAAGCATGCATGTCCTGGGAGTCGTAGTCCCACAACAGCTACAAGATGCAACACTTAGGAAAAATTGTTTATTTGATAATATAAGTGATTCACATATACAGCGGTGATTGCATATTCCACCTGGTATAATTTTAAGGGGGGAACCCCCACCAGATTTTTGTGTCCTGGGGTCTCACCCAACCACAACTCAGCCCTGTTGTGCAATGACTGTACACATGGAGCACTGACTTTACACATGTATGCCCAAAAATCTATATATAAATGACAAAACAAAAGTAGCCATGCAGAGGTCTGTGTGTAGTGGTGATAAGGAAGTGTACTAGGAGGAATCTAGGGCACGGGCAGGGCAGTACTGGGTCACAGATCACAGAATGAATAATATAGCCTAGCCTCTGAGCATGCAGGGTATAATGAGAGAGCTTGCAGGAAAAGGAAATGACATATGTAAACATACAGGGCAGAACTGCACATAGCAGTAACACCACAAACAAGAGAAACATCCCAAAAAATCAGAAACAGCATACATTGGGAGATTTTTCTATGCATTTGCTATATAGCTGAATGTTTTATTTCTTTTACGTCCTTGAAAACAGACACAATATTTTTGCTCAGTATTTTTCAACCAAAACCAAGAGTGGATTGAAAACACAGAAAGGCTATGTTCACACACTGTTGAAGCTTGCTGGCAATCTTTTAATGACAAATAATTACCATTATTATAAAACAACGACTGTTGTTTTGTAAAAACGAACGTTATTTGTGGTTAAATGGCGGCCATCCATTACATTTCAACAGGGTGTAAACATAACCTTTCTGTGTTTTCAGTCCACTCCTGATTTTGGTTAAAAAATACTGAGCAAAAATATTATGTCTGAACATAGCCTAAGGGTGCCTTCACACCTACCGACTCGCAGCGTTAATAACGCTGCAAGTCGGCTAGGTCCTGGCAGATCACCGTCAGTACATACATGCAGCGTTCTGAACGACCGCTGCGTGTATGTAAATCTGCTGGCTGCTTAACCCCTTCTGATGCCGGCCGCCTCCCGCTCCACTCTGTATACATACCTCCTCGCTCCACGGGGTCCCGGCGTCCTGCTCTCGCTCCCGGCCAATCAGTGTTTTGCCCTGCCGCAGCCACTGATTGGCCGGGCGGGAGAGCAGGACGCCGGGACCCCGTGGAGCGAGGAGGTAATGTATACAGAGCTGAGCGGGAGGCGGCCGTCCGGCATCAGAAGGGGTTAAGCAGCCGGCAGATTTACATACACGCAGCGGTCGTTCAGACCGCTGCGTGTATGTACGGACAGTGATCTGCCAGGACCTAGCCGACTTGCAGCGTTATTAACGCTGCGAGTCGGTAGGTGTGAAGGCACCCTAAAAGCAATTATAATTTTTCATTTTTTTTTATCCTGGTCCCATCATAAAGTGAAAAAAGTAGTCAACGCCTTTAATATAATTAATATAAAGAAGTTTTCAGGCCTCTGGATTCTCTGGATTTAGAGCAGTATTTTTTGCTCCAATCCAGAACTGATCTTACCTTGGTAAGGTCAGAAACTTGCAATTATAGTCACATACTTTGGAATGATGGAGTTGAAGTTTGTGGTAATAATTTGACTTTATTTGTCCCCCTGTGCTATCCATGCGTATTACAGCCACAAGTCCATTTAGGCCGGACTCAGGCAACCACCAAGGGGAGGCCTTCATGACTGGGTTTGCAGGGACTGGATGTCAAGAAAGATTTGTGTGACCCTAGTGATAGGGCAGGGAGAATGGAGGAGAATGGTAATGCAAGAGAAAAATAGAGTGTGTAAAGGGCTGCTAAGGAACTTAGGCAGCCATTTTAGCTTAAAGTGGCACTATCAGCAGGTTCGGGCCAGTGAACCTGCTGATATGAGCCAGACACTATTTACCTCTGGATTCCAGAGGTAAGTCATATTTTTGTTGGGTCCAGTATAGTGGTGTTTTCCACTAATTGCTAATATGCTCCCCATGCTCCTGCAGCACCAGCACGGCCGCCCTTGCCTGCCTCCTCCCGGCCCGTCCACTATGCATATTCATGTATGCATAGCTAGGCTGCTTGTTATGGGCTGCTTCCTGCACATGCGCTGTAACAAGTGGCCTGGCTATGCATATATGAATATGCATAGTGGGTGGGCCGGGAGGAGGCAGGCCAGGGCGGCCGTGCTGGTTTTTCGGGAGCATGGGGAATGCCCCAAATACTCTCAAACCACTAATTAGCATAAGCGGGCATTTTCCTGCTCCTCAGCTGATCACTTTACCTTTCACACAGGCTTTTTATTAGCTGAATGAACATTTTTAGGAACATTTTTGCCGATAATCGGCTAGAGTAAAAGGGCTTTTACTTCTTGGAGGCTGTTAAAGCTATTTTAGCTTTGTTGCGGAAAAAATGGGGCCACAGTTACTCCAGTACCAACTCCAGGGTTTTCTACAGGGGTCTCCAGTGTACACCAGCTGAGAAGGAACAGGCCTCCTGTGCACCTAAGCTCCAGTCCTATCCCTGTTTGACTGACAGTCAACTAGAAGTAGGAGCCCTGTCAGTTAAGCAGAGAAAGGGATGGGAGGGGGAGCGAGATGGTGTTCTATCCTTCAGCAATTCAGAGATGTAAGTATTGTAATTTAAAAGTTTAATTTTTTCAAAATTTTAATTGTAATCTATATTTTTCCATAACAAAACAGGTATTACCAGAATCATTGAACTCAACAAATATGACTCCAAATCTGCAGATTTTAGAAATATCCCATATGTGGTGTCCTTGCCTTGTAGACAGGTCTCCGAAATAAACTTCTACCATGTAGATCAGTGTTTCATAACCTTTTCCTCCCCGGGGGAATTTTTATTTATTTTTTTTACTTATAAGCACCCCTACCTAAAAATGTCCTACAAAATACAAAAGCACATCATTCAGCGACTCACAGGTGACTTTTTTTTTAACCTGAGGCGTCACCTTCCCCTTTCTTGTCTATGTGGCTCACACTACCATTATGATTTCTTCCAGCTACAAATCAATGTTATTCCCTACTGTGCCTCCCATATAGTAATATTGCCACCTGATTTTCCCATACATATAGTAACAATGCCCCTTGTGCCCAAACAAGAACCAAAAAGCATAACTTGGAGTGTGCCTCCTATTAGATATGCAGTGGTCCCTCCAGAGTGTAAGCCACAGGGACAGGATGCTCCAGCAGGCGCAATAACATCATATTACTGTGCTTGCTGGGGCTTTCATGTCAGAGTCAGTTCATTACATCAGTTTTCAGTCCGCATCAATCTGTAGAATCATTTGCCAGTCTGCATCAGTTTGGAATTGAGATTTTTTTTACCCTATGCAAAGAATTGTTTTACCACTTTTTCAGCATGTTAAATTTAGATTACTGGGTTACAGGCTGTACAATACAGTGCTTTAACATGAAAATATGGCAATAACATATAGGAAATACATGACAAGGCAAGAATTCATGGGTATACGCAAAAGGTGTGCCATCAAAGGACTAAAATTATCTATTTTGGCCAGGACAGCTCCTCTATAATAGGCGTACAGTCACATAATTATGGCTACTTCCTACTTTCAGTGTCGGCATTGCATAGCTCATGACGTCACGTGTAGTGAGTTGGCTTGGTGGGTATACAGTATAAGTTCCTTTTTGCCACCATGGGTTAAAGGAGCAATTATTGGCTTTCATGTCACAAGTGGCAGTATTTCTAAAACTTCACAGTTTGAGAACTGTTTGCTTGCTGCTTTTGTGAAAGTGTATTGTGAGTGGACAAATGGCAACAGTACAAATAAGTTAAAGCGCATGTAAAGTACCACTAGGTACATCGCTTTTTTGTTTTTTACGTGAACAGACTGACGAGGGGATGTTGGTGCTGTGGTACCTTTGAACTGGCGCCAGTCTATGTCACGGAGCACTGGGACTGGGCCCCCGGCCCCCAGTGTGAAGATCTCCCCTCCCCTCGGGATACAATTGCGCTACTTGGCATAGCCAATACGAAAAGAAAGTGTATGCTAGTATGAGAACATGTAGACTAGAAAAGGCTGCAGAATTTAACTGCATTCTGCACCCCCTTAAATCAAACTAATTAGTAAATGGTGCTGAGGCTCGGACCAACACCATGGGACATGAGTTTTTAAGTGGGAAACTGGTATTTATAGAGATATTTCACCTCAATCCGATACGGAAGATATGCATTTATAAATGCATTTAGAGAACATATATATATATATATATATATATATATATATATATATATATATATATATATTTTTTTTTTTTTTTTTTTTTGCTTAACAATGAATAATCTATCTGTTCTATTGATCTCATTGATGTACCTTTTTGTACAGTATCTATGTCTCATATCATAATACCTATTGTATAAGATGATGTGTGTATACAGAAATTCATTTTTGCATGGATGGTTAGTCTCACCAGTACATGCAGTAACAATTATATTGGCCTTGGGTCTTTCTGCAGATGTTTTGCATGTGTTATTTTAGCTTTTTTAGAATGACATAAGTTTCCAAGACCTCAAATCTGGGCTCCTTGACAACCTTTTAGCGCCAGGTATCTAGAGTCCAGAGGCGTCTGATAGTTAAACTGTATGATTTATCATACATTACAGGCTAACCCAAGGTCACACAATATGAAACATAAGTTAAAAATAGATTATAATATATTTTCCACGGTTTTATGGTAAGAGTGTTGCAGAGAATTAGGAAAGCACCAAAGTTCTATATTGCTACATATGCATTTATGTTATTTTGTTCTAAAAACTGATCTAAGCCTGTTTTGAAGCCCTCTACTGGTTTTGCTGTGGCTAGATCCTGGGGTGACTGTTCCACAGATTCACAGTTCCCATGGTAGGGAAGGCTTGTCGCCTCTGGTGACTGAAGCTTTTTTATTCTAGCCGGAAGGAGAGTCCCCTTTTCTATTGAGGGAGTTTTACCTTGAACTTCTTTTCACCATATTTTTTTGTACAGGCCATTTATATACTTAAATAAGTTGATTGTACCCCCTTAAACCTTTTCCAGTTCCAAGAACTGAACATTATACTCCAGATGAGATCACACCAAAGCTTCGTAAGGCAGAAATACTATGTCCCTATCCCGAAAGCCCATACATATTTTAATACATGACAATACATGATAATATTATCAATATTATTATTTATTATAATATTACTTTACTGACTGGAACTCATGTGTTTAGTCTCTTTTTTTTTTCAACCAGCACAAGATTAATGGTGGTTTTACACTGAGCGATAATTTGCCCGATCGCACGATTAACGATTTTGAATGAACAATGATTTTTTATAACGATCAGCGTTTAGACGGAACGATACATCGTACGGAAAAATCGTTATGCGATCGCTTTGCGGTCGCTTAAGCCTATCTCACACATAGGTGAAATTGTTGAAAGAATGTTTACACGGAACGATCTGCAAATTTTTTGCGAACGATCAACGACGATTTGAGAACTTGTTGAAAGATCAAAATGAACGATTTCTTGCTCGTCGCTTGATCGTTCGCTGCGTTTACACGTACGATTATCGTTCGAATTCGATCGTTATCGTGCAAATTCGAACGATAAATCTTTCCATGTAAAACCACCATAAGAATCTGCCCTCAGAAGACTGGAGCTGGATTTCAGACAAGTACAGTGGTGCCTTGGATTACGAGCATAATTGGTTCCAGGACTGTGCTTGTAATCCAAATCCACTCTTAAACCAAAGCAAATTTTCCCATAAGAAATTATTGAAATGCAGACAATTGGTTCCACCCCCCCAAAATAATGATTTATTATTCTGAATAACATGTAAAAGAGATGAAAAAACATTCAGAAACAGCAGAATATGTGATATTATAAGTTACTGTACAGTAATGGAGAGGATGGGAAACACAAGGGCTGACAGACTGCAGGGAGCAGGAAGGAATGAGCAGGGCAGATGTGGGCACATACATGCAGCACTCTCTGTCCGGGGAGAGAGGGGTTACAGCTATAAAGAGATTACCTCCACAGTCCTGTCCCCTGATGTAAGCCCCAGCCTGAAGTGGATCTGTTATGATTTGGAAGGTGAGGGAGACTTCCTGGGTCAGAGTACAGGGCTGTAGACCCCGCTATGCAGACCATGCCCCTCCCCCACTTGCGCTCCCACCCAGGACAGGGAGCTCTTAAACCAAATCAATGCTCTTAAACCAAGTCACAATTTAGAAAAACTGTGAGCTCTTAAACCAAAACGCTCTTAAACCAAGTTACTCTTAAACCAAGGTACCACTGTATAGCTTTGTTTTACAGCATGATAACAACAACAAAACAAAAAAGACTATATATTGCAAACTCAGCAGAGATGGAAGAATGGGGTGGTGGTCAGGGGGTTAGGGCCTCTGCTGAGACCCCCTCATAATTACAGCAGACTAAATGCCGAAGCCTTTGGTTGCTGCTGAGTGAGTTAATTTATTTTTTTAACTTTACAGGTATCACAAGTTCATTTAATGCAGGTTTAATTAGCGTTAATTAGTACTATTTTGCCAGCTTTGAAAGCTGCATCTTACTAGTTAATTAGCCGGGCGCAGCGATTGCCCGTGGCAGCTAATATGTGCGGTCCCTGGCTGTAAATAACAGCCGCTCTGAGGAGAGGGCTGGCGCCGTGAGTATACTTGTCATGTGTTAAGGTGTTAAAGGGTGAATTAATTAAGTTAATTTACACAGCCCTTGCCATCCAGCTGCCCTTCATTGTGTTACTGCAACATGTCCGAACATATCCTCAGACTGTGTTCACACATGCATTCACATTGCGTTTTCATTGCGTCACTGCATCATTTTGTTCACACAGAGTTTTTGCAGTCTGTATTTTTCATCTGCTTTTTGCAAAAAATGGATGAATAAACAGATGTATTTATATGCATCCATTTCGATCTGTTTTTCATTGACTTACATTATAAAAAAAAGTATCAAAATGCATGTTTTTTTTTTGTATGCACAAAAACATGTGCAACCACGTGTGTGTGCACGATCAAAAAAGATGCATTTTGATCAGTTTTTTTATTATTTTTTTTATAACTAAAGTCAATGAAAAAATGGATCAAAACGGATGCACATAAATACATCTGTTTAAACAGACTGCAAAAATGCAGTGTGAACCCAGCCTTACTGCATCATTTCTTTGCAGTAATTATTTAATTTTCGTCCAGCCGACCTTCATTGCAGTACACAATGAAATTCTAATATGTGTGAATGCTGTAGCTAAAAAAGCTTTTCCCTCTGTCCAACCCTTTGTCAATACATATTTTTTATATAATAGGATCTTCCTCTGCGTCCTGTCAAGTGACCATATACACCACTAAATAGAAGTCATGAGTGAACAAGATTGTAGAATGGACTGTGATTGGTTGTGGTGGAGACAAAAATGTCTTATTTTTGTCTTAAGACAGATAGTAACCAATCCCAGCTCATTTTGAGAAACAAAAGTTAGCGTCACTGTCGCTAAAAATGTCGAAGCAAAGACATAGAAGAATTGGTCAGCGCCCGGAAAGATAGTAGAAGCTTCTTATAGTGGAGGTAACCGAGCACGAAGGTATTTCCCCTGGATGCCGGGGTATATACAGAAAGAAGAAGCCAGATTCCTTCAGCTCACGTTAAAAATTAATTCTTTTTATTTCCAAATTCATTAAAACAGTAGCCGACGCGTTTCGGACCTAACCAGGTCCTTAGTCATGGCATCTAAACAATGACATTCCAGACAAACATGATATTAGTGTATGTACATACAAGGTGGTTAAAAGATTTTACATAACATAACATAACATAACATGACAAGAGATTAGTAACAAAAAGACCTAGTTATAGAAAAATGCTGCTGAGTATATAGATCACGTAATTTGAGCCATGCTATGTTCTGTCTGCATAAGGAGCATTTATATTTAAACTAAATAATAAATAATAAATCGTGTATAAGCTCCATATATATTTATGTGCAGATCAACCATATATAAACCATATAATCAAAAACAGATAGATATCAGTAGCAAAGGCATGAAGTTAAATATCAAAAGAAAAAATCTATCCATATGTGAGGGCCATATATTTTTGGGTTAAGGTAGAACATGTATTATGAGCTGTGTATAGAATACTTCCACTGTGACCGAAATACTGAAAGAGTGGTATAAGATCAATGACTATATGTGTATGAGGATAAGACCAAAGAAAAAAACACATAAAAAGCAAGAATATCTGTTAGTATGTATGGTGGGGGGGGAAGATGGACACACACTATAAGAAAAACCCCCATAGGCTATTTGCCTAGAAAATTACCTTATGGTTATGTAATCATAGGGAGGAAGAGACAGTCGCTCCCATATTGGAAGGTTCTCCGAGAGACAGGAGGTCTCTGCAATAAATTATGTGATACAAGCATTCAATCAGAGTAAGATGACACCATGAGTATGGACAATCAGTATATTGCATGTAATCTCATTTGATGAAGGGAGAAATGTGTGAGATACCACTCACCCGTGGAAACGGGACAGCAGGGGTAGCCCAGAACACGCTGCACAAAGTTGCAGCGTCTAAGGCAGATTAATATGAGCCCTGTTATATGTGCGGCCGGACCGGAAGTGACGATAAACGTCACTTCCGGTTAATGGAACGCATGATGCGTGTCAACCGCGGATGCAGCTGTAAGGAAACAACAGCACTGCATCACATCCGGTAAATGAACCGCAGCGTGCGTGTCAATCAAAGGCAGAGCTGCAAGTAGGTATACTGGGAGTGGAATCCAGGAGGTACGATGCGTTCCACCCTGGAACGCATTGATAAAGGGAGGGGATATACATTGTGAACATGGTTCTAAGGCAAGAATGAAAAAAATGAAAAAATGCTAAAATGAGCCTAAGGAAAAAATAAATGAAAAAGAAAGGGAGGAAGAAGAGAGGAAGAGGAAAAAGGGGGAGAGAGGGGAGGGGGATCAGTGGCAAACAGGCAGTAAATTAATATAATGAATTGGTAAATAAACGCATAAATAAATAAATGAATGAAGAAAATATATATAGATGAAATGAGTATATCACATGATGAAGCGCATGAAGCAGTATGTTAAAGCATCATGTGTCATTAAACAAATCAGAAAAAGATTAGTAAAGAAACATAAGATCACTTCTGATATTAAGGCCAAGAGGTGATCGTGTCCCCAATCTGAAAATCCATTCAGCCTCCCTTTTTAAAATTGCTTTCCTCCAATCACCTCCTCTTTTTGGCTCCAGGACTCTGTCAATGGCAAAGCAGTTGAAAGAATTCAGACTGCCATTGTGAATGGTACAGAAATGCCTGGCAGCTCCAGATAGTTTTAAACCCTCATTTTTTATACTATGTACATGTTCTGCGATCCTGACCTTGAGTTTCCTAATCGAGCAGCCTACATATTGTAGGTTGCAATCTGTGCACTGTATAACATAAATGATGTGATCTGACTCGCAATTTAAATGCTGGTTGATATTGAAGGATTTTGTCATATCACTGGAGTGAAAGGTTTTGTGTGTCCCCGTGTATTTACACATACCACATCGTGGTTTACCACATGGAGCAAAACCTATCTTTTTATTGAATCTGAGACTTTTGGTATGCTTAATGCTGGTGAATAGACTTGGAGAGAGTAGACTACCAAGCGAGGGTCCTCTGCGTGAGACAAAATGACAGCCCTCGTCTAGGACACTCGCTAGGCCCTCATCTTGCCGTAGTATACCCAGATGTTTCTGAATGATGTTTTTAACTTTAGTAAATTCCTTGCTATAGGGGGTACAGAAATAGACTCCCTTGCTGAATCTGTTGTTGTAACTTCTTTTACTATCTTTGAGTAGGTCATCTCTAGACTTTTTCATCGCTATATTTCTAGCCCTATTTAAAATGAATGATGAATAGCCTCTGTCCCTCAGTCTTTGTTCTGTATTGTCAAGTTGGTGTTGTGTGGCTTCTGGGGTAGAGCACGCCCTAATTGATCTAATGAATTCACCCACTGGTATAGATTGTATTGTGTGCTTGGGGTGTTGACTAGTAGCATGTAGGACCGTATTGCCTGACGTTGGTTTTCTATACATGGCGGTATGTACTTTGCCAGTTATAGGATCACCTGAGAGTTCTATATCTAAAAAAGATATTGTATTGCGTGAAACCGCATGTGTAAAACGCAGGTTACATTCATTTGAGTTGAGCATCTCAACAAATGGTGGTATGGACGATACATCGCCCGACCACACAATAAGTATGTCGTCGATGTATCGTCCATACCACCCAATATCGGCCCTGAACATGTTCCGATCTGAGTACACAAATTCCTCCTCCCACCATGCCATTACAAGATTTGCTAGAGAAGGTGAGAATTTGGCACCCATCGGAGCACCTACAAGCTGTAGGTAAAAAATATCATCAAAGGAAAAAAAGTTGTGAGAAAGCAAATATTCAATCACTTCCAAAATAAACTCGCATAGGTCTGCCGTATATGAACTGTATTTGTACAGGTGATGTGCTACTGCCACTAAGGCGATGTTATGTGGTATCGAAGAATATAAAGCCGTGACATCACACGTTAGCCATGTATATTTGCCATGCCACTCAAATTTGTTAAAAATGCGGAGGACCTCTTTGCTGTCACGTATGTATCCAGGAACCCTGGCTACTAGGGGTTGTAAAAGAGAATCAACCCATGTACATAGGTTCTCATTAAGGGAGCCAATTCCTGCAATAATGGGCCTCAGTGGGGGAGGCAAAACACCTTTATGGACTTTAGGAAGTCCATGGAAGATGGGCATGATAGGATTATTGGGTACCAAGAACTTGGCTTCTTTGTCTGAAAAGAAGCCCTCATTGACACCATGATTCACAATATGGGAGCGACTGTCTCTTCCTCCCTATGATTACATAACCATAAGGTAATTTTCTAGGCAAATAGCCTATGGGGGTTTTTCTTATAGTGTGTGTCCATCTTCCCCCCCCACCATACATACTAACAGATATTCTTGCTTTTTATGTGTTTTTTTCTTTGGTCTTATCCTCATACACATATAGTCATTGATCTTATACCACTCTTTCAGTATTTCGGTCACAGTGGAAGTATTCTATACACAGCTCATAATACATGTTCTACCTTAACCCAAAAATATATGGCCCTCACATATGGATAGATTTTTTCTTTTGATATTTAACTTCATGCCTTTGCTACTGATATCTATCTGTTTTTGATTATATGGTTTATATATGGTTGATCTGCACATAAATATATATGGAGCTTATACACGATTTATTATTTATTATTTAGTTTAAATATAAATGCTCCTTATGCAGACAGAACATAGCATGGCTCAAATTACGTGATCTATATACTCAGCAGCATTTTTCTATAACTAGGTCTTTTTGTTACTAATCTCTTGTCATGTTATGTTATGTTATGTTATGTAAAATCTTTTAACCACCTTGTATGTACATACACTAATATCATGTTTGTCTGGAATGTCATTGTTTAGATGCCATGACTAAGGACCTGGTTAGGTCCGAAACGCGTCGGCTACTGTTTTAATGAATTTGGAAATAAAAAGAATTAATTTTTAACGTGAGCTGAAGGAATCTGGCTAAAAATGTCATCAATTATGACAAATGTTATTGACTGCAGTGGGTCTCACTACTGAGCTCTGCTGTAATCAAGAGATATCGATGGGAGAGAGTGCAGCAGCAGTAGTGCGATCCATTCCCCGGCTGTATCTCCTACTCGGCTAATTCCAGGAATGTAAAACTATGGGGCTACATTTTCAGAATTAGCAGCTGGCCTTGGAGTGCATGGTGCTGATCACAGCAGGTCTCAGCAGTGAGACCTGCTGCACTCAATAACCTTTATAGAACAAAGAAACGAAGCAGGAAGCAGCAACTCACCAACCAGTGCGGTTTATTCAAAGTATACGCTGTACATCAGCTCACAGGCAAGGCAATAACATCCTGAGTGTGTTCCACTGAGGCTACGGCCGTTTTACGCTTTCTGCGTTTCAGCTGGCCTCGTATTACGTAATGACGTGGTTCTGTGTGGGTTAAATACCCACCCCTTCCCCACGGATACATATGACAGCAATCCAGTCTTTGCGATCCACACTGGAGCATTGGGTCCCCTTGGACTGAATGTTCGTAACGATCTATCTGTATTTGTGTAATTGTATGTAGTTTGCAGTATTTAAGTTTTGGTGTACTGTCACTTTAATTGCACATACGTTGTTGCTGTCATATGTATCCATGGGGAAGGGGTGGGTATTTAACCCACGCAGAACCACGTCATTACGTAATACGAGGCCAGTTGAAGCGCAGAAAGCGTGAAACGGCCGTAGCCTCAGCGGAACACACTTAGGATGTTATTGCCTTGCCTGTGA
This sequence comes from Dendropsophus ebraccatus, assembly GCF_027789765.1. Taxonomy (NCBI): domain Eukaryota; kingdom Metazoa; phylum Chordata; class Amphibia; order Anura; family Hylidae; genus Dendropsophus; species Dendropsophus ebraccatus. The sequence goes on from NC_091455.1 coordinate 114,093,416, forward strand.
GCTGATGTACAGCGTATACTTTGATTAAACCGCACTGGTTGGTGAGTTGCCGCTTCCTGCTTCGTTTCTTCGTTCTATGTCTAAGATGATCTTCATACAGAGCACCACCTGTTAAAGTGCACAGGACGCCACACATGCCAAGACTGCACACCACAGCCCTCTCCTTTGATTGCGCACACAAAAGGGACAGTGCCAAGCGCTTTACAGTTTCTACGTATTGCTATCAATAACCTTTATACAACCTCAATTCCAAAAGACTTGGGACACTAACAGATTGTGAATAAAAACTGAATGCAATGATGTAGAGGTGCCAACATCTAATATTTTATTCAGAATAGAACACAAATCACAGATCAAAAGTTTAAACTGAGAGAATGTATCTTTTTAAGTGAAAAGTATGTTGTTTCAAAATTTCACAGTGTCTACAAATCTCCAAAAAGTTGGGACCATGCCGTTTTTACCACTGTGTGGCATCCCCCCTTCTTCTGAAGGCCCTATTCCACGGGTCGTTTAGAGGAGCAATATCGTTCGTATTCGGCCGATATCGGCCGCTACGAACGATATTCGTCCCGTGGAATAGAGTGCAACGATCAGCCGACATCGTTCATGTCGGCTGATCGTTGCAGTCGCTTGTTTTTCAACATGTTGAAAAACAAGCGACTGATATAGCAGCGATCTGCTGCCGTCTCTCCGTTGAATAGGAGCATCGGCAGCAGACGCTGCTATATCCTATGGGCTGCCCGGACGATCAGCGATCCCCTGGGCAGCCCCCCCCCGCAGCTCCCCGCCGCCCCCTCCCGCACTCACCCGCTCGCTGCTGCCGCGTTGAATAGCGGCGTTAGTGAGCGGGGAACGAGGAGCAAACGAGCGCTAATAGCGCTCGTTTGCTCCTCCAAACGACTCGTGGAATAGGGGCATTACAACATTCAACAGAACTCTGGGGACAGAGGAGACCGTTTTCTCAAGTTCAGAAATAGGAATGCTCTCCCATTCATGTCTAATACAGGCCTCTAACTGATCAATCATCTTCGGCCTTCTTTGCCGCACTTTCCTCTTTATGATGCGCCAAATGTTCTCTATAGGTGAAAGATCTGGACTGCAGGCTGGGCATTTCAGTACCTGGATCCTTCTCCTGTGTAGCCATGATGTTGTAATTGCTGCAGCATATGGTCTGGCATTATTTTGTTGAAAAATGCCGGGTCTTCCCTGAAAGAGATGACGTCTAAATGGGAGCATATGTTGTTCTAGATCCTGAACATTGCTCTCTGCAATAATGGTGCCTTTCCAGACATGCAATCTGCCCATGCCACAAGCACTCATGCAACCCCATACCATCAGTGATGCAGATTTCTGGAGCATTGATAACAACTTGGGTTGTCCTTGTCCTCTCTGGTCCAGATGACATGAGGTCCCACTGTTCCATAAAGAGCTTCAAATCGTGACTCATCTGACCACAGAACAGTTTTAAATTTTACCACACTCCATTTCAAATGACCCCTTGCCCAGTGCAAACAGCTGAGCTTGTGGAGCTTGCTTAGAAATTGCTTCCTCTTTGCACTGTAGAGTTTCAGCTGGCAACAGCGGATGGCACGGTGGATTGTGTTCGCTGACAATGCTTTCTGGAAGTATTCCTAAACCCATTCTGTTATTTCCTTGACAGTGGCATTCCTGTTTGAGGTGCAGTGATGTTTAAGGGCCCAGAGATCACAAGCATTCAGTAGAGTTTCACGGCCTTGACCCTTACACACAGCGATTGTTTCAGATTCTCTAAATGTTTTGATGAAGATATGTATGGTTGATGATGATAAATTGAAATTCTTTGCTATTTTACGCTGGGTAACACCACCCTGATATTGCCTCACTATCTTTTTGCGCAACAATGGTGGAATTAGTGATCCTCTTACCATCTTGGCTTCAGAGAGACACTGACACTCTGAGGAGCTCTTTTTATATTCACCTAATTAGTGTTGATTGGTCTTCCAGCTGTTTGTTATATGCTCAATGTCATTTTTCCAGCCACTTCTTACTACTTCTCCCAACTTTTTGGGGATTTGTAGACAGTGTGAGATTTTGAAACAACATATTTTTCATTTAAAATGATACATTCTCTCAGTTTAAACTTTTGATCTGTGAGTTGTGTTCTCTTCTCCATTGCATTCAGTTTTTATTAACAATTTGTTTAGTATCCCAACTTTTTTGGAATTGAGGTTATACTTGCCTTTTGATATGCATAAACAGTGCAGGTATGTGTAAGGTAAGGTATGTGTAAACCAGAGATAGATAACCCGTATCCCATCTTGTATAAACTGTACAGATTATTTAGGACAACTAGGGAGGGAATTTTGTTTGTGGCCATTGGATTGAGTACGCCTTCTAATGATTCTGGCACCTTGGCAGCTGCCACACATAGATCTCTATGAGGGCTGCCAGCTAGTGTAGACTAATTTACTCGGTTTACTAGTATAAGCTATAATTCCAGGTTGTGGAGGACCCTGAGTAGTAGTCAAAAGCCAATAAACCACGTCAATCTTTTAACACCACAAAAAAGAAAATCCAATGAAGGATCAAAAAGATGCAAGACAATCACAAATGAATATTATCATAATCTTTATTTAAATAATTCATATTTTGTAAAATTCATTAAAATGAAGAGAGTGAAACAGACCCAAAACACATGGGAAAACAAACAATGAGGGGACATGTAAATATACTTTATAGGATCATATATTGCACGTGCATACAAAGTGCTAAATAAATAAGTGATAAATAGAATTGAATACAGGCAGCCTCCACTAGATGGCAAACTAAAATAAATGTAAATAACAATAAATGAAGTATATATACGCAGGCAAAGCCTTGGGAAATACCGAGGATACTGAGTAAGTACCACACGCAAGGTGAAGTCACCAGAACATATTAAATAATTATGGGCCGAGGAGGATGCCTATATTCAATCGAGTCCCACTCACCTACTCACCCTACGCGCGTTTCGCGTGGCTTTATCAAGGGACTTCAAGGTGACTTCACCTTGCGTGTGGTACTTACTCAGTATCCTCGGTATTTCCCAAGGCTTTGCCTGGGTATATATACTTCATTTATTGTTATTTACATTTATTTTAGTTTGCCATCTAGTGGAGGCTGCCTGTATTCAATTCTATTTATTCTCATTAGCACTTTGTATGCACGTGCAATATATGATCCTATAAAGTATATTTACATGTCCCCTCATTGTTTGTTTTCCCATGTGTTTTGGGTCTGTTTCACTCCCTTCATTTTAATGAATTTTACAAAATATGAATTATTTAAATAAAGATTATGATAATATTCATTTGTGATTGTCCTGCATCTTTTTGATCCTTCATTGGATTTTCTTTTTTATGGTGTTTGAAGTTATTGGTGCATTGAGGACTATTTACCTTGGGCATCTTTTTATTTGTCTGTATCACGTAAATATTTTCTTTTATCTATTATCTTTCATGTAGTTCTTGTAAAGTGCAATGTTATTGCTGTATTTTGTTGGTCTACTTTTCATTGTCCCTGCTAGCCAGAATCCTGCTCCACACTGACGAGGGGTAAATACCCTGAAACAGCTGTCTGTGGATGGATGCCTAGCTTTGGTAAACCATTGTCATGTTGAAATACTTGCAACAGAGTTAGTCTTTGATGCAAAAGAGGCCACCCTGTTGTTTCCCTATTTATGTTCCAATACTCACAACCAAGTGGGACTTAAGGGGCTACATATCATGTTGGTTTGGTGATCTCCCCACTGGGAGCCCCCCCCCCCCCCCGTGTTTTGAGACTCGCAAACGGGGCTCCATGGGCCCTCTTTTTGCAACACATGATATGACAAACATTTTCATCATACTTTTGACACATAACATTGTAAACATCACTGTAAAAGGTGTCAGTACATGCAGACAGCAGGACAGAGGAGATACACCATGCTTCTGTAGCTGCATGATGCTAGCAAACGCAGAATGTTGTTCTGGCGCCAGGGTTAAACATACAAGATGTGAACAGTCTTAAGAGGTAGATCATAAGTAACTTCTAAGAAAATGTTTTCCACTCATAAATTATAAAAATGGCTAAGTACCTCAAGGTACAGATGCCTAAACAGTTCCCCTTTTATGTCACTAACTCATGTACCTTTCAGATTCTGCATTGTACGAACATACAAGTTAGCATTGTTATTGTATATTGTGGAATTTGTCTATATGATAAATGTAATGGCGTTGCTCTTGTGCTAAGCATAAATACAACTGAGACACAAGTAAATAATTTACTATTCTTGTCTTTCTGAGATCTTGAAGTAACATAACTATTTATACAATGGCTGGGAATGGAGTTACACAATTAGCAAATTTAGGTTTGAGAAAATAACAGGAGGGAAATTTGAGTGGAACGTATTTAGAGACGGGCCCATGTGTGATGAATGATGTTGTCTTTAGTGCCTATGCCTTTTCGTGGAGTATTAATGATTACTGATGAGTGCTAGAGATGTGTGATTTATAGCTGTGTTTTATATTATAACAGCATCAATGTAAAAAATGTAACGCTTCCTAAGGCAGCCAAGTTAAGGAATAGCTATCGTGACTTTTTTCTGTCTGCAATGTAATATTATACTGTCTCTTCTTATACTGTATGCTAGTCCCAAAGGATTTCTTCGAACCTTCCTGTTACACACAACTAAAGATAATTGAAATAATATGCCACATGGTAAAAGAAAACATGATCTAACATTGTGCAACAGTGGTACGAGGTATTGTATTGAAATAAGAGGCATTTATCAATTGTCAGGGAAATAAATGGAATTAGATGTTCTATTAATGTGAACACACTTGATTGGAGGAGCTACAATACGTGGTAGACATGCAAAAGGAACTGGAAAAATTACCGTACAGGATATTTTATAAGCAAAATTAAAAGGGAAGTGTTTGTCAGCTTGTATCCAGGATCTCCTGAATCCCCTTTCTTTACAGCTGCACTTGTCTGCCTGGCAAAATCTGAAAACTGGCCTGTGTTTGGATTGGCAGATACCCTGTTAATTTCAATGGCCTGAACATAGCTAGTGAGTTTTGTCTCAGACTGAAAAGTGGAATTTTCAGCACTTTTTTTGTCCAAGCTAAAACTCGTGCCCTACAAGTATAACTATACTAATTGAGAGGGGAATACCTCTTTAAGCTTAACAGTTTTACTGCATTTTATTACATAGTTACATAGACTCTATTTTCAACTTTATTACCTATCAGTCTACAGCAGGGGTACTCAACAACTTTTGTGAAGGTCCACTTACCGGGGTCTATTGTCAGGTAAAGGTCCGAGCTGAACTTCAGTAGTAAACTTGTTGTTTTTATAACTTTTCACAAATGTTGTTGAACTATTTACATACAGAATTGATGCTTATTAGTGGGAAAACTGGCATTTTTCTCTTACTAGCCCTTTGATATTAGGTACAAAGGGGGTGACTGCCCCAGTAGTATATAGCCCCCCTTTTTGCTCCCCCAGTAGTATATAGGCCCCTGTGCACTCCCCCAGTAGTATATAGCCCCCCTGTGCACTCCCCCAGTAGTATATAGCCCCTCTGTGCGCTCCCCCAGTAGCATATAGCCCCTCTGTGCGCTCCCCCAGTACTATATATCCCCCTGTGCGCTCCCCCAGTACTATATAGCCCCCTGTGCACTCCTCCAGTAGTATATAGCCCCCCTGTGCACCCCCCAGTAGAATATAGCCCCCGTGTGCACTTCCCAGTAGTATATAGCCCCCTATGTGCTTCCCAGTAATATATAGCCCTCCTGTGCACTCCCTACATTGTGCTCCCCAGTAGTATGTAACCCTCCTGTGCGCTCCTTCAGTAGTATATAGACCCCCTGCTTTGTGCTCCCCAGTAGTATATAGCCCCCTTGTGCTCCCCCTCCCATATAGCATAGAACATTAAAAAAAACAAAAAAACACTTATACTCACCTGGGTCCTGGCGTCTTCTCCTTTCTTCCCCTCTTGTGGCCGCACTGCAGTGGTCACAAGAGGCGCTCTCCTCTTGTCCTGGCACTGGTGCTCCAGTGACATCACTCGAGTGCCGGCACCAAAAACAGAGAACGGCCTCCTGTGAACGCTGCAGCCACAAGAGTGACTGAAAGGGAGGGAGCCAATGGCCAATGACTATGAGCGCTTGTTACGAGCACTCAGTTACTGTGCAGAGTGCAGCTCAGTATACAGGTATACTGAGCTGCAGCAGGGCTCCGGACAGCTGGACGCAAGTCCCCCAGTTAACGACCCCTGACCTACAGTATAACTCTAATGTGTTGATCCAAAGGAAGGCAAAAGCCCTCATAAAATGCCAATTGCCCCATCTCAGGGAGAAAAATTGCTTCCTCAGGATATAAATTCCTGAATCAATGTCCTATTACATGTAATCTAATGCTTGTAACGTGTAATATTAGGAATAAGTGTCTGTCTTACACAGTACTTAATTCATGGGATACATTCCTTCTGGGCCTCGTGACATGGATTTTAATGTTTTCATGGTGCCACCTTGATTCCTATTCTGTTAGGCAGGTGAAATTTATAGGAGGATTTACATCATACATAGTTATGTCATCTATTATAGGATTCTCCTCCGTACAGTAGAGAATAATGTATTTAGTAGATTGGCCTTTTCCTCATCCCCCTCCACCATTACATCCATTTTTTTTTTGAGGGGGACCAACATTTTCAATTTTAAGTTTTGTACTATTTATATAATTGATTCTATTTACTTTCTGTGGCAATCCTTTTTATTGCAATTTTTGCTTCTTTTATTAGTTTTTTACACAATTTATTCTTCTGCCTATTATTTTCAAAACCTCTCCACTATCTTTTTTGTTTTAGTAGTCTGACTGCTTATTTTTATCATTTGTTGCATTCATTTATCTCATACATCTACTACATTTATTCCCATAGGGGAATTGTTGTTCACAAGATCTACCTAAGATGTTTTTTTTTAAATGTCCCATTTCTCATGTGTACGTTTACTTCTCAGGGCATTGTCCCAGTCTGTAGCAAAGATTTTATTTTTTGGAAATTAGCCTTCCTGAAGTTTAATGTTTTTGTTGCTCCTCTAATAAGCATTTTTATTAACTTTTTAACAGTTGCATTAAAAATGAGAAAATTCTTAATCTGGCTATAGAGCCTCTAACTCTGAAGCTCCAAGAGGTAGGAGATTTGAGACATTAAGATAGGGCAAGAGGAACTACATATTAATATTAATATTAATGATACGCAATCTTGTTTGAATCGTTAAAAATCGCTCCGTGTAATAGGACCCTTAGGCTATGTTCCCACAGTGTCTCTTCTGTAGCTTCCTCTGTGCTTATCCCCGGGTCCCGCGCACTGCAGCTTCAGAGCGGCCTGTCTCAGCTGGCAGGCCGCTCAGCCAATCACAGGCCGGGACCGCTGCGGCCAGTGATTGGCTGAGCTGCCTCTCAGCTGAGACAGGCCTCTCTGAAGCTGGAGCGCGCGGACCCAGAGAGAAGCACAGAGGAAGAGGAGCCCTGCCACCTGGACAGGTATTGTATACAGTTTAAACAAGGGCTGCAAGGACATCGGTAACGTTGTCCCTGCAGCCCTTGTTAAACGATTATTGGGCCTTTAATAGGCTCAGTAAACGAGCGCCGATCTAGCAGAACGGCGCTCATTTACTGGTATTATTAGGTCCCCATCGGCCCGTGTAATAGCACCCTTAGAATAGTCTTCTGTTAAGGCAGGGCTGTGGAGTCAGTAAGCCGCAGCTCCGACTCCGACTCCTGAATTCTATCAGGACCGACTCCCAACTCCGACTCCCAACTCCGACTCCTGCTCCTTCATAAATGGCCAGTCATATACCAGGGAAGTTATTTATCACACTGGCTCAGCAGCTTCTCCCTAATGTCCTACATGGTCCTGGGACAACTTCTGAGGGAATAAAGCAGATATAAAGCAGATTCTCCTGTGTGTGCAGTGGATGCAGCCAGTCTCCAGCCTCCATGTCCTGAACTACTCACAACTAGACAACTAGACCTGCTGACAGTCTTCTATGTTTCTAACTAAATATTCACCATACTTAAAGAAACACTGCTAACAATGCCAGATACCTGTAATATAGAGGTCAGTCATAGTGATATACAGAGGGTCACACATAGTGATATAGAGAGGGGTCACACATAGTGATATAGAGAGGGGTCACACATAGTCATATAGAGAGGGGTCACACATAGTCATATAGAGAGGGGTCACACAAAGTCATATAGAGAGGGGTCACACATAGTGATATAGAGAGGGGTCACACATAGTGATATAGAGAGGGGTCACACAGTGATATAGAAGGTCACTGTGGGGGCACACACACACACACACATCCTACTGCAGCCATAGCATACACACACACACACACAGCCTGCTGCAGCCATAGCACACACACACACAGCTTCCTGCAGCCATAGCGCACACCACACACACACACACACACACACACACATTTGGCTTGCTGCAACCATAGCACACATACACACAGCCTGCTGCAGCCATAGTGCACACACACAGCTTGCTGCAACCATAGCACACATACACACAGCCTGCTGCAGCCATAGCACACACACACACACACACACAGCCTGCTGCAGCTATAGCATACACACACAGCCTTCTGCAGTCATAGCACACACACAGCCTACTGCAGCCATGGCGCGCACGCACACACACACACACACACACACACACACACACACTCACACACAGCTGGAGCTATAGAACACTGAAGAAAAACACACAATCTTCTCCCAGAGAGAAAACACCAAACTGAGGACAGAGGTTACTGTTACACAGTACACTCCTACTCCTCTATATTACACAGGACATCTCCATATTACACTGCTGCTTATATACAATCATCCAGCATCCAGGAAGAGAACAGCACAGATCTCCCCCCCCCCCCCCCACTTAATGGACTCTTCGAGCTCAGAAACAAACTGCCAAATAGTGACCGACAACTTTTTCATGACCACCCTTATGTAATAGGGCCAGTGTCCTATTAGAAATGTTGCTCATAATATATATTTATGAGAAAAACTTGTAAAATTCATATCAAAATTCAATTCTACATTCTAAAGATTTTTTTAAAAGATTTCTAAAGATTTTTTTGAAGCTGGAGTCAGTACATTTTTTTCCCGACTCCAGCCAAAACTAGCTCAGACTCCGACTCCACAGCCCTGTGTTTAGGGACACTATAAAGGCCTGGCAGCACAGTAGAAAGTTGTCAGGACTACCTTGTCTTGTAAGCCAACATATGGATTTTTGGCACCATCCAGAATTTACTCAAGGTTATCGGAATAGTCAGGTTATCAAGTCCATAGCTTTTTATCCCGTAGTCACCTAGGTCACCACGTCTACCTTCACTCACACTGTCTTTTCTATACACTACCTTACGTAATTCAGTTAGTAAAGGCCGTATTACATAGCGATTATCATTAAAAGATTTGCTATAATCGTTCACTAGCGATAACTAGCTATTTTTTAGCGAACAATTCTGAGGTTATTACATTCACTGGTTAATGTTATGAATGATCGTTTTTACATCATTATATGCTGGCTAATCGTTCCTCAGGACAGCCCACACAACATGTTTTATCGGCAAATGACTTATTACACGAACAAATATGCGTACAATCGGCGAACTACCTACAATAATTTTTCAACATGTTGAAAGACCAAAGTGAACCATTTTTCATTCATTCGATGGGTGTTATTACATGGACAGATAATAGTTCATTTTGATCGTTTTAGCGAATTTTTAAACGATTATCATTCCGTGTAATAGGGGCTCAGTCAATGTTTAAGTACTGGGAGGATAAACTTCCCCTTTGGAGCCAGAAGATCAGATTCTGAAAGGGTGGAGCACAATTAGGAAAGCAATTATAAATGAGCAATGGAGGGAGACCCAATTCTGCATTATCCATCATGCCACATATGGGTTTAGTTTCCCCAGGACGGATTTGCACTCTGATAGATTAGATGCTTGTCAAAATTGCCAGGAATATGGTACGGATCTTTATCATTGCCTGTATTCTATGTTCACACTGCTTATGAGTCCGGCCGTAGTGCGAAGCGCGAATATACGCACGTAGTTTTGAGGTTGATGCGTTCGCTTGAAAGTATACGATATACAGCCGCACAGTGCACACTACGTATGAGCTTACGGCCGGATCGTATGCGGCGCCGTGAAAAATGAACAAGGCCATTGTTTGAGGACGGAAATGTTCCAACTCACGGGCGTGGATTTCCATGCGGTCCCGTACAGAGTACTTATTTCAGCCAAATTGAACTTGATTTTTCGATCCAAAAGGTTCTGTGAGTTTTATTGGGCTGGGCGAAGATTTCCAAGTAAATGACCTGCCTCAGATCGCTTCGAATCAAGCTAGGGAAGCATAACTGTACTACGGGCGTATGTTCGCAGTTCATACGCATCCGGCCGCATGTCGATTTTTCCCACGCCCGTAGTTTCAGCCGCACATGTACGGCGGCATACGAAATGCGGCCGGACTCATACGCAGTGTGAACATAGCCTTATATTGGTAGCAAAACGCTGTATTATCTTAAGATGGATAAATTAGAGGCAGAACCTGCCAGAGGGAAGAGGGCAAAGACCTTTTTAAAAAATTTAGAAAGGTTTCTGGTGTCCTTTTTAGAACTCTCTGAAATCTGTGATGTGGTGTCTTTTGAGCCTTTACGTTTACCTGATTGACTACGTATAACAAGTAGGTTTTTGTAGACTTCATGGAGAGGGTGGCCTTACTTCAGAGAGTCGGGGGGAGTTAGATATGTTTATTTGTTAGCACTTGTTGATGTATTTACAGTATCATATCTGATCTTTTGTATTTAAGACACAATGTATGGATTACTCGTTTTCTTCTGTTCTCATGCACTCGAGAGTGCAGGCATGTGTAATTCTGAATATTAAATACAAATGAAGTTTGAAAAATTTTTTTTACAAAACTCTCCCAAAAATGTCACTTTTTTATTGTAGATTTTAAATATATGTCTGATGTTATTTCTGTATTTAACCCCTGAGTGACAGAACTAATTTTAGTTTTTAAAAGTGTAAGAATAATTAATTAATTAATCGGTCATAACTTTTTCCTATGGCTATGGGGCAATTTGAAGTTTTTATAGGAACTATTTTTGGAAGCATATGCTACACCTTATACTGATTACAGCCATAGCAGCCCTAGGAGCCTTTGTTAGTCTCCAACTTGCCATGGCAACCATCGGTATACAGCAACTTCTATTGCTGTATGCTGATGGTCACTGGGAGAGCGCCCTCCTCAGTCAGATCCTTCCATTCACTTTAACCCTTTGCATGCCCAGATGTTAGTCTCAGCAGCATTAGGCACTATTACCTAGATGACCCCCCCCCCCCATCTATACCATCTGTCCCTGCTATTGCTTGAAGTTAGGATCAGAATTGCTCCCTCTCTTGTTTGTTCCTGCACCAATTGGGAAAGATAACATTAAGACATTTGGATACATACTCCTCTTCCATCATTATCAGTTCTAATTCCTCAGCTTTATCATTGAAGCTTCTGACATTTGGTTAAATACAATCTCCTTTCCTACTATCACTAGTTACTATTCTATCCCCTCCCACCACTTCAGCCCCCCATTCATAGCTTAGTTCAGTTTTCCATGTACTTGGTCTTCACCTTTTTTTTTTTTTTTTTTTTTTTAATTCTTAACTTTTTACCGCAATCATGTCAATCAGGGTACAACACGATCCCACCACAAATGCTGGTGAGGGATACAACTGATAAGATGGACATAATTTCCCAAACTGACATTCAAAAAGACACATGTATATAACCGGCTATTATACTTCTCAGTAAGCATCCGGGTAGCATCCCACACCCTGTCTAACCATTTTCACATTTTCCAGTGTAAAGAGAATAAGAACATAGAAGAGAAAGATGAAGGTAAAAGAACTGGGATGGTGTGAGACACCCTCAGGGCGGTGAAGAAAAAGGTGAATAGGCGGACGGGAAAGGACAAGCAGGTTGGGAAAAGAGAAGATACAGGATAGTGTGTGTCCCAAACTCAGCAATCGAAACCATCATGTGTAACCTTCATCACGGGCAGTAACTGACCTCAGCAGGTCTTTGTATTCATCCGTTTCTTGGAATTGTATCCATGGCGACCAAGTGGTCGATCGGACCTCCAAAGTGAGATCTTCCATTTGCATTAAATCATTCACCTTAGAGACCCATAGTGAAAGTGTCGGAGAAGAACGTTGTTTCCAGCAAATCAGTATACATACCCTGGCTGCCATAACCAGAAAACTCAGCAAGGAGTGTCTGTATGCGTCTTGAGTGATCTTGCAGTGAGGAAGAAGTAAAAAAGACGGGCCCAGACGGGACAGATCGGTGATTTGTTTGATCACCCTGGTCACTTCTGACCAAAAGTGTTGAAGTCACGAGCATTCCCAAAACACATGTCACACCTCCAACAAGTGGGATCCACATGAGGAATAAGCTAATGGAATCGGGAAGTAACCCTGTACCAGCACGACAGGAGTTTGTATTTGCCTTCTTGGAATTTGGAACAGAAGGATGACTTATGTGTTAGATAATAGATCCTAGATTTCTGAGTCTCTGTAAGAGTGATCCCTAGATCAGATTCCCATTTCGAAACAAATATGGGTGGGGTTCTTCTGGAGTTACCTAGAACAATTGGTAGGTTAGTGAGAGGGTATGTCGTAAAGGCTCTCAAGTTGGGTAAGCGCACTCTCAAATTGCGTAGGAGGAGGTAAGGAAGTCAGGTAGTATTGCAGCTGAGCTACTTTCCATGCACCTAAAGGGCCAGGTTCTGTTGTGTCCTGTAAAGTTTCTGCAGAGAGCCATTGTTGATCCCTAATGAAGTGCTTCGCCCTAAAACGTCTTCACCTTTATATTGTGGTTTGCTTTTTTGCATCTGACTATTCTAATCTGAATATTATATTAGCTGACTGAAATTGAACTTTAATAGTTAATCATAATTCGAACCTTTACCATAACATTGTAAGGTATCAATGTAAAATGGGTGAATAAAGAAAAAAAATGAACCACTAAAGTAATAAATTCAATATCATAATGAGTTTATTACTATAGTTGTTTGTCTTGCCTGTCTTATTGGTGTTGTATTTATTGACAAAGCCCCCCTCATTTTTTTGTTAGCTGTAATATACATAAAATGTACCTTGCAGTTTTATATATAATTCAATCTTACGGTTTTGTCCATTTGGTGGTACTCTGTATGCTATTTCTAGGTTATTGAAGAAAAATCACATGCTAGGGTCTATTCCTAAAACAATGGATGTATGTTAGAAAATTTGGATAAACTGAATTAAAAATGTAGGTACAAAAGTCATTCTATCTGCTGTATTTGCCAGCCACCCATTCTAAGGCATGCTACAGTATATCACTTTACATTTTGTAGAATGGATACCCCATGATTGACAACCACTTTTATGGGAAAAATTGAATAAAACTAATTTTCCCGTTTTCTTTGAAAAATGATATATTTGTAGCATTTAGGAAGGAGGCCTGCAAGTAAGAGTTCATGCTATTTAAGTGTTTCCGGCTTTCTTGGGCTTGGAGGAAACACCTGCTCCACACAGTTATATTGTACAGAGAACAGGAGATAGAGGACATTCCATATTTTCCTATATCCACTGTAGCCTGTAATTGGAAATCTTATGTAGGTAGTAGAGGTAACACAGCTTCAATGAGTATAGGAAACCTGGTATTATATATGTCAACAAAACTAATGAGCATCATATAACCATTGGGTTTATGTTGCCTCAGCCACAGACAGCTTTAAAGGGTACCAATCACCTCAAAAATGCATATAAAGCTAAGTACATGTGCTGTTAGACCACAGAGCATACTTCCCACACATGTTTTCATAGCCTCCTTGACCCCCCCCCCCCCCCCCGTGTAAGCCACAAAGTCACTTTATAAAACTGGCGCCCTGTATGCAAATTACCTGAGGTAGTCATCGGGGCGGTGTGCGGATAGCAGGTAGTCACGGTCTGCTGGGCGTCTCCTATCGTCCTGGGCGTTCTTCCGCTTTAATCACGCCCCTATGGGCGTGATTCAAATTGGCCAGTAGCTTTGACGTCACTCGAGAGCGCGCCGTGCTGTGGTACCGCGCCTGTGCAGAATAGCCTCGAACTCAGTGTCAGCCAGAGTTCGAGGCTATTCTGCACAGGCGCAGTACCGCCGGAATGGAAGTGGCGGTACTGCGCATGCGCGGCGGCGTCACAGCGTAGGCGCGCCGACTTCGGCCACGACGCACTCCCGAGTGACGTCACAGCTACTGTGCAATTTGAATCACGCCCACAGAGGCGTGATTAAAGCGGAGGAACGCCCAGGACGATAGGAGACGCCCAGCAGACCGTGACTACCTGCTATCCGCACACCGCCCCGATGACTACCTCAGGTAATTTGCATACAGGGCGCCAGTTTTATAAAGTGAGTTTGCGGCTTACACGGGGGAGGCAAGGAGGCTATGAAAACATGTGTGGGAAGTATGCTCTGTGGTCTAACAGCACATGTACTTAGCTTTATATGCATTTTTGAGGTGATTGGTTCCCTTTAAACACTAACAGACTCCCCCTGTACAATGGTACATGATTCCTTCTGAAAAATACGTGAACAGATAAGGAAAAAAAAGCTGTATTTTGGAAAAGCAGGTGGTAAATAACAAGTATGTTCATTATTTATGCGGTCCTAATCAATTACGGTGTTCTATCTATATCATAAAAATGAAAGTCTGTCTGTCTGTCTGTCCGTCTGTCCCATATAGACTTCCAAACGCCTGAACCGTTTGACCCCAAATTTCGCACACAGATACATTGGGTGCCCGGGAAGGTTTAAGCGAAGGTCCCGTCCCCGCCAGATGTACAGCAGAGGAGGTGGAGGGGGAAGAGCGGCGCCCCATAGAGATGAATGGGAAAATCTCCTCACTGCAAACACAGGAGATATAATTAGCTGCAGCTGCCCAGACAAAACGGCAGTTGGGAGCCTTAGCAACCAATAGGATTACTGCTTTCATTTTCACAGGGAGTTGTGGTTGTTAGGGAAGCTGCCTCACAACATCCACAGTAATAACTGGTAGACCCCTTACTCCATCTATACAGTACATGTATACAGGACCCCCTACTCCATCTATACAGTACATGTATACAGGGCTCCCTACTCCATCTATACAGTACATGTATACAGGACCCCCTACTCCATCTATACAGGTATACAGGGCAGTATTACCAGCTGCTGCTGCCCTAAGCACTAAACCTGAGGATGCCCCATCCTCACTCACCAATTAGCATCAGGACTGGTAGGTAATAGCTCCACACGTCACATTTAACACCGCCACACCAGACCTGACCAAAACCACCACACCAGACCTGACCAATACCACCTTACTGTGACTGGATAACAACTCCATACCAGACCTGACCAATACCACCATACTGTGACTAGATAACACTGCCACACCAGACCTGACCAATACCGCCATACTGTGACTGGATAACACCGCCATACCAGACCTGACCAATACCGCCATACTGTGAATGGATAACACCGCCATACTGTGAATGGATAACACCGCCACACCAGACCCGACCAATACCGCCATACTGTGACTGGATAACACCGCCATACCAGACCTGACCAGTACCGCCATACTGTGACTGGATAACACTGCCACACCAGACCTGACCAATACCGCCATATTGTGACTGGATAACACCGCCGCACCAGACCTGACCAATACCACCATACTGTGACTGGATAACACTGCCATACCAGACCTGACCAATACCGCCATACTGTGACTGGATAACACTGTCATACCATACCAAATAAGACCGCCACACCAGACCTGACCAATACCACCAAACTGTGACTGGATAACTCTGCCATACCAGACCTGACCAATACGGCCACACTGTGACTGGATAACACTGCCATACCACACCTGACCAATACGGCCACACTGTGACTGGATAACACTGCTATACCAGACCTGACCAATACCGCCATACTGTGACTTGATAACACCGACATACCAGACCTGACCAATACCGACACACTGTGACTGGATAACACCGCCATACCAGACCTAACCAATACCGCCATACTGTGACTGGATGAATCTGCCATACCAGGCCTGACCAATACCACCATACTGTGACTGGATAACACCGCCATACCAGACCTGACCAATACCGCCATACTGTGACTGGATAACACTGCCATACCAGACCTGACCAAAACCACCATACTGTGACTGGATAACACTGCCACAGCACCTCCACCAACTCTATACTACAGGTATACAGAACCCCAAACTATACACTACAGGTATACAGGACCCCCGAACTATATACTTCAGGTATACAAGACCTCCACCAACTCTATACTACAGGTATACAGCACCTCCACCAACTCTATACTACAGGTATACAGGATCCCCTATACACACTGACACTTTATACCCGGGCAGCGCCGGGTAAATTTTCTAGTATAGTCTAAAGATAGGAGGAGTAAACTTAGTATGGCTAAGACATTAGACATTATCAAGACTAGATTTATGACTTCCCAACAATGTTGTCTCCTTTCTTACATAATATCACCCCATGTGACTTCTTCTCTACCATGACACACTTGCATTAGTGTCAGATCTGAAGGTCAGCATGTTGTAGCAATTGAAGATGATGCACTGCATGGAAAACATGATATTGCAAATAGAGAGCATTCTTGAAAACCAAGGGGGACATATTGAACATTTGTAGTGTGATTTGTATAGATACAGCACCACCTATCAGAGACTTTTTATAAGAAACCTTTTATATAAGAGACAAGTTCCATGAAAATCTAAAAAATGACAGGAAGGCAGGGGGTGCTGGAACATAATAAACAAAGTATACTTACCCACCCCTGTCCCTACATTGCACCACTCCCGGTCACTCTGGTGGCTAGTTGCTGTCATTTTGTCCGGCATCCAAGGACTTCACCTGCCCGGCTCCTTCAGCCGCAATGTCACAGCATGGCTGATCGATTGCCTGCTCAGCCAGTCAGTAACTGGGGCAGTATAGGTATAAATTAGATGTAAAGAGATTTTATGTATGTATATAAATATATCTATACATACACCATCCAGACTACTGTTTATAGAGCAGCATGGTGGTTGGTAACCTAGACAGCAAGCTACGATAAATGGCAGGGAAACGGCGGCATATCAAGAGAAGGAAGCAAATTTGCGAAATGTATGTATTTCCAAAAATATATAACTTGACAAGATTAACTATATTAGTTGTGATGGAAATACGCCTTTAGGCTATGTTCACACTACGTATCTTTCCGTCCGTAGTGCGAACCGCGAATATACGCACGTAGTTTTGAGGTTGATGCGTTTGCTTGAAAGTATACGATATACAGCCGCACAGTGCACACTACGTATGAGCTTACGGCCGGATCGTATACAGCGCCGTGAAAAATGAACAAGACCATTGTTTGAGGACTGAAATGTTGAAACTCACGGCCGTGGATTTCCATGCGGTCCCGTAGGAAGTACTTATTTCAGCCAAATTGAACTTGGTTTTTAGATCCAAAAGGTTTTGTGTGTTTTATTGGGCTGGGCGAAGATTTCCAAGTAAATGACCTTTCAGATCGCTTCGAAACAAGCTAGGGAAGCATAACTCTACTACGGGCGTATGTTCGCGGTTCGCCGGCATGTTTGCAATCCGGCCGCATGTCTATTTTTCCCACGGCCGTACTTTCAGCCGCACATGTACGGCTGCGTACGAACTACGGCCGGACTTATACGTAGTGTGAACATAGCCTTAATGTGAAGATGTTGTCCAGGCAAAGCTAACTTGGCCCCTATCCACAGTATAGGGGACAAGTAAGAGATTGTAGCGGGGGTTCAACCTCCGTACCCTTTGGCGATTCCCAGATCAGCTCCTTTGTTATGAATACAACCACGTGTACGGCGCATGACCCGCAGCTCTGTTCATTCTGGCGGCTCCCTAGGACCTGTGGCTCTATTTATAAAAAGGGAGCAGGGGGCCGATATGAAGATCGGTGGGGAGTACGGAGGTTGGACCCCCCCAGCAATCTTTTGCTTGTCTGCTGTCCTGTGGATAGAGGACAAGTTAAGGCCCTATTACACGGAACGATTATCAGCCGTATTTGGCCGATAATCTTCGCATGTAATAGAAGGCAACGATCAGCTGACATGAACGATGTCGGCTGATCGTTGCTGTCGTTTGCCTTTCAACATGTTGAAAGACAAATGACTGTGATAGGAGCAGCGGCAGCAGACCGCTGCTATCCTCTATGGGCTGCCCGGACGATCTAGCGATCACCCGGGCAGCCCCTGTCCTCCCCCGCCCCCCTGCAGCCTCCCCTGTACTCATCCACCATTACACGCGCTGGCAGCGAGCGGAGATCGAGGAGCAAACGAGCGATGTTAGCGCCTCTATGTCTCCCCGTGTAATAGGGGCTATAGTTTTTCCTGGACAACCTCTTTAATTACATGATAAAATACAGCATGAAATCTGCTGCAGATCCTGTATGTGTAAATGAACCCTAAGGGCCCTATTACACGGGACGATTATCGTGCGAAAAATCGTAGTATCGTTTGAATTTAAACGATAATAGTTCTGTGTAATTGCAGGCAACGATCGAAAAATCGTTCGTATGTTGTTGATCGTTGATTTAGATCTGAACCTAAAATTATCGTTAATTGTTCGCTAATCGTTTACTGTAATTCCACATTCGTTCGCTCTGCATTTGTTCACTAATCGTTCACTAAGTTCTGCATTTGTTCACTAATCGTTCAGTGTAATTGCACAATTGTCCATTGTTTTGTTGGGATCAGAAGGAGTAAACAATCATAGTAATGATCACAAAAACGATCATAGTAATGATCGTAACTAACGACCAGCGATCTGTGTAATATGGTGAACGATTTCAGGTTAATGATACACAATCTTGTTTGAATCGTTAAAAATCGCTCTGTGTAATAGGACCCTTAGGCTATGTTCCCACAGTGTCTCTTCTGTAGCTATTTCGCAGCCAGTATTTTGTACAGCTGACATACTGGCACCAAAATGTATTTGTTTTTTTTTGCAAATTACGGTCATATTTTGCATAAAACTGCTGTGTTTTGCCAACAAATTGACGGATGTCTAAATAAACTGCTGCAAAAGGGGCAAAAAACATGATATGGGAAAACAGCTTTAGGCTATGTTCACACTACGTAAAACTATGGCCGTTGTTGCCGATGGCAACAACGGCCTTCGTTTTTGCAGGGTGGAACAATGCCTTAGTTACACATTGTATACGCTCCGGCCGGGATCCCGTGCGGCCCCGCAAATAACTGACATGTCAGTTTTCTGCGGTAGGAAACCCTGTCAGTTCACACAATGAACCGAGAGGCTCCGGCCGCTCGCTTCACTGTCTGCTATTGGAAGCTCTGATGCGGGCGTGCACTGATGCGCTGATACGTAAGTACCGGCCGGGATAATCCGGGCAGAGACCGGCCGGTCTCTTACCTAGTGTGCACATACAGTAGCCTTAGACTATGTTCACACAGATTGCAACAGCAGACGCTATTAACTAAATAAATGCATTCTATGGAATCCCGGCTAGAGTGTATACACACTGTATACACTCTGGCCGGGATTCCTTGTGGCTGCACCGAAAACTGACCTGTCAGTTTTGTCCAGCCGCTATTCATTGCCCCGTATAATAGGGGCTTTACATTTGCCTAAACAGAATGAAATACCAAACCAAATAAACCAACCTAGTGCGTGGTGTGTGTGTGTGTGTGTGTGTGTGTATTGGTGACTTACTGTTTGTTTTTTTAGTTCATTATTTTCTGGTGTCTTATTCCCATTTTTCTGTGCTTTCCATACATAGTGACCCATAATACATCAAGTAAAGTGGAGTCACAACTGGTTCTACTAGAGAGCTACTCATATGCATGGCATACATGTTTGTAATTATCTTGTGCCTTATAATTCATGGTCTTTGTGCCATGTACTGCAATACGATCATCTACTGTGAATATCCGCACATATGCTTGTCATTTGGAGTGAACCATGGGCCAGATCTGATCTGCATACTGAAATATATTATTTTGTGACCATGTTACCTAAATGCTTGTTAGTATTTTCTTGCAGAAAGGGATAAATGATTGCCTGTATTTGGCTCTAGTAACCCTAACGAAACTTCTGTTACTTTTGTTACAATTGATTGTTATACCATGTAACGCCGGGAAGCTTCATAGAGAAGTTTTCTATGGGACAGTGAGCTTTGGTTGACAGGGATGGGTCATTACTAAGGAACTTTCCACTATATATCAGCTATGGTACGTATGCAAAAAAGACTGATGTAAAAAGGTCACATATACAGCTATACAAAACGTAAAGAAGTAAACTGAATAGGTTTACCCAGGGCCGCCATCAGGAATTTCGGGGCCCCATACAACCAAAGTGTCTGGGCCCCCCACATTAATAAAAAAACAATTGTGTGTTCGCCCCACGCCTTGCTGGGAGGTATAATTTGGTTCAGATCAATTCTAGAGAACTGGCTCATATACCCCATTTTCCCCAGTGGCTTAAAATGTAACCTCTGTTATACAGTTATAAAATTGTAGAAATTAAATGTGAACAAGGTGCAATTCAAACAGACACTTACTTGTATAGCTGTCTCTTGTGCTCTGTATGCAGTGCATTATATTCACCCTTGCAACGTACAATTTATAGCGTGTCTACAAGCCCAGCGGGGCTCATTATGATGGAGGCTAAAACTTATACAAGAGTGGGGTAGGGGCTCCCCTCTATTCAGAATGCTGTTGAGCACTAGGCAATGGCCCGTTTGGGGTTATTGAATTTCGAGGGTCTGGGGGGCTGTTTGATTTGTATATGTTCACCAATATCAGCCCCCCCCCCCCCCCCGGTAAGCTCACTAACATAGAATATGTTGATAAGGCTAATATAATGAGGCTGTTCCATGTTAGTGAGCATATACAAATCCTACCCACCCCCAGGCAGACTAGTTTAGCTCACCCAAGACAGTGATAGCGAATACATGGCGGTGAGAACGCTTTCTAGGAGATCCTGTTTGTGCAGCAGAGGTGTCTTTATCCTGCTCTGCATAGACCCTCGAAATTCAATAATCCCAGACGGGGCATTGCCTAGCACTCAACAGCATTCTGAATACAGGGGAACCCCTACCCCACTCTTGTATAAGTTTTAGTCTCCATCATAATGAGCCCCGCTGGGCTTGTAGACACGCTATAAATTGTACGTTGCAAGGGTGAATATAATGCACTGCATACAGAGCACAAGAGGCAGCTATACAAGTAAGTGTCTATTTGAATTGCACCTTGTTCACATTTAGGTTCTACAATTTTATAACTGTATAACAGAGGTTACATTTTAAGCCACTGGGGAAAATGGGATATATGAGCCAGTTCTCTAGAATTGATCTCACACACAGACACCAGCACACATGTATACAGACACCAGCACACATGTATACAGACATACAGACACCAGCACACATGTATACAGACATACAGTCACCAGCACACATGTATACAGACACCAGCACACATGTATACAGACATACAGACACCAGCACACATGTATACAGACATACAGACACCAGCACACCAGGGCAAGATGAAGTTTGAACTTCTGCAACCTGGAGAAATCACCTGATATCATCTGCAGTCCTATGTAACACCACATAACACAGTGGTATCTCTGAGTACAGATAATGTAGTAGATTTCACCTGCAGTCCTATGTAACAGCACAGATAACACAGTGATATCTCTGAGTATAGATCATGTAGTAGATGTCACCTGCAGTCCTATGTAACAGCACAGATAACACAGTGATATCCCTGAGTACAGATAATGTAGTAGATTTCACCTGCAGTCCTATGTAACAGCACAGATAACACAGTGATATCTCTGAGTATAGATCATGTAGTAGATGTCACCTGCAGTCCTATGTAACACCACAGATAACACAGTGATATCTCTGAGTACAGATAATGTAGTAGCTGTCACCTTGGGGCGCCCCTACTAAATGATGTTCTACAAAATAAGAAAAGTGTCATACAGTGACTCACAGGTGACGTCTTCTTTGATCTGAGGCGTCACTTTCCCTTTTCCTCTCCATCCGGCCCAGACCTCCATGATGATTCCTTCCAGATACGTTTCATCCCCTTAGAACCTGCGAGACAAACAATTTAGGCTCCGCACATTTCTAGCAACTTCCTTTCCTTTCTCCCCCCTGTAGGCTCCCATAGTAACTGCGCTGTGTGGGATGCCCCCTGTATGTAGGATCCCCTGCTGTGCCCCCTGTATGTAGGATTCCCAGCTGTGCCCCCATGAGCTAATAATGCCCCTAGAGGTGGCCCCCATGAACTAATAATGCCCTCAGAGGTACCCCCATGCACTAATAATGCCCCCAGAGATGCCCCCATGAGTTAATAATGCCCCCAGAGGTGCCCCCATGAACTAATAATGCCCCCATATACTAATAATGCCCCCAGAGGTGCCCCCATACACTAATAATGCCCCCAGAGGTGCCCCCATACACTAATAATGCCCCCAGAGGTGCCCCCATACACTAATAATGCCCCCAGAGGTGCCCCCATGAACTAATAATGCCCCCAGAGGTGCCCCCATGAACTAATAATGCCCCCAGAGGTGCCCCCCATATACTAATAATGCCCCCAGAGGTGCCCCCATGAACTAATAATGCCCCAGAGGTGCCCCCATGAACTAATAATGCCCCCAGAGGTGCCCCCATATACTAATAATGCCCCCAGAGGTGCCCCCATATACTAATAATGCCCCCAGAGGTGCCCCCATACACTAATAATGCCCCCAGAGGTGCCCCCATATACTAATAATGCCCCCAGAGGTGCCCCCATATACTAATAATGCCCCCAGAGGTGCCCCCATATACTAATAATGCCCCCAGAGGTGCCCCCATACGCTAATAATGCCCCCAGAGGTGTCCCCATATACTAATAATGCCCCCAGAGGTGCCCCCATATACTAATAATGCCCCCAGAGGTGCCCCCATATACTAATAATGCCCCCAGAGGTTCCCCCATACGCTAATAATGCCCCCAGAGGTGCCCCCATACACTAATAATGCCCCCAGAGGTGCCCCCCATATACTAATAATGCCCCCAGAGGTGCCCCCATATACTAACAACGCCCCCAGAGGTGCCCCTAAAAAAAACAAACATCTTACTCACCTAATCCGCGCTGTGCAGGCAGCAGCTCTTCCTCCTCCTCTTCGGGCTCCATCTTGCGAGCCGCAGGGACGGGACTTCCGGCAGACGTGATGACGTCACATCGTCACGCCTGCCGGAGGGGCACATGATCACGGCCCGGCCTCCCATAGGCTGCTGGTATGAAGTGCCGGCAGCCTATGGGAGAGAATACAGGAGGAGGATGCTGACAGGTCCTTCTCCTGTATTCTGATCGCTTTAATGTTCTGCCCGCTGTGCGGGCGGAACATTAAAGCGATCAGTGCATCCCGAGAAGCTGCGTGGCCGCAGCTTCTCGGGATGCTCAAAAACAGGTGGCAAGGGGGGCCGTGGGGACCCCCCTAGCGTAGCGGGGGGCGGCGGCTGGCGGGCCCGCCGGCCTCCCCCCCGTGTCTCTTAGGGTCCGGGCCCCATACGGCAGTACCACTTGTACTGCCCTGTTGGCGGCCCTGGGTTTACCTATAACTTTCTCCTATCTATTGTCCTATATTTACTAAAATATCCCAATTTGTATACAGCTTGAGTGAAGGGGCCCTCACTAGAAGGCCGCCATAGTCTGTAGGGAATGTTTCTGTCAGAGGACAGCTGTTTATTATTTTCAAGTCACATTTTAAATGAACAGCTTTCAACAAAGTACAAGAAAATATAAGAAACTCAGTAATATATCTTATTAAAGAAAAAATGCATTTATCTCAACTTATCTGACCATATTTTTAGAAATCTCGATATATGTATTAGCTTATTTCTCACCCAGAAGTCTATAGTGAGGGGGGGAAGGGGTAGTTGGGGTCAGGACACATATTCCCTACATGCAACAAACTGGGAGACTCATTGTCGCAAGCTAGACCTATGTCCTATTTAGTGCCCGATATTCTGAAATGGGCCACGGCATCAGACATTTCAACCATTTCACATAAGCATCCGGCAGGGTGGTTGCACCTGATCAGAACCATTTTATAGCGGTACTTAATGTGTTGCCATCTTTACTGCATACACAGTTAGGAATGTTTAGTGTCTGCCATAGAGAGGATGGGGGTTGGCGGCATTGATATTTCCAGGTTATTGTTAACCATGATGCTTTCTAGATTTACAATTTGGACACCACATAGCTTATCAACTCAACTTCCATTACTAGCGACACTTATTCTGCTATATGGTGTTAAATTTATGTGCCAACATAGGGGGAAATTTATCAAACATGGTGTAAAGTGAAACTGGCTCAGTTGCCCCTAGCAACCAATCTGATTCCACTTTTCATTCCTCACAGACTCTTTGGAAAATGAAAGGTGGAATCTGATTGGTTGCTAGGGGCAACTGAGACAGTTTCACTTTACACCATGTTTGATAAATTTCCCCCCTGGTGCACGCTTTTTGATAAATCTTTTGTATCTAAAGGCTGTCTACTTTAAACCAACTATCAGTTTGCTTAAAGTTTGTCAGAATTTGGCGCAATTCTTGTCACAGTGTTGCAGCTTTGGTTATGCCTAGAGATGAGCGAACCGGGTTCGGTTTGAGTCTATCTGAACCCGAACGTTCGGTATTTGATTAGCTGGGGCTGCTGAACTTTGATAAAGCTCTAAGGTTGTCTGGAAAACATGGATACAGCCAATGACTATATCCATGATTTCCACATAGCCTTAGGGCTTTATCCAACTTCAGCAGCCACAGCTAAACAAATGCCGAAAGTCCGGGTTCTGATCGACTCGAGCATGCTCTAGGTTCGCTCATCTCTACTTATGCCCTTTTTACAGAGACCACGCTCCTTTATTCAAACCTGAGGCAAAAGGTGTCTAACACACATAATAAACAGGTTCTAGACTTCTTGTGCAGACACATTAATACATTTAGACCAATGTGTTTAACTTTGTACACAAATAAGGCCTCATTCATGTGGATGTTACAGACCTTACTTCAGTTACATCCGCAAAAAAATGAAGATCTGCAAAAATATACTGACATAAGAATGGAGCCTAAAGGTAAACCCGTGCTGGTCTTTTTTGTTTGCTGTTTTTTTAACCCCTTAGTGACCACCTTTTAACGGCATACGCATCGGAATGAATTGCCACCCTGTAACTGCCTAAAGCGGAGGATTCAAAGCATGACAGCGGCATCTAACGGGTTCCGGTGTGTACCGGACGGCGCCGCAGGTCCACTTACATGATCGGAGGTCCCGCGGCACCGTCCGGTCCCCTGACGTCTCCATGGTAACTCCGGGGGCCTAATGAAGGCCCCCCGGCTTACCATGGATAAGCCATCATGCTGACAGGGGTGGCTGTGCTACTGCCTGTCAGCAGGATGGTCACATGATACAATACACTGTACTGAAGAAGCATTACAGTGTATTGTATAATGTGAGAAAAGTGTTACACTAGTGTACAGTAATGTACACTAGTGTAAAAAAAAGTGCACCAAACACAATCCCCCAGCCCCCCTCCCCATAATAAAAATGCATTACATTCCCCATACACTATAAAACATTAGATAAAAGTGATAAAAAAAACAAATCCTATACATATTTGGTATCGCTACGTCCGTAACGACCCAGTCTATAAAACGATATCAATAATTATATCGCACGACACACGCTGTAAAAAAATAAATAAAAAAACTGTACCAGAATAGCTGTATTTTATCAATCTTCTTTAGAAAATACGTCATAAAAGAGATCAAAAAGTCATATACATATAAAACTTGGTATCAACAGAAACTACAGATCTTCCCGCATAAAATAAGCCCAAAACCAGCTCTGTCACGCAAAAGATAAGAACGCTATGGATCTTGCAATGTGGCGACAGTTTTTGTGGGTTTTTGCTAGGAAGATAGTTTCTATTGCGCCAAAGTGGTAATAGTTAAAAAAACCTACACAAATGTGGTATCGCCGTAACCGTAGTGACCCAGAGAATACATTATTACATTATACATTATTATAATACAGTATTATGTTATTAGTGACCGCCGATATGAATTTTTACGGCGATCACTAATGGGCTCTATTCTGCTGCCATCAGCTCTTTATGGCGATGGTGCAGAATAGTGCAGCGGCGCTGGTAATGCCTGCAGCCCCCTCCTCTCAGCTACCGGAGGTCGCTGAGAAGTTGGGGCAGAGTGTGGGCTCAGTCCCGGACAGTCCTCTCACCGACGATCACCGTTATTACCAGTATAACGGCGGCCACCGGTAACGGACACTGCATGCTTTCATCTCCTCTCACCGTTAATCCACAGTGAGAGGAGATGAATGTGCCCCCCCCGGAATAACCTTAGTGTTCACAGTGATTAATTCCTTAGGGTACAAACACACTTGCCGCATACGCAGCGAGTTTCTTGCTGCGTATTTGCAGCGAGACTCGCTGAGGATCCTGGCCCTGTGTACTCAATGGCAGACAAACTCGCAGCAGGGATGTACATCCCTGCTGCGAGTTTGTCCAAAGGCCGACCCGTTAACCCCCCGGCTGCCGGAGACTATACATCACCTGGTCCCGACTATACATCACCTGGTCCTTCGCTGATTCCAGGCACGTCCCGCTCAGCCAATCAGTGCGCTGCCCCACCGATTGGCTGAACGGGCCGTGAAGACGTCGGGAGCCCCATTGCCGGGATCAGGTGACGTATAGTCTCTGGCGGCCGAGGAGTTAACGGGGCGAGCTGCAGACAAACTCGCAGCAGGGATGTACATCCCTGCTGCGAGTTTGTCTGCCATTGAGTATACATGGCCGGAATCCTCAGCGAGTCTCGCTGCGAATACGCAGCCAGAAACTCGTTGCGGATACAGCAAGTGTGTTTGTACCCTTAAAAAAAGATCAAACTCTCATTCTCTCCACTACCAGAGGTGGCGGAGAGCATGGGGCAATGATCAGGGACTACCCGATATGGTCCTAGTACAAGTGATCAGCGGTATATACTATATACCACTCAGGGGCGTAACTAGAAATGGCTGGGACCCATAGCAAACTTTTGATTGGGCCCCCCCCCCCGACTGACCACTAAATGGTCAAGTGAAGTCATAACTACATAACTGCTAGCTCTGGTCAGGAGTGCTTGCAGTTAAAGGGACATTTGCAAAACCCAGGAGACCAGCAGGGCCACCCGGTGCTGCAAATGATGACGGCTCAGGGGGCCCAGTGTATTGCAGGAGCAGGCCATGGGGCCCCCTGATGCGGCGGGCCCCAAAGCAGCCGCTATGGCTGCTATAGTGGTAGTTACGCCCCTGATACCACTGATCACTTGTTCCAAATGCTGGCGGCACTTTTTGTCCCCTGTCACCAAAAATCATTGGTGACGGGATAAAAAGTCAAGTGCCCCGGATAACCTGTCACCACCTCGCATTACCTGTAACGACCCTACATTACCTGTAACCACCCCGCATTACCTTTAACCACCCCACATTACCTGTAACCACTCTGCATTACCTTTAACCACTCCACATTACCTGTAACCACCCCACATTACCTGTAACCACTCCGCATTACCTGTAACCACCCCACATTACCTGTAACCACCCCACATTACCTGTAACCACTCCGCATTACCTGTAACCACTCCGCATTACCTGTAACCACCCCACATTACCTGTAACCACTCCGCATTACCTGTAACCACCCCACATTACCTGTAACCACCCCACATTACCTGTAACCACTCCGCATTACCTGTAACCACGCTGCATTACCTGCAACCACTCCGCATTACCTGTAACCACCCCACATTACCTGTAACCACTCCGCATTACCTGTAACCACACTGCATTACCTGCAACCACTCCGCATTACCTGTAACCACTCCGCATTACTTGTAACCACCCCAGATTATTCATAACCACTCCAGTTTACCTGTAACCGCTCAGATTAACCGCCCGTTACCACCCCAGATTGCCCATAAACACCCCAGATAGCAAGTAAACACTCCCAGGTTGCCCGCACCACCCCAGATTACCTGTAATCTCATTTTAAAGCATTTTTTTTAGCAACTGCGCTATTCTAATAACCGATACTAGCTGCGGTTTTGCACCAGCAAAATGATGCTCCTTCCTTTCTGAGCCCTGCTGCGTACCCATACAGTGGTTTATGCCCACATATGGGGTACCGTTGTACTCAGGAGAACCTGCGTTACAGATTTTGGGGTGTGTTTTCTCTCCCTTTCCTTGTGAAGTTTAGAAATTTCAAACTAAACAAACATATTATTGGATAAATTCTAGTTTTTCATTTTTACTGTCTAATTTTGAATACTTTCCTCTAATACCTGTGTGGTCAAAATGCTCACTGCACCCCAAGACGTATTGTTTGAGGGGTTAACTTTCCAAAATGGGCTGACTTATGGGGGGGGTTCACTCTGCTGGCACAACAGGGGCACTGCAAACGCACCTGGCGCCTGAAAACTTGTACAGCAAAATCTGCACTGAAAATGCTAATTGGCGCTCCTTCCCTTCTGAGCCCTGCTGTGTGCCCATACAGTGGTTTACGCCCCCATATGGGGTACCATTGTACTCAGGAGGACCTGCGTTACAAATTTTGGGGTGCTTTTTCTCTCCTGTTGCTTGTGAAAATTAGATACTTTAATCTGAACGAACATATTATTTGAAAATATCTATTTTCCATTTTTTTTTCCTAATTGTGAATACTTTCCTCCAGCCCCTGTAGGGTTAAAGTGCTCATTATACCCCTAGATTAATTCCTTAGGGTGTGTAGTTTCCAAAATGGGGTCATTTATGGGGGTTTCAAGTGTACAAGCCTCCTAAACACACTTAAAAAAAGAACTGGTCCCTAAAAAAATTAGTTTTGGAAATTTCATGAAAAATTGATAATTTGCTGATAAATTTCTAAGCCCCGTAACACCCAAGAAAAGTAAAATATGTTTACGAAATTATGCCAGAATAAAGAGGACATATTAGTAATGTGACCTAGTAACTAATTTATGTGATACGACTTTCTTTTTTTAGAAGCAGAGAATTTCAAAGTTTGTGAAGTGCAAATTTTTCACATTTTTCATGATATTTTTATGTTTTGCCACTAATATAAAGTACCATATGTAACAAAAAAACTATCTCAGAATTGCTAGCATATGTTAAAGCATCACTGAGCTATAAGCGCATAAATTGAGACAGATCATATTTTGAAAAATTAGCCTGGTCATTAACCCCTTAAGGACGGGGCCCATTTTCGTTTTTGCGTTTTCGGTTTTTCTCCTTGTGTTTAAAAGGCCATAGCACTTGCATTTTTCCACCTAGAAACCCATATGAGCCCTTATTTTTTGCGTCACTAATTGTACTTTGCAATGACAGGCTGAATTTTTGCATAAAGTATACTACGAAACCAGAAAAAAATTCAAAGTGTGGTGAAATTGAAAAAAAAAAACCGCATTTCTTTTATTTGGGGAAACTGTGTTTTTACGCCATTCGCCCTGGGGTAAAATTGACTTGTTATGCATGTTCCACAAGTCGTTACGATTAAAACGATATATAACATGTATAATTTATATTGTATCTGATGGCCTATAAAAAATTCAAACCTCGCGGCGATAAAAAATTCAAACCACGCGGCGATACCAAACATGTTTATTTATTTATTTGTTTACTTTTATTTAAAACCTGGGAAAAGGGGGGTGATTCAGACTTTTATTAGGGGAGGGGGCTTTTTACTATAAACAACACTTTTTTTTTTTTTTTACACATATACTAGAAGCCCCCCTGGCGGACTTCTAGTATATATACTTTGATCTCTCATAGAGATCTCTGCAGCATAGATATGCTGCAGAGATCAATGAGATAGGCACTTGTTTACTTCCGGCTGCTGCAGCCGGAAGTAAACGAGTGCCGAGCCGGGGACGGCGCCATCTTGGACGAGTCCCCGGCCGGCATCAGTAACGGAGATCGCTCCTCCGGGACAACGTCCCGGAGGAGCGATCTCCCCCACTAGACAGCAGGGAACGGTTGCCTCCGGTAATCGGAGGCAGCTGTCAACTTTGACAGCTGCCTCCGATTAGCTAATTAGCGGGCACGGCGATCAGACCGTGCTCGCTAATAGCGGCGGTCCCGGGCTACACGCGGCACCCGGGACCGCGACGCTTCAAAGCGGGGTCGCCGCGCGGCCCCGCTTTGAAGTGCTAATGAGGATATATGACGTACGGGTACATTATATGTCCTTAAGAGTTTAAGGCTCAAATAGGCTTGGTCCCTAAGGGGTTAAAGTATTGTCCCTAAGGGGTTAAAGTATTGCCCCCCAAAAGCTATACAAGTCACCAATATACACTTATTACAGGAAATGCTTATAAAGTAATCCCTACTGCATCAAGGTTTCACTTCCTGGATAAAATGGTGATGTTACGACCCGACTCCCAGAGCTGTGCGGGCTGTGGCTGCTGGAAAGGATCACGGCAGGGGGACACTGAGGGACACAGGGCACTGGAGGGACACTGAGCATCCCTCTGCCATCATCCTCTCCAGCAGCCACAGCCCGCACAGCTCTGGGAGTCGGGTCGTGACATCACCATGTTATCCAGGAAGTGAAGCCTTGATGCAGTAGTAAGTGCAGGGAAAAAAGCACTTTATAAGCATTTCCAGTAATAAGTGTATATTGGTGATTTGTATAACTTTTGGGGGGCAATACAATACTTTAATAAAAATTTTCGCTGGACTTCTCCTTTAATGAATAGAATAGATTTTAATGTGTAAGGCAGGCATGTCCAAACTTTTTTCGAAGAGTGCCAAATTTGATGAAGTGAACATGTGCGAGGGCCGACCATTTTACATGCTACATGCTATATGCTTTATAACACAGGCAGATAATAGCAAGCTGGATACCTGGGGGGCCGTAAAAGTTCGGAACACGGGCCGCAAATGGCCCTCCGGCCGGACTTTGGACATGCCTGGTGTAAGGGAAGTGGAGCTAGCTAATTGTATGGGCCCTCCACTCTTTCCATTCTTATAAAATAGTCTGAGAATAAGGCTTAAACCAGACTCTCAGGCGTCCGTACTCATGTTTTTATCTGTTCCCATTTGCTTGTAATTGTTGGAGGCTAAAATACTGTTTTACGAACTGCAGAAAATAAAGGCGCTTTTTATTTACCCTACCTGCTGACTTTTCTGGGTATATTACTAACATTATTCTGTTCAGATTTTCTTCTGATATAAAGTAGATTTGGCCTTGGGCCGTGCCACTTCCTCAGCTGCTGATTGACAGCTGTCTGCCTGTAGATAGACAGGATAGATAGATAGATAGATAGATAGATAGATAGATAGATAGATAGATAGATAGATAGATAGATAGATAGATAGATAAAAAGGCAGTCCTTGATGTTCAGGAGGATATCTCAGAATCAGCTGTTCAGCTACTCTGTCACTAGTGTATTCCTCGATAGGACAGCATAAACCTACTTAAAGTGCAAGCTGAGACAGCACTTCCACGAACAAATGTGACCGTATTATTTGAAACTATTATTTGCAACGTTTCGGCAACGGCTTTTAAATAAGTCGCCTTATGCTTTAGAAAGGCTTATGTAAAAGCTGGAACATTGCATTGTGATGCAAATAAATTGGCCACGTATGCTCACGGAATTGTTGTCTCTGCTTTCATTTTTGGATTGTTACGGATGGGGGGTTTGGTCCGGTGAGGCGTACGTTCATAAATGTATTCATTTTTCTGTGCTGCTGGATTCTTCTACTGTTCGCATAAACCGACGGAGGCTCTTTAAACAGCAAGTCTGAGATGCAGCCGTGGGACTGCTCTGATATCAGGTGTATTCAGCAGTTATTTGATGATTATATACACATTCTGTATTCTTTATTGGCATCCTATAGCATTTAATGCTCAACTGACCAATCAGTATATTGAAGTATCATATATACCCAAATCCTTTTGGTTTTAACTAGCAATCCAAGTGATATATAAATCCAAGTAATTATACATGATTGGGAAGCTGTACAAGTGCAGATTGACATACATGTACTTAATAGACTTTGTTGCTATATATGTCCCTCTGTTGTTAAAGGGGTTGGCCACTTTATGGTAAAATAGTTGATTATACAGTATTAGTAACTATAATCTCAGCACTTACTGACAGCAGCTCCCTGTGTACCTCATTGAGGTAAAATCAGACTCAACTTCTCCAAGCTGTGCTGTCCTGCTCTGTGGTGATTCTGTCCATAAGGTGGCCAACATTGGCATATTGGACACTGGGACACTTCTCTATGCTGGCCATCAGGGCAGAACAACCTGGAGGAGTGGAGCCTGGTTTTAGCTCTATGAGGTACACAGTGAGCTGCTGTAAGTACAGTTAGCAATAGTGTACACTGAACATATTTACTATGACCAACCCCTTTAAGTGTGAAGAATGCTTATGGCAAGTAAACTATATGTATGACTTTAAAAATGGTCTATAAAAAAAGGCAAAGCACTATTTAAAAACTATTAGTGAAATTCTGTTGTACTGAGATATTTGGAAACCCAAAGAGGAGTGTTTCCATGTCAGCCTCCAGTGAAACCTATAAAAGCATGATTAGAACAATGTTTTTGGTCATTATCGGAATGAGACATAGCAGACAGACCACAAAGAATGTATGATTGGAAATGCAGGCCAGGAAGTCTCCACTGAGCATTCCTCTGATTACAGGCTTGTTCAAGTCACCAAATATTTCACCATTTTATTATGAAGATTATATAACAAGCAACACGAAAATCACAATATTCCATTGTAATTCTTGGTAACATTTTCTTACTGACCTTTATAATAACAAATGTTCTGCTTTATATGTTATATGTTCTTTGTCATGGAGTTATGGACTGCACTTTAAATGTGAGGTTAGAAAGTGGGAGGAAAATGAAAGCTTTGCTTTTGGTAAAGTTAGAAGTGTGCAGAGTTGTATCTGTGTACCTGTCTGCATATTCTTCAATCTGTTGTTACTTTGTGTTGCATCACAAAGGTAAATCCGCGCTGCTGTGTTATGGTGCGTTTACACAGGCAGATTTATCTGACAGATTTTTGAAGCCAAAGCCAGGAACAGACTATAAACAGGGAACAGGTCATAAAGGAAAGGCTGAGATTTCTTCTCTTTTCCAATCCATTCCTGGCTTTGGCTTCCAAAATCTGCCTGTGTAAACGCACCATGAGGGTCCATTTACACAGAAAGATTATCTGACATATTATCTGCCAAAGATTTGTAGCCAAAGCCAGGAATGGATTTGAAAAGAGGAGAAATCTCAGGCTTTTCTCTATGACCTGATTTCTGTTTATAGTCCGTTTCTGGCCTTGGCTTCAAATCTTTGGCAGATAATCTGTCAGAGAATCTTTCTGTGTAAATTGACCCTTACTGTGGTGAAGCTCATAAAGCTTAAAAGCTGGACATGACTGGAGAAGTGAGACGAGATATTGGTGTGTTTTGTAATTTTTTTGGCTGTGTGAACATCCCTTAAAACAAATATACCAGCGGTACTTCACTTTTCTTTTTTTTTACCTTGAAAAGACTGGCACAGGAATGCCATTGCCTTTAACTGCAGCCCGCTTCCTGTCGTTCTATTATTGAGCACCGGCCCGGCATGAAGCAGTGAAGCAGAGCCCCTCCCCCCCATGACGCAACTCCATTGATTCTAAGGGGGGGGGGCAGAGCTGGCAACACAGCAAGAAAACAGAACCCTACCAACTGTAAGCTTGCGGGGAGCAGGGTGGTCCTTTACCCTCACCCGGCTTATGCTTGAAGGGTAAAATTATGTATTCACTTGAGTGCCTCTTGGTTTTAGATCAATAAAAAGCAAACACTGGCTGATAACATCTTTTATGATGCTTGCTGTGCCTTTGACAACTGTCAATACACCCTGTGTACAAGGGGTTAGCAAGGGTTAAAAACAACAAAAAAAAATAACTGCATTATTCTTAAAACGGCTCCATTCTTGTCCTCAGTTAGTGTGTGGTATTACAACTTTAGTCCATACAGTTTGATGAAACTAAGCTGCAATACCACACACAATCTGAGGACAAGCATGGTGCTAGGAAAACATGTTTTGTTTTGTTTTTTTCTTTTCTAACCCTGGATAAACTCTTTAGGCTCTAGGCAGTGATACTGTTGACTGATTCTGATAGCAGATATCGGAATATAACTCCATGTCAAGTTGGTTTAAAATAAAATACCTTTAAATTTAAATTGTAAAATTATATTAAAAGTGGACCAACAAAAACACACAATCTCAGCCATCGTTGGACTGGGCCGGACCGGAGGATCCTCTGGTAGGCCCCAGCCCCCTACGCTGATGCGGCACACTGACTGTTGGGGGAGGGAGGGCCCCCCAACAGTCATGCAGTGCTGCCTCACGCCCCCCCCCCTTGCCGCACTGCTCCCGTGCCCTCCTCCCCAATCAGTCTTGTGACCACAAGCAGTGTTTTGCTTGTGGTAACAAGAGGCTACCTGGCCCCCAGCTGATCCTCTGCTCTGCTCCCTGGGGGTGTCTTACAGCCAGGCGGTGCACACAGCAGGAAGCTAAGTGTGCGTCCGCTGGGACTTCTGGTTCAAAGGGCGCGTGTTGGTGACGTTCCCTGTACCAGCCCCGGCGCACACTGAGCTTCCTGCTGTGTTCGCCGCCCGGCTGTCAGACACCCCCAGGGAGCGAAGCAGCAGCCAGGAAGGAGAGAAGAAGAAGACAGCCAACGGGCAAACAGTTTGTTAGGTGAGTTGTGTTTTTTATTTTCTTTTTATCTGCTGTGCACAGATGAGGGATATAAGAGGGGGCCATCTATAAGGGGGATATAACATGGGGCAATCTATAAGAGGGTTATAACAGGGGAGCTATCTATAAGGGGGTTATAACAGAGGGCCATGTATAAGGGGGGATATAACAAGGGGCCATCTATAAGGGGGGATATAACAGGGGAGCCATCTATAAGGGGGTTATAACAGGGGAGACATCTATAAGGGGGTTATAAACGGGAGCCATCTATAAGGGGGTTATAACAGGGGAGCCATCTATAAGGGGGTTATAACAGGGGAGCCATCTATAAGGGGGTTATAACAGGGGAGCCATCTATATGGGGGTTATAACAGGGGGCCATCTATAAGGGGGTTATAACTGGGCCATCTATAAGGGGGGATAACAGGGGGCCCTCTATAAGGGGGGGATATAACAGGGGAGCCCTCTATAAGGGGGTTATAACAGGGGAGCCCTCTATAAGGGGGTTATAACAGGGGAGCCATCTATAAGGGGGATATAACAGGGGATCCCTCTATAAGGGGGTTATAACGGGAGCCATCTATAAGGGGGTTATGACAGGGGGGCCATGTATAAGGGGGATAACAGGGGGGCCATCTATAAGAGGGAATACACAGAGGAGCAATCTATAAGGGGGACAACACAAGGGGGCCATCTATAAGGGGAATAACATGGGGAGCCATCTATAAGAGGGAATTCACAGAGGGGCCATCTATATGAGGGAATACACAGAGGGACCTTCTAAAAGGAGGCTACATGGAAGGGAGCATATACTATAAGGGGGATCACACAGAGTCAGCCTACCCACTAAATAAGGGCACAATGGGGCTATTACAGATGTGCAGTTTGTAGAGAGATGAGGATGGTGCCAGAGTAAGGAGGCTAATATGTCTGGCAGATTCTGTGGATTTGTGGTTTGGAGAAGTTCTTATGATGGCCCAGGGTGAATGGAGAAGAAAATGAAAAGGAAAGAACTCTGATCAGAGAAGACATCCCCTTTAAGTCACTGGATATAACTGCACTGTAATGTATATGGTGTTCAGAGCTGGCTCTACCTCTATGTGATTGTATGAGGTGATATTGTACAGAGGATTTTATTTAGTAGCAGCAGAGGTGGTGTTAGTCAGTATGTGGTGGTATTAGTCAGTATCAGTGGTGGTGTTAGTCACTATGTGGTGGTATTATTTGTTACTTGCTATCTGGTACTGTGTTTTATTGGTTTTAGCATACAGGATTTGGTCAGAAACAGGTATGGCGGTAATATGTATGGTGATATTTCCTTCCTATATACTGTATATAGTTTTCAGCACATGAACATTCACTCTATAGAATGCACATCACCAATCCTAAAAAAGCACTGTGTAATGGGAATGGTTCCTTGAGAGAACGGCAGTAGAGGAGGAAGTATGTGTTATAAGGGGGTTATAACAGGGGAGCCCTCTATAAGGGGGTTATAACAGGGGAGCCATCTATAAGGGGGATATAACAGGGGATCCCTCTATAAGGGGGTTATAACGGGAGCCATCTATAAGGGGGTTATGACAGGGGGGCCATGTATAAGGGGGATAACAGGGGGGCCATCTATAAGAGGGAATACACAGAGGAGCAATCTATAAGGGGGACAACACAAGGGGGCCATCTATAAGGGGAATAACATGGGGAGCCATCTATAAGAGGGAATTCACAGAGGGGCCATCTATATGAGGGAATACACAGAGGGACCTTCTAAAAGGAGGCTACATGGAAGGGAGCATATACTATAAGGGGGATCACACAGAGTCAGCCTACCCACTAAATAAGGGCACAATGGGGCTATTACAGATGTGCAGTTTGTAGAGAGATGAGGATGGTGCCAGAGTAAGGAGGCTAATATGTCTGGCAGATTCTGTGGATTTGTGGTTTGGAGAAGTTCTTATGATGGCCCAGGGTGAATGGAGAAGAAAATGAAAAGGAAAGAACTCTGATCAGAGAAGACATCCCCTTTAAGTCACTGGATATAACTGCACTGTAATGTATATGGTGTTCAGAGCTGGCTCTACCTCTATGTGATTGTATGAGGTGATATTGTACAGAGGATTTTATTTAGTAGCAGCAGAGGTGGTGTTAGTCAGTATGTGGTGGTATTAGTCAGTATCAGTGGTGGTGTTAGTCACTATGTGGTGGTATTATTTGTTACTTGCTATCTGGTACTGTGTTTTATTGGTTTTAGCATACAGGATTTGGTCAGAAACAGGTATGGCGGTAATATGTATGGTGATATTTCCTTCCTATATACTGTATATAGTTTTCAGCACATGAACATTCACTCTATAGAATGCACATCACCAATCCTAAAAAAGCACTGTGTAATGGGAATGGTTCCTTGAGAGAACGGCAGTAGAGGAGGAAGTATGTGTTTTTTAAAATTTCTTCCAGACTGAGCACATTTACATAGAACTTATCGCTTGAAATATTATTTAAAGTGATACAGTCACCCCCTCTTACTCACGCTTCATTTCATTGGTGGACAGTGTCGTCTAGGTGGGACTTCATGGCAGTTGGGTCTCATTTCCTGGCTGGAAGCCCCGCCTAGGTGACACTGTCCACCGATGAAATTATGTGATTTTAGAGCAGAAAGAAGACATAGACAAGTGTTATACATATATATATTGAATGCAGCATCTAAGCTTGTGATTGGTGTGGAGAACCGCACCATCACTTTAATGGACTAACTATATGCAAAGCTGAATGACAGGTAAGCTAAAGACAATTATTTGGAAGGAATGGTGTGAAATTCATAAATGGATTCCTAGGGGGAGATTTATCAAACTGGTGTAAAGTAGAATTGTCTTAGTTGCCCCTAGCAACCAATCAGATTCCACTTATGATTCCTCCCATTTTCTTTTAAAAATGAAAGCTGGAATCTGACTGGTTGCTAGGGGCAAGTAAGACAATTTTACTTTACACCAGTTTGATAAATCTCCCCCACAATCTTCAAGAGGTACATAAAGATTTGTGGCATGATTCCTGTGCGGTCTATTCACAGTGGAATTTCAGCAATTTTTACTCAACACCTTGGTGTTCTCCCAGATTTATGTTCCACACATGGTTATTTTTGTTGCATCATTAACTGACTAAATGGGCCATTGAACCCTGGAATATATATGGCTTCTTAATAAACAGACTCTCTGACCGTCAGCTCACCAGGAGATAATCGCTTAGAACGTGACAGCTTGCCTTTGTGGACAGCATCGCTTAGCCTGTATTTTATCTTGTATCTCATAAAGTTTGCTATAGGTCATGCATGTTGCATAGCTCAGCTACCTTGGTTGGAATATTTATGTGGTTCTGATAACTACTGCTTGAAAGGACATTTGGCTTTAACCCTATAAGGAAGGAGCCAGTTTTAATTTTTGTGCTTTTGTTTTTTCCTCCTCGTGTTTAAAAGGCCACTGCACTTGTATATTTTCACCTACAGACCCATATGAGCCCTTATTTTTTTGCGACACTAATTATACTTTGCAATTACAGATTTAATTTTTTGCAAAAAATACGCTGCGAAACCAGAAAAAAATTATATGTGCAGTGAAATTAGAACAAAAGGTGCAATTCTTTTTATTTTGAGGGGTTTCATGTTTACGTTGTTCGCCTTATGGTAAATCTGACATGTTATCTATGTTCCTCAACTTAGTATGATTACAACGATATGTAACTTGCATGACATTTATATTATTTGATGGCTTTTAAAAATAAAATCCTGACAGCTGCATTTAAAAGTATGCTGTGCCCCCCTCCCTGGTGTCTAGTGGGGGGATATCCCTTCTACTGAGCCGGCCGGGGCTCAGTGTCGCACTGATGCTGAACCCGGCTCTGCAATTAATTCATCTGGTCTGCTGCAGACTAGAGTAATACAGCAATGATCTGATCGATCATTGCTGTATTAAGTATACTGCAGTGATCTCTATGGGAGATCACTGCAGTAATACTGAAAGTTCCCAGGGGGACTCAAAGTATAGAGTGAAAAAAAGTATTTTTATTAATAATAAATCCCCTCCCCTAATAAAAGTTTGAATAACCCCCTTTTCCCATTTTATAAATAAAAATAAATAAGCCAACATATTTGGTATCACCCCGTGCGTCATCGCCCCAACTATTAAATTATCACATTCCTGATCTCGCACAGTAAACGGCGTAAGCGCCAAAAAAACGCCAAGGTGCAACATTTTGTCACATCAAATCCAGAAAAATTGTAATAAGTGATTAAAAAGTCGCATATACGTAAGCAAGGTACCAATAGAAAGTACAGATCATGGAGCAAAAAAATTACACAGCCCCATAGACCAAAGGATAAAAGCAATTTTAGGGTAAATTCACACGGGCGGATCCGCCGGGAGTATCGCACAAGAAATCCACAGCTAATCCGCAATACATGTATTAATAATAATAAGAATAATATGTGTATTGCGGATTAGCTGTGGATTAGCTGCGGATTTCTTGTGCGAGACTCCCGGCGGATCCGCCCGTGTGAATTTACCCTTAAACACATTTAGTTTTTTTTAAAGCAGTCAGATGAAATAAAAGTAATATAAATTACATTTCATTGTAATCATACTGACTTAAGGGACATATATAACATGCCAGTTTTACTATATAATGAATGTAAACAGGAAACCCCCTAAAATGAAAACAAATTCTTTCTTTTTTTTTTCCAATTTCACTGTACAAATAATTTTTTTCTGGTTTCACAGCATTGTGATTAATCCTCCCAGTATTACAAAGCTCAGCTCAGAACTGGGGGAAGGAGACTAAATAGAAAATAAGTATGTAAGAAACTGTTAGTCTCACCATGGGCAGCATCATATGAAAAGTTATGAATACCCCTTTAGGGTGCCTTCACACATACCGGATCCGCAGCGGATTTTACGCTGCAAATTTGCAGCGAAATCTGCTGCGGATCCGGTCCCATTCATCCCTATGTCCCATTCAAACCAGTATGTGCTTTAACCCCCTGCTGCCAGCATCCCCGCCGCCCCCATCAGCCCCGCCGCCTGCAGTCCGCATCTCGCCCGCCTGACCGCCTGATCATCATACCCTCCGCTGCCCGATCGCAACCCCCCGCAGTCCCGGCCGCCCGCCTGATCGCCACACCTCCCCGCAGCCCCAGCCGCCCAATCGCCGCACCAAACCCACCCCCGCCCGCAGCCCAATTGGACCCCCGCAGCCCCGGCCGGGGCCGCGGGGGTGTGGGGGATGTGCGATTGGGCTGCGGGTGGGGGGGTCAATGCGGCGATCGGCGGGCAGCCAGGGCTGATGGGGGGGTGCGATCGGGCTGCGGGGGGTACAGCGATCGGGCGGGCGAGATGCGGACTGCAGGCGGCGATGATGGGGGCGGCGGCCAGCAGGGGGTTAAAGCACATACTGGCAGCGAGATGTCAATCTCGCTGCGAGTTTGTGCTATCAGGGATGAATGGGGCTGGATCCGCAGCAAATTTCCCTGCAAATTTGCAGCTTAAAATCCGCTGCCGATCCAGTACGCCCGGGCCCTACCTAAGTTGCTGACAGTTTGCTGTTGTTGGCAGTCCCTAGTGAGCATGGTACCTTTTGGTAATTTGTCTATGCAGTGGATTATGCACAATCTCACCACTCCTTCTTCCTCCTCTTTCCTTTTCATGAATAATCAATACTGCCCGGCCTCCTACTTACTCAGCTGTCAGCCAGGGTCTCTGATTGCAGATGAGTCCTCTGTAGGCAGTTTGTCTAAAAGACTCAAGATATACTCAGATATAGTTGTCTCTAACCCCAAATGTGTTGGAGCTGTGGTCTAGAGGTAACTCACCTGTCTACAGACCTGCCAGCAGTTGGAAAAGAAATATAGGTCTTAATTTTTTTCTTTTTTTTTCATTATTGTATCATATTTAAGGCTGTGTTCCCACACAGTATTTTGCAACCAAAACCAGGAGTGGATTGAAAACACAGAAAGGCTTTGTTCACACACTGTTAAAATTGAGTAGATGACCATAATTAAATGGTAAATTACGGCCGTTATTTCAAAACAATGGCCGTTGTTTTAAAATGACAGCAATTATTTGCCATTAAATGGGGGCTATCCACTCAAATTAAACAAGGACTGCTGGAAGGTCTCTAGACAGGTGAGTTACCCCAAGGCCACAGCTCCAACACATTTGGGGCGAAAGATTCAACTACATCTGAGTGTTTCTTTCAGACATAACCTGCCTCCAGAGGACTGATCTGCAATCAGAGACACTGCCCAAAATAATGAATTTTTTTATTCTGAATAACATGCAGAACAGATAAAACAAACATTCAGAAACAGCTGAAAATGTTATAAGTTACTGTACAGTATAGCAATCAGCATGTGGTGTATAATGTATAGTAAGTGCATAAGCCTGGAAAAACAACAGCAGCTTGTAGATACAGGATGGAACTGCAGATCCTCATAATGCAGTATTAGCAGCAGTATGTATAGCTGAGTGTGAGTGCAGGCACATTATAGCAGGAATGGAGAGGATGGGAAACACAAGGACTGACAGAGACTGCAGGGAGCATGGAGAAATAAGCAGGGAATATGTGAGTACATACATGCAGCGCTCTCTGTCCACGGAGAGAGGTGTTACAGCTATGCCCCTCCCCCTCCCACCCAGTACAGGGAGCTCCTAAACCAAAGCAATGCTCTTAAACCAAGTTACAATTTTGAAAAACTGTGAGCTCTTCTTGTAAAACGCTCTTAATCCAAGTTACTCTTAAACTAAGCTACCACTGCATAAGCAGAAGAGTAAAATGGTAAAAATAGTTACAATCCTTATTCATATACTGTTTACAATGAAGACAGAATGACTTACCGTGAAAAAAAAATTACAACCAATATACCTTATGTTTAATGTTTGTTCATTAATTCCTGTGGTGCTTATTGTTTTTGTTCTTTATTGTAGGCAAAGGCAGCTCAAGCATCTCATCCGACGTGAGTTCAAGTACAGATCACACACCGACTAAAGCCCTGAAGAATGTGGCTACTAGTGAAGGTACACATCTGGTCCCTTTAATCTGCTCCTGCCAGTCCTGGGTGTCAAGCCCTGCTGTCAGTATTGTCAGTCAGTATTGTGGTCCTCATATTGCAACCAAAACCAGGAGTGATATGGTGAAAAGGATTCGCTGCACCTTACTGATGTATATGGAAAACCACCTACTTCGAGTGCACCACTGTCTCAGCGCTAGGAGAGTAATAATGAATAGGAAGAAGTAGTAGGCTCTCTAAAAGAGGGTGAAATAATCTATACAAGATGGTGTAGAATGTATACTTAAATAAATCTAAATTGTGACGATATAGACCATGTATATAAAAACGATCTAAGTAATCATTAAACATTTAATATGACATAAAAAATGCATGAAATGGTTAATCCGTGTCTATGGATACACTTCTATAAAAGACATAAATTTATAAGAATCAAATCAAGATAGTTCAATACCACAATAATCGAATGCAGCTAAAATATACTTGATATATCAAAAATCTAACAATATATGATGAAATATAAAAATATAAAATATAAATGAAATAAATTTAATATAGATGAAAATATTGATTAAAAAGTAAAAATATAAAAATATAAAGTATCAATATGAGCCCAGTGGTATTTGACTGCGCCGGGCCCAGCGCAGTCAATCCACATGAATGGATAAACAAGTGATCCCGAATCCCTGTGCCGAGTACTAGTTCATGTCGGCAGTATACCGTTAACGTAATCTCCGCTATGGAATAATAGCTATAGTCTATCTTGCGAATCCTATGTATTTTATAGGTTGTTGCAATATAGATATCTCAAAGAGGCTCCGTAATGATAGATTGCTGTGATACGGGCCGTAGTCTTTATAATCGACAAATGTCTTTTAGATATAACTGTTATTGTAAACATATAGGATAAATTGGAACAGTGGTGGTGGAATGATCCACCCCTCACCCTTCTGAAGACGGCTCTCACGGACCGATGCGGTGCTGTCGTAGTGACCCGACCATAGATGGATTCGGTCTCCCTGGGGTCTATGTTCCCGTGCTCTGAGTTATATTTTATATTTCATCATATATTGTTAGATTTTTGATATAACCATTTCATGCATTTTTTATGTCATATTAAATGTTTAATGATTACTTAGATCTTTTTTTATATACATGGTCTATATCGTCACAATTTAGATTTATTTAAGTATACATTCTACACCATCTTGTATAGATTATTTCACTCTCTTCTAGAGAGCCCACTACTTCTTCCTATTCAAAACCAGGAGTGGATTAAAAACACAGAAAGGCTCTGTTCACACAATGTTGAAATTGAGTGGATGGCCGCCATTTAATGGCAAATATTTGCTGTTATTTTAAAAGAACGGCTGTTATATTGAAATAATGGCAGTTATTTACTGTTATATGGCGGCCATCCACTCAATTTCAACATTGTGTGGACAGAGCCTTTCTGTGTTTTTAATCCACTCCTGGTTTTGGTTGCAATATGAGGACCACAATACTGACTGAAATATACGTAGTGTGAACCCAGCCCAAAGATGAATGGTTACAGCATTTATCTTAATATTTATTAACAATAAAAATTGGACATTATGGTTTGACTGTTTATTTATAAATATTGTAATATTTCAGGAAGCAGTGTCTATGGTGGATTTAAAGTGTCACTTTAAAGTGTAACTTTCAAAATCTAAATCAACAGTAGAAGTG
Organism: Dendropsophus ebraccatus; assembly: GCF_027789765.1. Taxonomy (NCBI): domain Eukaryota; kingdom Metazoa; phylum Chordata; class Amphibia; order Anura; family Hylidae; genus Dendropsophus; species Dendropsophus ebraccatus. Next base: position 114,137,175 of record NC_091455.1, read on the forward strand.
AAATAAAGCAAGTTTGCAATATACATTGTTTTTGTTATTGTTAGCATGCTGTAAAACAAAGCTGAACTTACCAGAAATCCAGGTCCAGTCTCCTGAAGGCAGAAAAAAACAGACTAAACACAGGAATTCCGGCCAGTACAGAGAGTCACGGCTCAATGTGTCCGTCAGTCACATGATTGCCTTCTCTCTGTGAGCGCTCAGATGGCCTGGGAGAGAAGGACTTCCTGTTTTCTGACTCTTTTAGAAAAAAAACTGTCAGAAAACATGATAACAAAAAAATTAATAAAATAAAATAATGAATGTAAATTGCAAACTTTCTTTATAACACATCTACTGCTGATTTAGATTTTGTAAGTTATAACGACAGGGACACTATAAGTAGCTGCTAATAGGCAGGAGTAGCCAGCAACGAAGGTCAGTAAGAGAGGCAGTTGTATTTTAAGGGTGCAGTGTCTGGGTACTGCTGGACCAGGAACTACTTTGTGTTCTATGTTACTGGATAAATTATATAGATAAATCTGTATAGTGGATGCAATTGTATATGTAGTTCTGTGTTGCTTTTGTCGCTGTGCTTTTGTTAATATTTGATGTACACTACTGTATGGGTATAATTGGTACAAGTGTGAACTGTTGTAAATCCTTGTTGGTATAACTATGCATAAGCACATGTAACACTGGGTGTGCAGTTGGGGCTTGCACTGTATTCTCCTACATGGCACATCTGTTGGGGGTTATAGGGCATGTTTCTAGGCTATAACCGGTTGTATCTGACCTAGTTCACCTCCACTTTTCTCAGTACATACAAAAATGGGACCCTGTAACCATAACATGTGATGTGTTGTTTTGTTTTTCTAATTATTTATTTAGAGCCCTACTTCAGGGGTCTTATTGGCAGAGCAGTCCTATAATCACTCTGTGTAATAGGTCCAAGAATCAGCCGACAGACAAGCAAATGCTCATTCGTTGACTAATCACATGGTTTTACCATTTGCTGCGGCACTATACAAATAATAATAATAATTATTATAATACCATTTTACAGTTGGCCCTATACTACTAATAATATTATAATTATTATTATTATTATTACTATTGAAATTATTGAAATATTATATGGAAATAGAGGGCAGCATAAACGATCAAGCCATTTTTCTGTGCAGCGCTGCCTGCAGGATTAGCGACCTGTACAATAGGTTCACCAAACAGCACAAATCTATCTGATTGGTGCTTGTGTTGGGCAGCATTTGGCCCATATTATAACACCCTTAGTTCCATTTGTGCCCTCTGTACTAGTAGATGGGGGTCTCAGTAGTAGGTAACATATATTTATTTTCTCTTATGTGTTTGTGTTTTATGTAGTGTCCCTTTAATGCTGTAGTGGCCTGATTGGAAACCACCATTTCATTAAAACATGTTTAAATAATAATAATGATAGATTCTAAACAAAGAGCACTAGGTGTACAGACTATGTTCAATATAGATGCAGATAAAAAGATTAAGTTTGTAAGACTAGACCCTGTCATACTCCTGACCCTGCTTCCCGATCCCGAATTCCAGTCACAGTGAGAATGAACTATAATTCTTTCCATTTGTTCTTTTTTCCCCCTAGTAACAAATGAAAGAGTGGAGCCCTTGCCATTATAGAGGTAGTGACCCAGGGCTGTTATGCTGGACTGACATTGCAGTCGTAAACTTTATTTCTTTCCACTAATGGAAGAGTGAAAGAGAATTTGCAGCACCTAGTGCTTCCATCAGTGCAAACTTGATTTTGCAGTTTTTGCCGTGCATGCATCATCCTTTCCTCAATCACACCACCCTGTGGGTTATTTATTATCAGTGCTAATTACTTGAAAACAGAGAAATGTGTATGTTCAGAAGAGGTTGGGAGGATGTGCATGGGAGTCTCCTAGACCTCAACGGATCAAAACTTCATATAGGTCTCTGTAATGTCAGTGTGCATTTAATTGAATTAATGGAAATACTGTACCAATAGGAACATGTCATTTGTGTCATGTTGGGAAAATCAGAAAGTTAGAGCTTATTCCCATGTGCCGTATTTTACAAGAAGTCCTGTAGTGGAATGTGCACTGATTGGCTGTGTGGGCCGTCAGTGACCATGGAGCCAGAGAAGCAGGTGGGAGTGTGGGCAGGTAAGCACGATCTGTTTAAGGCCCGGAAGATAATTAGTTAAATAGGCAGTGACTGCATTCTCGCAGCATGAAATCCCCTGTGAATGCAGTACGTGTGAACACACCCTAAGGGTGCAGTCACATGTACTTTATTGCGGTGGATTTCACGATGCAAGTTTCACGCAGTGAAATCAACTGCCATGTTGATTACTAGTCTTGCAGCGGATTTTCATTACACTGCAAGAACATAGTGCCATGTCCTTGTAAAACTTAGATATTTAGTTGCTGTGATGTTAAAAAATAATAATAATAATAATAAAGTGTCCATGCTTACCTTTCATGCTCCCCCCCCCCCAGAGGCCCTCCTGCTTGCTCCTCCTCTGCTAAGTGATGTCCCGCCTAGCCAATCACTGACTGCAGCAGAACAGCGCAGTAATTGGCTTAGAGTGCCACCACTGAGCGGGGGAGGAGCAAGCAGGGACACCTAAGGTAAGCATGGGCTCTTTATTTTTTAATTCAGCAGCTACAGCTTGTAATCTGCTATAAGAATTGAGTGCTACAGACTTTAATAGTTATCAGTATGGCAGCGGATTTCTCTCTGAGAAACTTGCAGTGTGAAATCTGCTGCATGTAAATGGACCCTAAAGGTATAAAGGTATTATCCTGGGTTTACAAAAACATGGCTGCTTTCTTCTAAAAACAGCAACATGTCCTCAGTTTGATTGTGGTTTTGTAGCTTGGTTTCATTGAAGCAAGAAAGTCTAACCCTAGATAACCTGTGCTTTTCTAATCCTGGATAACTTATCTGTGAGTCAGATTTGCATGTACCACCCTGTTTTTAAGCGGTTGTCCATAAATTTATTTTAATAGTGATATGTGCTCAAGATGTGACTAAATAATATATAAAAAAAGACTCATGCCAGTACTTTTCCTGATGCCAGGCACTTCCTGCTTTCATCTCACTCTGACAATCTCTGAAGGTGGGGGGGTTACCACTGTAGACAGTGATTTTCTGGTAGGATTTTCAATGTGTCAAAACACAAGCAAAAAGTGCTTGTCATCAGGGAATAGCACAGGCAGGGAATCTGAAGCAGGTGGTTACATTTTTATTTCTTTTAATGAAAGTGGTGAGTGCCACAAATTTTGAAAAAATTTTTAGACTGCTGCTAGTATCTGGATTGCACCACACAGTGCTTGGCGTTTTACTGCATTGATCTTGTGTAGTGATCCTTTTTCTTTTCCTCCTGTCTTTTTAGATTAACAAAGTGCATTGTAAGACACTATGTCCCATCTTAATGCTTTAGGAATTTAGGAAAATAGCAGTGTGGAATGGGTCCAGATGTATGCTCATTGGCTGAATCATGGTGGCGTCCAGCCAGCCTCGCACTAAAACAATTCAAGAATGTTATTTATTTAATTTCCCCCCCCCCCCCCCCCCCAGATCTATCTCCTCCTCCCTTCTCTGTTAGTGCTGTGCTGGCATAGAAAGGGATGAAATCATATGTTACTGACCTTCTAAATACCTCTTCTAACAAGCCAAAAACCCACATAGTGAATTACTCGCTGCACTGTTGTTGTCACCATTAGAGGTATTTACAGTCTGCTTACTTGTGTCTTGGTGTAACCTGAGACCTTAAGCAGTTATCAGATATTATCGAGACAAACAACATAATGCTCTCTGATTTAGGACAGGGATTATCAATATACATTCCTTACTAGTTTATGCTGTACATCATAGCCCATTACATATCATAACAAGTATCTGCATATTCATTTTGCCTAAGACAAAAAATATATTTACAATACTTAAATTGACACATGAAGTTTGGAATCAGTCACTCAGCAGTACGCCTGCTCAGGAATTGATGACATAGTTCAAGTGACTCTGTACCCACAATCTGACCCCCCAAACCGCTTGTAACTTCGGATAGCTGCTTTTAATCCAAGATTTGTCCTGCGGTCCGTTTGGCAGGTGATGCAGTTATTGTTATAAAAAACAACTTTTATACTTGCAGCCATGTGCCCTACGGGAGTGGCCTAAATTGCGTATGCATTAGGCTGGCACAACCTCTCCATCCCTCCTCCTCCCCGCCCTCCTCATCATTAGGAATGCTCCAGGCAGATTGCCTACTATTCCCCACCTGTTTCAGTCCGGCACATGGGCTGGATCGTTAAGGACCTGTACAATGTTCAGCATGGAGAAAATGTTCCAGTGGCATTCCTAATGATGAAGAGGGTGGGGAGGAGGGACGGAGGGGTGGTGCAAAGTTAGGGCACAGAAATTCTAAGCCACGCTTGAAGCCTCAAATTTTAAGACAATAACTGCATCACCGGCCAAACGGACCGCAGGACAGGTCTTGGATTAAAAGCAGCTATCCGAAGGTACAAGTTGTTTGGGGGGGTCAGATTGTGGTACAGAGTCGCTTTCGGTTCAGGAGAACACTGGCATGTACAGTGGTTTTATTGAAGACGAACCAGAAGCCACCTCATACTGGGTTTGGTTGACTTCTTTATGCTATTTGCCCTGTGGTAAAACTTACATGTTATCTATATTCCTCAAGTCAGTACATTTACAACGTTAGTCAAATAAAATAAATGTTATATAAATTGGTTGCTTTTAAAAAATTAAAACTTAAAAAAAAAATTAAAATAGCTGTTTTCTGATCCTTATAACCCTTTTATTTTTTTGGTCTATGGAGCTATTTGAGGTGTTATTTTTATCGCCATGATCTGTTCCTTGTTTGACCTTGCTTGCGTATATGCAACTTAAACACTTTTAAGGCCAGTTTCACACGTACCAGAATTACAGCGGATTCCATGTGGGCTCTGCAGCGAAATCCACTGTGATTCCCGGTACTATCAGTTTGAGGGTGCCTTCACACATAGCGGATTTTCCGCTGCGGATTCGCAGCGGATTTGACTAAATGAATGAACATAGCATCAAATCCGCATCATTAAATCCGCTGCGGATCCGCAGCAGATTTGACAGTGCGGATTTAATGCTGTGTTCATTCATTTAGTCAAATCCGCTGCGGATCCGCAGCGGAAAATCCGCTATGTGTGAAGGCACCCTGAATGGGTTTTCATACTTGCTGCACATTTTACATTCTATTGCGAATATGTAAAGCCCCTTCCCACTTGACCCATCACTGCTCGGCTAATATGTTACCTGGCCGCGCTCCCACTTGCCTCTTAGGCTCCCGGCTCCCTGACATCCCGCTCAGCCAATCAGTAGCTGCGGCAGGTCAGCACACTGATTGGCTGAGTTGGACACCATTCAGTCGGAAGCCTAAGAGGCAAGTAGGAGCGCGGCCAGGTAACATATTAGCCGGGCAGTGATGGGTGAAGTGTGAAGGGGCTATACATACTCACAGCAGTATGAAAAATGTGCTGTATGAAAATCCATAGAAAATTACAGGATCACAGCGGATTTCGTAAAGTGTGAAGCTACCCTTACTAATAAAGGGGTTATTCAGCGCTACAAAAACATGGCCACTTTTCCCCCTCTCTTGTCTCTTTAGATCAGGTGTGGTTTGCAATTAGCTCCATTACTTCAATGGAACTGAGTTCCAAACCCCACCCAATCTGGAGACAAGAGCGAGGGAAAAGTGGCCATGTTTTTGTAGCGCTGGATAACCCCTTTAATTCCTGCCGAGTTTCTGTGTCGTGCCTCATTACGCTAAAAGTCCATTTTTTGTTAGAGATGCTTATCCTGATATCCCTAGTATTGAGTGTTTGATTCCTAATATAAGCTGTAGTATTAATCAGATTTTTGTAAGAAATAAAACTTCAATAAGAGCCTTTTTTGTTATATTGTATGCCTAAGGTTGGTGGGTAAGAGTTTCATCTCAATACCCATCAGCTAAGCAGACACATCTATATTTCTTTAAACACATTACAGGCTGTATGCGCCAGCAGAAAAAAAACAGTGAGATCTTTCTTTGTAATTTTATTTGAAGTTGTGGTCTGTTTAACCAATTGTAGCAGAGTGTACAGACATCATGTTACATTCTGCACACCGTCCAGCTTTAACAACAGACCAAAAGCTTTAAAGCAAACACCAGGGAAGGAAATCAAAATCTAATTAATCCTTTCCCAAGACACGTATATGAATGCAGCAGCGCTCTTATTTTTCTTGTCTAGAGTAGAGGATAAGTTTTCAGTACACTTATGCCATGCAGATCTTCTAAATCATTACCAGCAGATGATAGCAGGACGAAGCTTGACATTACGTCTGCAGCAGCAGATAAAGGATGTTTATTCTGGGTATAGTGTAACTAAAATTGAATTGCAAGGACTGGGGTGGATTTATTGGTGTTTGTTTAACTTTTAAATGCGTGAGCACACATAATGTGGCTTTACAGATAGATCACAATTATATAACAACCCCCCCCCCGTTTGTCTCTCTGTACATCTTTCTATATATCTAATTATTTTTAAAGGGGTGCTTTCGAGAAAAAATGTTTGCATGCAGTGGTGTATTCTTTCCAGTGTGACATGGTGCTCTCTGCTGCCACCACTGTCCAGAGTATCACAGAACTAAATGCCCTACTGTTTTGGACAGTTCCTGTCACAGACTGTGTGTGTGAACTTGGCCTCATATGGAAATCAGACACTTTTTTTTACTGTTTATGAACACATCCTTACATTGCACTCGAGTTGTGATTTTTATATGTTGAATAAGTGAAGAAACATTGGCAAATATAGTTATTTTACTCTGTGTATTTTAGTTCATCTTTTAATTGCTTAACCCCTTAAGGACTGCAGGCAATCACCATGTCTGGCTAATTAACCATTCAAATGCTGCTCACAGCTGCATTTAAATGCTGTTACACCCCATACCCCCCTCTACGCTGCATTTCTAAGTGTGGCTTGGGGTTAAGCAACATAATGACACTGGTCCTATCTATGGGCTCTAGCAGCCCTTAGTAAAGGAGCATCAATATCAGAGATGAATGCAATACATGTGTACTGCACTGATCTCTATAAGAAATCAAAAAAGTGTTTTCATTACTAAAAGAAATCCCATTATAAAAGTTTTAATCACCCCCCCTTCGCTTTTTATAAATGAAAAGTAAATAAATAAAAAAAGCAAACATATTTGATATTACAGCGCACTGAATTGCCTGAACTACTGAATTATAGCATTCCTGATCTTGCAGGTAAACGGTGTAAGCGCAAAAAAATGCCAACATGAAAAATGGCCTATTTTTGGTCACATCAAATCCCCTAAAAAAATTGTATATATGCAAGCAAGCTAACAATAGAAAGTATAGATCATGGCAGAAAAAAATACACCTCAAATAGCCCCAAAGTTCAAAAATAAAAGTGTTATAAGTAGAGATGAGCGAATTGCCCTTCTAAATGAAACGTCATTTGCTCGGCAGTCTGCTTATATGCCGGTTGTCTTTGATCTCCGTGATGGTGCTGCCAGTTTCCCAAGACTGGATCCAGCTTTTCCCAACATCCAGAGCGGCAGGGACAGCGGCATCTGGCAGGGAGCGGAACAGAGTTGAAAGACAGACTGCTTCGTTTCTTATAGATATGTGATTTACTCACCTTTAGGATGATAACAGAGAAATTTTAAACACATTTTAGTTTTTTTAAAAAAGGTTTTCATTTTTTAAAAGTGGTCAAATAAAATAAAAGTTTTACAAGTTGCATATCATTGCAATCATACTGACTTAAGGAAAATTTTACCATAGGGTGAACAGCGTAAACACAAAAACCCCTGAAATGATAAAATTCCATTTCTTTTTTTCAATTTAACCACTCAAATTTATTTTCGGTTTCGTAGCATGAAAGTCTGTCATTGCAAAAAAAACAATAGGTGTTGCAAAAAATATGGGCTAATGTTGGTCTTTAGGGGAAAAAATGCAAGCTCCTTGGAACAAAAGTGCACAAATGAGAACTGATCTGGTCATCAAAGGTTAAAATGGTTGTGTTTTTATTTGGATGGGAATATGTAAAGTGTTTTGTTTTGGTTTTTTTGAGCCATGACCTGTAGTTTTTCTTGCTACCACATTTGAACATACTGTATGTGACTATTTATTCAGGTTTTTTTCTGAAATTTGGTGTGACCAAAAATCAACAAACAAGTTTTGGCACTTGCGCCGTTGTCTGTGCGAGATAAGGAATGTGCTAATAGTTGGATTAATTTTGCACGCGACAATACCAAATGTTCATTTATTTAAAAAATAAGAAAAGGAGGTGATGTAAACTTTTATTATGGGATGGATTTATGTATAAAAAAAACAAAAAAAACACAGATAGTAGCCAGGAGGCACCATGTATAGAGCATGCTAATTGAAATATAAACAGACTTGCAGACTGAATCATGGATAAGAATAGTCTGTGTATGTACTAAAGCACTTAACACAGATTAAGTTGTACGCTCTCAACAGATTTGGTAAGTCATTGCTACCATTGCAGACTATGCACAAACTATTCTAATCCCTGATTTATTATATTTTAAAGGGGTTTGTCTAACCGACAGTTCAGCTTTGTACGAACCGGAACCTCGCCCAGCTCACTCATCTCTATTTTTAATAATAAATATAGATTATAGGAGATACATTCCCTTTCAGGTTTTAGAAAGTGTCACTGTTATAACTTTCAAAACCAACAGGTGTAACGGCACGCGACTGTGTGAGTTACCCCTTACCTGTTCCGGGTTGCACTGCGCTTCAATCATCTCCCTTTTTTCAGCTTCTGGCAGCTTCTCTTGTTCTGAACTGCTCTCCTGGAAGACTGTCCTTTCTCTATTGGCAGGTGTGCGCCTGTCTACCTGTATTTATAAGCACAGCTCACAGGCTCTGGAGTCTTCTGGCATGTTCTCCTGAGGGTATATACTGTATAGTCTCCACCTCCTCACCTCTTTGCTCAGTTGTTGTTGTTGTTGTTGTTGTAGTTGTTTCTCAGTCAGCAACCATGTCTGTGCTCCCTAGCTATCCACTTCCTTGGGATCTTCTAGCAATTTGGATCTCAGTCCATTCCTCATTCCAGCTTAGCATTAGTCTGAACTACCTCCTAACGTTGCATCCTGCCTTTCTACCACAGGGAAGGAGCATCTAGTCCCAACCTCCAGCATTCTTTCAGTTCTTCAGTTGACTAGGTCCTTCTCTGAGGGTAGTGACTGGGAGTTTCCCCCAGCGAAGTCCACCCATTCTTGAGGCAGGAAAACCGGTAGCTCCTTAGACTCCGCTCCTCAGAGATCCACCTCCTTGAGCTTGGACCATCCATTACTACAGGGAATAAAAATACGGGAAATAAAGTAGGTTTGTAATTTGAAATTTTTCTTTTTTTTACATTTATATATATATATATATATATATATATTTTTAGTTATCATGTTTTAAAATAAAAGTATACTTACTTGAATACAGCTTTTTAGTCTTGTACTGGTTTAAAAAAAGAGACTAAACACATGAATTCTGGCCAGTACAGAGTGTCACAGCTCAATGTAGCCATCATCACTTCTCTGTGATGCCGTTATATGGGTAAGTTGCCAATATTAAGTATTTAATGCTGGTATATTCTAGCCCACTGCATATATTTATCTGGTCTTTTGATGTCCTGTTATTTGATTTTTATTTTTGTCTTTGCCTGATTGAAATTAGAAGTGACAATATTACTATCTTACTTTCGTGCGGGTCGGGCTGTTTACGCCAATTGCGTACCAGATGGGGAGGCTGCTCACTTGACGTGACGCTGACAGTGTATCTTGCATATGTGTTCTTTGCTACTTTGCTACTATGTGCGACACTGGCTGAGCGGGCTGTCCATTAGCAAGGACCAGCATTTTCCCCCGAGTCGTGACATCATCAGAACTTGAAAGGAGGGGGGGATGCTTTCCAGCAGGGGTCCCAGAGCTGATCCAGTAGCACATTGTGGGCACTGGGTGAGGTAAGCAGTCTCTGATTGTTACTTTCTCCCCCTCCCCTGCCAGCTGTTAGCAGTTGGCTCCGGCCGGACTTCTCCTTTTGAAGCATGATAACGTAAAAAAAATTAAATAATAATGTAAATGGCAAACTTGCTTTATATCAGATACCCTGTTGATTTAGATTTTGAAAGTTTTAAGAACAGTGACACTTTTAAGAAAATTAGCAGCAACCATTTCTAACCAGGCAGTATACTTGAACTACTTAATCCCAGCTATAAACATTTGATACTTCACAAAATCAAGGAAACAAATGGTGGACTAAGCACACTGAGCTATAGCAGAACTTTGCTGAGTGACTAAATATTGATTAATACAATTTTTATATGCATTTTGTTTTTGGTGTTCTTTTTTATCCAAAATATCAATTTACCTGCCAACTACAAGTTGTAGATTTTCTTAGATCTTGACCTTTGTGCATGGTAAGTACAAGTACAAGTACACTCAGGCAGGAGACTATAATTAATCTCACTTTACTTAACCAAAGGGAGCCAGATGGTCTAGTGCTGTACTTGACCTCTTGACTACACACTGGTTATAATCACTAGTTTACTATTGTTAATGCTCTTATCAGCCCTGTTCTTACTGAGAACCCATTAACTAAATTAAAGAGAGCCCTAAATAGAAGAATATGGTGTGATTTGTTTTTCAGCACCACCTTTTGAATATCAGTTATACCACTTGAGAGGAATCATTACTTTCTGTAAAATGTAGTGTAGATGAAATTACCCCAGCATTCACTTGGATTTTCAATGCTTAACTCTTATATGCACATGCAGTACAAAAGGAACATGTTTCTGATGTTTCTGAAGATTACTTGGTGAACTTGAGACCACCACCAACAGGCAGTATGTAGGGGCCATTGTCCACAGGGAGCCCCAAGCTGTTTTCTCACCATTTGACTCAACATTTCAGTGTCATTGAGTAAGAGATGACATACAGCTCTATATATCATATCTAATGTATAAGGCTATGTTCACACTGCGTATGATTCCGTCCGTAGATGGTACACCGCCGTACATGTGCGGCTGAAACTACGGGCGTGGGAAAAATCGACATGCGGCCGGATGCGCACGAACCGCGAACATACGCCCGTAGTACAGTTATGCTTCCCTAGCTTGATTCGAAGCGATCTGAGGCAGGTCATTTACTTGGAAATCTTCGCCCAGCCCCGTAAACCACACAGAACCTTTTGGATCGAAAAATCAAGTTCAATTTGGCTGAAATAAGTACTTCGTACGGGACCGCATGGAAATGATATATATGATCCGGCCGTAAGCTCATACGTAGTGTGCATTGTGCGGGCGTATATCGTATACTTTCAAGCGAACGCATCAACCTCAAAACTACGTGCGTATATTCGCGGTTCGCACTACGGCCGGAAACATACGCAGTGTGAACATAGCCTAAATATTATTAGGAGTTTCAGGTCGGGACATATGTGACTATATAGGGACTTTCATAAGTAATTGCAATAAACAGGATAGAAAAGCAGCAAACCTAAGTAATGCAGGCTTTAGGATTCTGTTACTTTAAGGCAGGGGTTGGGAACTTTTTGCCCATCAAAGGTCATTCAGTGTTTTACTTTGCCTTGCCCTGGGTGCTATCAACCCACACTACACCATTGCTGAGCAATGTTTTTCATGTCATCTTAAGCTTTGGTAAAATAATGCTTGAGCCGTGATTGCTTTGTAGGCCAGTTGTTGTTTCACACAGATTAATAAATAGGAGCCATTGTCAGTTTTGCTTTACTTGTTTCTTGACTGACACTACCTAAAGAGTGATGTGATGTACACAGCATCTTTCTGGAAAAAAACAAACACAAGAACAAAACACTGTCAGATGTTGAAAGTCTATAAAGTATAAAATGTTCTGGGTGTGGCATTTTCCTATAGGTTTCTCAGTAAATTTAAGGACTTATTACACCAAAAGATGTCTGGCAGATTATTTTACAGATTTCTTCAGCCAAAGCCAGGAATGGATTTGAAAAGAGGAGAAATCGCAGTCTTATCTTTACGACCTGTTCTCTGTTTATAGTCCGTTCCTGGCTTTGGCTTCAAATCTTTGGCAGATAATCTGTCAGACATCTTTTGGTGTAATAGGGCCCTTAGGGTCCATTTACACAGAAAGATTATCTGCCAAAGATTTGAAGCCAAAGCCAGGAATGGATTTGAAAAGAGGAGAAATCGCAGTCTTATCTTTACGATCTGTTCTCTGTTTATAGTCCGTTCCTGGCTTTGGCTTCAAATCTTTGGCAGATAATCTGTCAGACATCTTTTGGTGTAATAGGGCCCTTAGGGTCCATTTACACAGAAAGATTATCTGCCAAAGATTTGAAGCCAAAGCAAGGAATGGATTTGAAAAGAGGAAAAATCTCAGGCTTTCCTTTATGACCTGATCCCTGTTTATAGTCTGTTCCTGGCTTTGGCTTCAAATCTTTGGCAGATAATCTGTCAGATAATCTTTCTGTGGAAATGGACCCTAAAAATAAATGACTTGATCCATGGCAGGAAAATCTGCATGTAAGGACTGGTGAAAAAGTAACATGTAAAATGCATTGGGCGATGCATTTAGTTTGTCTCTCAAGACATTTTATAGAAATGTCCAAGTTGCACTGTAGTTCCAGCCAGGGCCACTTCTGCCATTAGGCGAGATGAGTTTATTACTCAGGGCGGCAGCTTTGTAGTTGTTTGTAGGGGCGGCAGATTTTATGGAGTGGCCATAAATTATACTTTCTCTGGACACAGAGGTAGAATGCAGACACTGTGCAGGTTTTGTTATATGCTTCACACATCACTACTACAAGTCATCACTGCCCCTGAAGAACTGGTTACACTCTAGGGGAATTGGAAACATAGAAACTTTTTCTGTCTTGTCCTCACCAAGCATGGAAGGTAGTGCTGGGAAAGGGTGATTTATGGGGGCGCTGTCTGCACTTATTATAAGCTGCAGGTTTTTATGATTTTCAAAAGGCTGGGGGGGTAATGAGTCAGTTTGGGCATGGGGGGGGGGGGCATTTCAGGTTTCGCCTTAGGCAGCAGATAACCTAGAATCGGCCCTGGTTCCAGCACCTCCATTGCTCCTTTGTTCTGGGCACTGGTTGGGGTCCCAGCCCAGCCCCTCACTAAAATGATGTTCTGGTGTGTCTTTGTGTTATAAATGTTGCTGTCTGTCACATCACAGACACAATGGTTTGTGGTTTACATGGTGATAATGGCATAGTGTGGCCTGTAGGGATAGGGCAGTCTGCAGCTGGCACAGAATTGCTATATAAAGACTACTGTAGTTGTACAGGACTTTTATGTTACTGAACATGGAGGAATGAGTCCCCCATAGTTACCTGGTTGTACAGCAGTAATTTATGGAGCTGACGTTCTGCACAGACGTCTCCCAGTGAAGTTGCGCTATGAAAATAACCTGAATGAGTTATGATGCTAAGCTAAAAGGAAAAAAATAGATGTCAGCTCCCAGGTGGCTATCAGGTCATTTTCATAGTCTTCTGCCATAAATTGAGAGCCATTTATGCTAATGGGATGCAGAGGGCCGTACAAGGGACTGCTCCTAGGTCACACATACCATCTAGCATACTGCTGCTGATTTAAGAGGCCCAGTAAGTATGGCATGAGGGTGGCACTTAGGGCATTCATCAGTCCTGGCACATGTATTGCAGTTGTTGTGTGGGACAGAATGGCATTTGTGAATAAATGAGAGTATAAATACCAGCCATAGATTAATACCAGGTCAGGGTAATTGATGTGCATACCTGATACGCCAGGCGGGCAGACTGAAGTAGCAGAAAACTTTATGAGAGCTGACATGCTACAACAGGCTATTCATTGTTGTATTCCTCTAATATAAGGCTGATCTGTGTTTTATTCTAAAATAAACATACACGGATCAATGACATTGAACTCCCATACTGTAAAATTTGTATTATTCCTAAATGTCAGGCATTATGTAAGTGTATGTGTGACTGAGATACAAGATCCACCTCTAGAACCATTGTAACATATTGTGTTGGTAATTTGTAATAGGTATCAAACATGATAGGCGGCCTTGCAGTCAGGCCCTCGGCCCTCAGTGTATAGGATTGTACTGTTGCAGGAGGTCTAACGGAGTCCTTTGGTTACAAATCCTGGACCACTTTACTCTGAGGGACTCTCAAGCAGTTACAAGGGGTTAAGAGAAACACTTCTGCAACTGGCCAATATTTAGGGAACACAGGCATTTTTAGGATCAAATTTTTTCTAGAGACGACATTTTTCTTTTGGTTACTTTTGTGGAAATTATGGACAGCTGGTGACTATGCCGTGCCAATACATAAAAATCATTAATACCAAAAAATGAGTGGATAGAGGGGAAAATATTTATAAAAAAAGTGCGTTCCCTGTGTCTGTGTTGGAGCAATAAGATTAGGTTACACATCTGTATATGCTATGCAAATATGAATCTCCCCATTTCTGTACAGTAAAATATAAAATAGTGATTTGATATTGGTAAAGAAAATGTAAACCATTTATTGCAATCCCTATTAAATGCATTTCCCGTCTCTTGGCATCTCTTTGGTTGTCAGTAAATAAAATGCTTGGACATATGTACCGAAACAATTAAGGGCCAGCATCTGGAATGCATTGTTTGGTTTTACCATTCTCTGCTAATGTTTCATTAGCCAAACTTGTATTGCTTCATCAGAAGGAATTTGCATCCTTCAACTTCATGTCTAGTCCAATTATTATAATCACCATTATTACTTCCAGTAAATCCCTTGCTATCTAGCATCCTAGTCGACTACATTTTTTTCTGCTTGTGAACTCCAGCCAGTCCCTTACTAATCGTTCTAGCAGATGGTGAGGTTTTTTTGCTGGATTTTTTTTTCTAGCATATGTATTTCTTCTCGGTCCCTTGAGGAACAGACTGAACAGCTGAGATTTAAAAACTTGTTCAGTAACCTAAGAATGTATTGCTGACCTAACACCTTCACACCATCCAATGTACCAGGCCTTTAGCTTTCCACCTATTTTGGTATTCAATAGTCACCGTACTATTTCTCTCATAAAGCAGTACGCTATACCTTTTGCCAAATGCCAAACTTTGCTTGTCATCTGAAAGTTGGATTTAAATAGGCTAATACATAGGATTTACACAAATCTTTAGTATTTAGTAAAAATAAGATTTGTTAAATGTTATTGTCACACATACACTTCATTAGGCTGGGTTCACACTACGTATATTTCAGTCAGTATTGTGGTCCTCATATTGCAACCAAAACCAGGAGTGGATTAAAAACACAGAAAGGCTCTGTTCACACAATGTTGAAATTGAGTGGATGGCCGCCATATAACAATATAACTGAAATATACGTAGTGTGAACCTAGCCTTATACTGCGTGTATTAAAAAAAAAAGGGTTTTATTTTGTAATAATGCTGCTATGTTCTTTAATCACTATTATTTATTTAAGTCAACTTAATGCTGTACCTAGAATCCAGTCAATGACTTCAGTCATGGCCTTAAAGCGACTCTGTACCCACAATCTGTCCCCCCCAAACCACTCGTACCTATAGATAGCTGCTTTTAATCCAAGATCTGTCCTGGAGCCCGTTCGGCAGGTCACAGGGCTGCAAGTTTAAAAGTTGTTTTTTTTGGACAATAACTACATCACCTGACAAACGGACCCCAGGACAGATCTTGGATTAAAAGCAGCTATATGATGGTACAAGTGGTTTGGGGGGTCAGATTGTGGGTACAGAGTCGCTTTAAGACTTTCAGTCACGTACACAGCAATGTATAACATCATGAAAAGTTACAATCTGAAAAATGTCACAAGAAACAAGATTGTCCATGTGGAATCGCATCCACTTGTAAGATGCAGTAATCTGTTGTGAATCTAACTTTAAATCAGACCATATTCATGGTTCTCTGTCTGTCAGCACGCTCTGCGGGGGGTGTTTGACAGGCTGGGAGGCTTCTAACGGGCCTCTTTGCCAGTCAATCACCCATGCATAGTGCAAAGACAGGCAGAGAGCCTTGACTAGTTGCGGCCCAGACTCTGCTCTGATTTCTAGTTAAGGTAGTTCTGCTTACCCCGCATGCTGGAATAAAAGATGAATTCCCAGCAGATAACAATACACAGCAAGAATCTAAAGATATGTTGTAGGAGAACATTTTGGCTAGTCTGTTATGCATTGCTAGCAGCTTTATCAGCACGATCATGTAATTGGTTTGCTTTAACTCTAGACGACTTAGGATGTATGGTAGGGCTGGGCGATACCATCTCTTGCGTCAGTTAGCCAACCTCAACTTTGCCAGGATGGTATTTCCAGTATTTTCACTATCTCCCTGTTTAAACCCTAAGCGCTGCACAGGTTGGATGAGGTCTCATATGTGCTGTCTGTCCTGACACACAGAAAGCACATAGGAGACTGGAACCATGTATCTTAGCGCCCCTGCCACCCCCTAACTCCCAGCACAGCATTTTAGAGTGGCCCTCTGGCATAGCGCTTTGGAGCGGACCGCTCGCCCGCCCAGCATAGTGTTTTAGAGTGGCCCCCGCTTTGGAGCAGACACGCCTGTCCGGCACAGCCTATTAGATCGGCCCCTCACCCGCCAACATGGCGCTTTGGAGCAGACTGCTTGGCACAGCACTTTGAAGCGGACCCCCGTCCCCCACCCCCTTGCACAGAACAGCGCCTGCCCTGCATGGCCTGTCAGGAGCATGGGCACGCTTACAGGACTGTGGTTGAGGTGGTCGCCGACTGCAGGAAGCACGTGTCCAGAGGAAAGTTCAGGGTCTGCTGTAGTTTTGTGTTACACTACAGAAATGATAAGTGTTCACCGCTGTGTAGTGAGGAGAGGGACAGCGGGGGTCATGTGACTGCACACTAACTATAAGGCAGGGAATGGGATCACTTATGGAAACCTGTATAGTTGTGACTAATAACAAGTGCCACCTACAGCCCCCATAATGTGCAATTCATAGTGTCCCCAAAACATCTTATCTTGCTATTGTTTTCCTCTCAGTAACTCACAAGTATTTTCTTATGGAGTAAAGGCTCTATCACACAAAGCAATTATAGGCTGTACTGTATGTGGCCAATTATTGTCCATTTTGGCCGATAATCGCTTTGTGTAATACAAGGCAACGATCGGCCTACATGCATGATGTCGGCTGATAGTTGTCTTTTAACGTCTTTCAACATGTTGAAAGACTAAAGACAACGATAGCAACCATCTGCTTCCGTCACTCCGTGTAACAGAAGCGGCGGCTGCAGACCGCTGCTATCTCCATTGAACTCCCTTGACGATCTAAAGATCACCCAGGGAACCCCTCGCAGCTTCCCATGTCCCCCCCCCCCCCCCCACTTACCCGCTTACTGTTGCTGCGTTTAATATTGTCGCAGGGAGCGAGTAGCAAGCGAGCACTGATCTGACAGGTCGGCGCTCGCTTGCTCCCTCTTATCGACCCATGTAATAGGGGCTTTAGGGCGTTAATAATACATCAATAGTACTTTAAAGAAGGTATATACATTTTATATATAAATACATATCTGGTAACATTTTACCTTTTTATCAATAGATTTCTTGCTTTACAGGTTCAGTTACATGATATAACTGAAATATTAGTAACCTAAAAGATGCGTTATTGTCTATTGTATCATTGCCCAGTTCTAAGTACATTCATGGACTATGGGGGGCATTTATTAAGTCCGGCGTTTTTTACGCCGGACTTAAAAATTCCCCCGCAGCTCCGGCGCTACGGAGATTTATGTAGAGGCGGATTGGCGGTGCGCACCGCCGAAAACCTACTGGAGTAGGTTTTCGGCGTATATTTGGGCGGAACGGATGGTAAATCGCGCGGACTCTGAGTCCGCGCCCTCCGTTCCGCCCACTACACGCCCCCTTTCCGCCCCCCTGGCGTACTCGGCGGAAAGTGTCGATTTGCGAATATTTTATTCGCAAATCGGCCATTTGCGTATAAAAAAATACGCAAATCGGCACTTTCCGCCAAAAATCATCCGTACGCCGGATGATACATGTGGCCCTATATGTTTGATATGCAGTCCAGTTCTGACAACAATGCACGGAGTAAGGTTACTAATATAGATTTCCTGGATTTAACTTAATTTATTACCTATCTACTAGAATAAAAATGCAAATGAGCAGTTACTGCAAAAAAAAAGAACAAATGCTAGCTGGACTTTGCAGCCATAAATGGTAAAAACCAAATCTGATTCCCTGCCAGCAGTCTCAGCAGAGGGAATACGGTTTTCATTTACAGGAACAGAAAAGTAAGGTTCGAGTAGCAAGTTTCAGAACTGCTGTATGATTGTGATTATTGAAGGATTTAAAAAGGAATGGCAGTAACCGAAAACAATATAAAATATACTGCAGGGTTTATTTTTACTTTTTTGAACATTTAAAAATGTTCTGAAACTGTATACAGAGAACCATGGAAAATAATGCTACACTGAGGATAGCTGGTGTCTGTAACTCTAATCATTTTATGCAATGTGGGGAAAAATGTTATAAACAAAGTAGCTTAGTATTATGTGAATCCTTACCATAGGATACAGATACCTTACAAGGGTCATCGCTAGACGGCTGTGTTGACCTTATGTCAACCAAGACGTTCGCTTTAGACTAAAGGGCTCTGTATTAAAGAAGTCCGGCAAAAAATTTTTATTAACCCCTTAAAGACAGAGCCAATTTCGATTTTTGCACTTCTGTTTTTTTCCTCCTTGTGTTAAAAGGCCATAGCAGTTGCATTTTTTTCACCTAGAATCCCACATGAGCCCTTATTTTTTGCGCCACTAATTTTACTTTGAAATGACAGACTGAATTTTTTCATAAAAAACACTGCAAAACCAGAAACAAAAATAAATGTGTGTTGAAATTGGAAAAAAAAAACAAAAAACAAAAAAAAATTTGTTTATTTGAGGGGTCTTTGATTTTACGCCATTCGCCCTGGGGTAAAACTGACTTGTTATATATGTCATTACGATTACAATGATATGTAACATGTATATCTTTTCTTTTATGTGATGGCTTGTAAAAAATTCTAACGATTGTTAACAAATATATGTTCCTTAAAATCGCTCCATTCCCAGGCTTATAGCACTTTTATTCTTTGGTCTATGGGGCTGTTAGGTGTCATTTTTTGTACCATGTGTTCTTTCTATCGGTACCTTGATAGATCAATGAGACTTGATTGCTTTCGCCTGCTGCAGCCGAAAACAACCGAGCGCCGAGCCTGGATCAGCGCCATTACGGCGCACACCCCGGCCGTCAGAGGATATATGGATTGCTCTTCCGGGATAATGTCCCGGGGGGGGGGGGGGGGGGGCGATCCACCCCATTAGACCAGCAGGTATGAGGGACAGCAAGCAATCAGATGCAGCTGTCAACTTTGACAGCTGTATCTGGTTGCTTGATTAGCGGGCACGGTGATCGAACTGTGCCCCCTAATAGCCGCGGTCCCGGGCTACATGCAGCACCGGGGACCGCAGTGGTTCAGAGCAGCTGCGTGGCCCCCCACTTAAGTCCCCGAGGCGACCACAGGACGTAAATATATGCCCTGTGTCGTTAAGGGGTTAAAGTATTGTATTGCCCTCCAAAAGTTATACAAATCACCAATATACACTTAGGGAAGTGCTTAAGGGAAATGCTTATGAGGTGCTTTTTTCCCTGCACTTACTACTGCATGGCTTCACTTCTTGGATAAAATGGTGATGTCACGACCCGACTCCCAGAGCTGTGCGGGCTGTGGCTGCTGGAGAGGATGATGGCAGAGGGATGCTCAGTGTCCCTCCAGTGCCCTGTGTCCCTCAGTGTCCCCCTGCCATCATCCTCTCCAGCAGCCACAGCCCGCACAGCTCTGGGAGTCAGACCTACCTACCTAAATACCTACTACTACTGTGTGTGTGTGTGTGTATATACAGTACTGTCTTCTGAATGTAATATCCCCTTCCACCCTCACTTTGGTCTGTTTATCATTATCAATATCACCATCAGCAGTTCAATGCTTATTCTAACCTCTTTCTTGTTGTGTTTCAGCTGCTGTTTCTTTCTTTTCTCCTTACATAGCACCTTGCAAACCCAACAGAGCTATATCTCCCCCATGCCACTCATCTCTCAGCATAATGCCAGCCTGTTCAGTCCAGTAATATTCTTCAGCACTGTGTCATGGCATAGCAGGGAGGAATAGGTGCTGTCTTTGGTTCTGTGGTGCTGTGATTGGTCAGAGATGTAAGGGAAAGGAAGTAGGTATTGGCCCTTCCCCCTAAAACAGAGAGAATAAGGATTAACTGTACAACAAGTATAGGACACTCATGGACTCAATAAGAGCAATAATAAAACCATGCAGTATGTTTATCATTTTGAAGGTATTGGTAAAATTGAATGTACACGTTATTGTATAGTTTGAATGGATATTCTAGCTTCTTCTATGCTGTGCTGGTAAAACTAATAAAGACAAAGGGGAAGATTTATCAAACATGGTGTAAAGTAAAACTGGCTCAGTTGCCCCTAGCAACCAATCAGATTCCACCTTTCATTTTCCAAAGAGTCTGTGAGGAATGAAAAGTGGAATCTGATTGGTTGCTAGGGGCAACTGAGCCAGTTTCACTTTACACCATGTTTGATAAATCTGCCCCAAAATGCTTACCTGCCCCCTTTCTTCGGTGCGCTCCCATCTGCTACTCGAATCTCAATCCGCTGATAGTCCTGTCAGCCAATTAATGTGCTATCCTAGTGATCCTATCCAGTGATTGGCTGAGCAGGCTATCAGTGAGCTGAAGCAGATGTGAGCATGCCTGACGAATGGGAGGAAGTAAGCATGTTGTCTTTATCATTTTCACCGACACAGCATATAAGTAGTTAAACAAAGCTGCCATGACTTTCTCACATTCTCACAGTGAAATTCTGCTGTGAGAATGCTGGGCTATAGACTCTAATAGTGATAAGTATCACTTAGTGAAATCTGCTGCAAAATTATTACGTGTAAACATACCCTTAAGGGAGATTTTATTGTTTCTATGTGTTTCAAGATAGGCATGGCATTAACAGTAGTCCTGGCATTAACAGTAGTCCTCTCTGACCTCAACTAGGCATATTCTAGGCAGGCAAGAAATTTAGAAGCATTGTCTGTCAACATATTAAAAAAAAAAAATCACCTCAGTGGCATATGCACTTTTACACTAAATTTTATTTTTTAAATAATTTTAACGCCAAGATCCTTGTGTGAAGACAGCAGCAATATAAGAGTTCATGGCTGAGAGGGCACATCTGGATGGAATTCTCTTTAACAGACTTGAAAAAAAAAATGCCAAGGAGGGATCAGGTTTCATATCTCTACTTTATGAATAGTAAGAGCACTGGTGCTGAAAGGTAGTCTCTTATTAGATATTAGGGAACTGTTCTTCTGGATTCTCATGTGCAAATATGAGCATTGTTTACTCAAGTTAAGTTGGTTCCTAGTTTTCCTTAGTGACTTGCCCACTTGTGTCAGCTAGGACATAGCACAGCCTTTGAACAATTGTAGGAAAAGTCAATCAAAATAAAGCTAAGCTTTGGCTAATCCAGCATGTCTTACATTCACTAGGCCTTTCCAGATGTTGTAAAAGAAATGTCTTATTCAAATTATTTATCACAGGCTATTCGGATTGTCTGTCCTACGGTTAAGCACTTGGCCTTGCAATGATGCTTTTGGAAAAACTGCACAAAAGAACTTATTTCAAGTGGAGAAATGTGAGAAGAACAAGATCAATACCTGGCAGCAAATGACTCTTATGATGGAGTGCAGTCATACAGAACACATCACATTTTAGTGTTCATGCTTGGTGCTATTTTAGGTTTGTGATAAGAGAGACTAAAGGAGTGTTCCATTGCCTGTATGAATCATTCATTGAGCAGCGCATCCATATCTCCTAGGTATTTGGATCAGATACACTGTCAATTATTAATCCATTCCTATAGGACTAGCAAACCTAGAAAAACACCTGCAAATGTTTTATTACAGTACTGTATCTAAGTCACTGAGCACAAAATAAACTTAAAAAGTCACTGTTAAAACTCTTAAAATCTAAATCAACAGTAGATGTGATATAAAGCAAGTTTGCAATTTACATTCATTATTATTTTGTTGTTATCATGCTGTAAAACAAAGCTGAACTTACCAGAAATCCAGGTCCCATCTCCCCAAGGCAGATTTTCTGACTGAAAAATACTAACTAAACACATGAATTCCGGCCAGTACAGAGAGTCACGGCTCCATCAATTACATGACTGCCTTCTCTCTGTGAGTGCTCGGATGGCCTGGGAAACACAGACTGACTGTTTTTTTTTCCTGAGTCAGAAAACAGGAAGTGCCATGTTCTCCATGATAACAAAAAATAAATAAATGTAAATTACAAACTTGCTTTATATCACATCTACTGCTGATTTAGATTTTGAACGTTATAATGACAGTGACACTTTAATGCCTGAAGGATAGCTGACTCCATATTAGTTACCAAAACCTTTTTTGATCTACATTTTATGTTAGCATATACTGTGTTCTGATAGGATTATTGAGGTAACCGTTGCCTCTAGCCATTCTCTTTCTTTGCTAATGAAAATAGTAAATGATGTGTTCTGATTGGGCTAGACACAGAGGGGAGCAGTAATAAAAATCACAATGTAAGTAACCCTCATATTGGCCCCGAAATCTGACAAATTATTAAAGATCTTCTTTGATGACATTACTGTGTCCAGATATCCTGACCTTCTCTCTCCCTGCACTATAAAATAATCACTAAATTTACAACAACCTTTGCCTAAATCAATAGTACAAAAGACTGTGATAAAAACTTTGTAATATATCGTGTAGAGAGAAACTTGTTTTCCAGTTCTCACGCCTCTTCTTTCAGTCTGCTAAAATGTCTCAAATCATCTCAATACAAATAACCTCAATGAGAGAGAAAGCTACAGCTGCCCTTGGAAGTCTATGAAGAGAAGAGGATGCAGTGGCTGGAGAAAGACAGAAGGAGACACAAAGACAATCTAAAGGCCCTATTCCACCAACAGATCTGACGACAGATTATCTGCCAAAGATTTGAAGCCAAACCCGGAAACGGACTATAATCAGAGATCAGGTCATAAAGGAAAGACTGGATTTCTTCTCTTTTCAAATCCACTTCTGGGTTTGGCTTCAAATCTTTGACAGATAATCTGTCGTCAGATCTGTTGGTGGAATAGGGCCTTAACTAGTGTTATGTGTCACATCATTGCTCAGTTCATAGTTTATACTGCTCAGTACTGATCTATAATATCTTACATGCGTGTATCCCGGATAGTGTTCTACTGAGAGAGATAGCACCATCCTCTCCTCTAAGTATGTACAGTAATACTATGTATTACAATAGTATACTAACTATTTTGGCTAGTCTCCAACCACTAGCACAGAGAAAGAGATGGAGCCTGCAGAGGGTAAAAAATGCAATATGCAAGTTATTTCCCAGCCTGAAATAGTGCTTCATGTACATACTTTGGACTGCTTATCCTAAAGAGTATGTTAAAAGGTAAGTGGCAATATTTTGGGATAAGTGATTTTTGTTTCTAAGGTATTGTGATTACTTTTAACAAATGAACAGTTTGATCATTCTGAAAAACAAAGTGCAGGTTATTTAAAGGGGCCTATCCTATCTGTAGAAAAGGGAATAACAAGCTTATTGTCAGAAGTTGGAAGCTCCAAAGGAGTTGGGAATTGTCTGTGGAATGGGAGTGTACTCCATCAATCTGAAGGATTTTTTTCTGCACTCTTGTGATTAGTGGGGATCCCAATGGTCAGACCTCTACCAATTAGCTTAGATGGTAGATAACTTTGCAATTTGCAGATACCTCTTTATGAAAACCTTTACAGAGCTCAAATCTATATCAAGTTCATGGGATTTAGGTGTATTTAAAGCATACCTGTCATTATGTTTGCTCACCCGATCAGCATGACTGTGGACTATGGATATGCCTGTGCTGGGTTGGTTATGTGCACAAGCCCTATTGAAGCAGAATAGGGCTCATAAATGGTTCCGACCTGGTTGAGTTTTCCTAACCTCTTAACGACCAGGGGCGTACATTTACGCCCCTGCAGGCTGAGCCTTGATGCAAAGGGGCGTAAATATATGCCCCGCCAGGGGGCCATGCTAAGAAGCAAGCTCAGGAGCTGAGCTCGCTTCCTAGTAGGTGGGGACCAGCTGCAATCAGCAGCAAGGCCACCACTGTTAATGATGGGACGCCGTTTAAGTGTAAGTGACCGGAGCAGCTTTGACAGCTGCATTAAAATAGTTAACTAGCTGGCAGCTGCGATCGGTCCCCGGATGCACATAACAACCGCGGACCGCGGGCTGCAGAGAGGGCTCACGCTGGGAGCCCGATCTGCTTACCCTTAACGGCCGCATGATGGGTATACCCGTCATGCGTCGTTAAGGGGTTAAGAAAACTTCCCTAACTGTAGTGTGCTAAAATACTATGATCAACCTTTCCTCATTGTATGGTAATACATTGTCTTGCCATTTGCTTTTTAAGTCAGGAAGCCCTTGATTTTATAACTCTTTCCCCAATTGGTGTGGCAATGTTTTGTTTTTGTTTTTTGTTTTTTTTTTACTCTTTTGCTTGTTCTTTCTTTGCTTTTGCTTTGTGCTTCCAACATAATATAATGTCTCTCTGACGAAATGTAACTTTTTGTTATTACATCTTTAATGCAGTGTGCTTTTTGATATATTCTGATGGTTATTCTGAATATGGGTGCTTAGAGTTGATCATGTCCTAATATATCCATGTCTTTTTAATGACGTTTCGATTAATTCAGAAATAATATCTGTCATTGGCTATGTCCACTTTACGTTAAAAAAAGAGCTAAGGCGTCCACTTTTTGCTATTTAAAAAGACTGTTATTGCCGTAGTTTAATTGATTTCTATGCAATGCATTGAAGTGAATGGAATGGCGGACGTCCAATTCACACAGTGTATAAAATGATGGACGTTGTCTTCCTGTGGTGTGGTACACCTCAGGTGTGGAGGCGACACGGCCTGTCACTTGCCAGATGGTGAGGTGTGACGACAGTTATATGGTGGTTGGCCGAGATATACCCGTGCCCAGTGATGTTATGTCGTGACGCCAGTGCTGGTTGGGCACACTGGTCTGGTGGCACACCTGCTTTTATTTTAAAGGGACGGCTATACCTTGTTCCCCTGTGGACAGTGTCCTGCTGGGTCGTTACAGGGTCCTTTGGGTACTTATCACGGTGATCCGGAGTGGAACAGTGACGCACCCGGACTATTGGCACTGCCACCCACAGAAAGGGGAGATGACCCAAGGAGTGTGTGTGTGTGTGTACTGTGTCGGTGCCTGACGAGAAATCACAGAGTCTCTTTATCATAAATAAAATCTGGTTTACTCTGAAAATACTTGTATGCAGCAGATCCTACAGCTTTGCATTGATATAATACTTTACACTTGATAAGACACTTGATACTTTATGATCCAGATCTGTATTGAGAGTATAGAGAGTGGCACAGTCATGCTGACTGAGTTGCGGGATGAGGGGTACAAAAGAGTATCAGAAGAGTAGAGAGGAGGATGTTGTGAGAGTCCCAACCCAAGTAGTACTGTGCTCTGCCGAAACTTCAAAGGTAGAAAATTAAGAATACTTGAGAAGAGAGAGAGAATACTTGTGCCTGTGTTTTGACTCTTTGGTCTTTGCACCACCTGTTGCCCACCAGTGTCGAGTGACCTGTCCTAGAGGGTGATGCAAGCCCCAGACCTTGTTACCTGGGATGAGCATAATGCTGAGGGTTCCCTGCTTACATCCGTGCTGCGAGGTAGAGTTCATAGGCTTCTACCAACTTTACTCTATCTGGATCAGTTCCTTTACTTGCTTTATGGATACTATCCTGCACTGTGTCTCTCCTTGTCCACGGCGTGGGTTGAGATGATCTCTGAATTGTCCTCTGTAGTGGAAGCTTAAAGAGGCACTCCGGGCTATGTGTATTTTCAGTGTACGGCCGGGGAGGGGGGTGGATATAGAAGCCGCTGGTCACTTACCTCCCTGGTTCCAGCACCGGGTCCCGGCGACGTCTCAAGGCAGCTCAGCTATTCAGCGGTGATAGTGGAATCCCGCCTCGGCCATTGAGTGGCTGAGATGCCTTTAGACGTCACGTCTCAAGCTGCAGCTAAGACCAGGAAGCGGCAGACGAACAGGAGAACGGGGCGGCGCGATCCAGGGCCCATCGCTAGAACTGGGAGGTAAGTGACCGGCAACTTCTATATCCACTCCCTCCCCAGCCGTTCACTGATAATGCACAAAGCCCCGAGTACCCCTTTAACACTGCATAGTGTAGAATACGGTTACTAGAGAAAAAACTGTGTCTAGGTACATGTGTTCTGCGTCTAGACCAGTGCTTCTCAAACTTTTTCTACTGGAGCCTCACCCAACAGACCAAGGCAATGCCTGGGCCTCACCAGACTGACCAAGAGGGTCTCACTATCTGTGGTGAAAGTCCATTTAAAAGCTGAAAATAATACTGAGGGGGATTCAGCGAGGGGGCTCATCTCCAAGTTATACACCCTACTTCTACATGAACACCTGGATAAATTCCCATTAACGATCAGGGGGAAATGGGAAGCAGATGTGGGGGTTCTGTCTGACGAAGACTGGAGGGAGGTGTTGGAGCTCACTACTGTGGTGTCCCTCAGTGAGGCCCAGAGACTATCGCAACTGCTCCTAATACATAGAGTATACAAAACTCCAATCCTTCTGCACAAAATTGGGGTACGGCCTTCAGCCGAGTGCCCTAGATGCGGCTTGGACAATGCGTGCCTCCTACATATGATGTGGGAATGTAGTAGATTGGAGGATTTTTGGAAAGGAGTCGCAGACATAGTCACTAGAATATATGGCATTAACTTACCTATGGAGCCTAAGGCTTGCCTCTTGGGTGTTCTGACCAGGTTAGACCTTGTAGATTGCAATGCTATTGCCGTACAACGGATGCTTTACCAGGCCCGTAAGACTATTGCCTCCAGATGGATTCAGACAGACCCTCCCACGATACAAGAATTCGTAGCTAAGGTGAACTGTGTAATTAGATTGGAGAGGGGTGTATACATTAAACGCAAATGTGTACACAAATTTGAGAAAATATGGGGACGCTGGATAGACACCGCTGGTCTACCCACCAGGGCCTTGTTAAATTGCTGTAGGAACCCGATCCAGGTTATGTTGAACCAATAGCGGAGTAGTCGTTAATGGGTATTGAGTTAGCTGGACACTAGCCAAACCTCTTTTCACGCATAACAGTGTGGTGCTTCGCAGCAGTTTTTCACTATGATAAAGTGATTGTATTACTCCCTCTTCGTCCGCAGGTACTGGGATTTATGTGTTTGGGTTTTGTTTTTTGTTTGGAAATGATTATCGGGACACCGGGCTATGATGATATGCCACTGATCTCCTGCAATTGTTTATGCTAGAAGATGTATATCGGCGTTCTGCCTTTGTTATTATGGTACGATGATGTCCCTTTTGCTATTCGATAAGCTTGTACTGTCTTTCTTCTTATTTTTGCTTTTTGTTAAGTTGAAAAAAAAATCTTAATAAAAACTATCTGATTAAAAAAAAAAAAGCTGAAAATAATGCTAGGACTACCTTTCACCTGTCTCCCAAGCTCTATATACTAATAAAGTAAGTACAAAATAAATTAATAATGTGGCTAAAATGGAGATTTTTGCCAACAGTAAAAAGAACTGTGCAGATCATAGTTACTTTCTGAAAACTGGCTCCCCAGCTGGGCCTCACCAACAACTAGGGGGCGCCTCACTAGTGAGGCCCGCCTCACAGTTTGAGAAGCACTGGTCTAGACCACAACTTAGACTGGGGACCTGGCAGGGGCCATAGCCCAACTGGACTGCTGTAGAGAGCGTTCTGGCTTGTGTCTTTCCTCTACAGAGTCTAAAGACAAAAGACCCTACACTTCCTCTACCCATGTGACTTTCTTCCTACAGCCCCTGTAAGGTGTGCTGTGAGTGGGTGAGGAGAGCGTATGTGTGAAGTAAAGAGAGAGATGATAGGATAGAAGAAGAAAGTACTCTCATAGGCGTACAGATCCATGTGACATATAAAAAAAACAATAACCCCTTATGCACTTCAGCTGTGCAATAACTGAGCATAAACATTTGCAATAACGACATCTTGTGGCAAAACTCTGGTACTACTACATCACCGCTTACACTCAAAAAGTACAGGCTTTTACGAAGGGTGTAACCAATAGCATCACCCATGGTGGGACACCACATTCCTTCATCTGTTTGTTTACTGTGTCACCTGTATTACCTTTACTCAACATTTCTGTCATAATTCCGTTCTACAAAGTTGTTCTTTCTTAACTTTTAACTGTAAAGTAAAATCATTACAACAGATTTTTTTTAATATGCTCACAGTCCCTTTGGTTTGATTTTTGATGTCTGTGATGACAACTTAGCAGAGTGTCCCAAGACCATTTTCACTACTATTTATAGCTGTCTAGATCTAAAATAATAACCATCAGGATAGGGGATAACTAGTTGATCTGTGGGAGTCCAACTGCTGGGAATGCTGTTCCAGAAGAGAATTAATAAAGTCATTAGTAGCCCTCTGTTCTTTCATTGTGCGTAATAGGAGGGAGTCGCAGCCTTCAGATCCCCACCTGTGCTATGGCATTACAACATTCGTGTGTTTTGTTTTTTTTTCAAATGGAGGCTTTCACAACATAATATGGCAGACATAGCATTGTTTTCAGTTGTAAGGCGATGTTTTACAGGAACTTGCCTGTTTAAAGTTGAATAAGGGGATGAATCCAGATGGTGTTCACTCCAAAGTACTTAAATAAGTCTGATCTGTGATCGTTGCTCCCCTGATCATCTCTAGTAGTAAAAATGATAGAAACCGTTCTAAAAAAAACCAAGATAATTAATCACTTAAAAATCAAACTTATGGACCCAAACCAACATGGCTGTACTGCAGGCAGATCATGTCAGACTAATCCCATCTTTGACCATTTCATAAAAATGCTGCATGGAAGAGATGTCTTAGATATCTTTACTTAAAGCGTAACTATCATTTCAGTGTCATCTTTCTGAAAAACATAAATATCAATAGTACAAGCGATTTTAAGAAACTGGGTAATAGGTTTTATTTAGCAAAAGATCTTCCTTCTGTACTCAAAAAGCTGTTTTCCTAGCTCCCCCCTCACTTCAGAAGAAGCAGGATTTCTGTGTCCATTATGCTCTATGGAGAGGGGAGGGACTGAGAGGACTGAGTGAGCACAGAGAAAAATTTCAGTCCTGCTCAGAACAACACCCTGAAATCTTCTCTCAGCAAGTTCCTAGATAAGCACTGACCTTTCTGACCCTTAAATCCAGCGTTTTATGTGCCCAGACAGTCTACAAACAGCTGACCTTCATGTCTCTTCTCCCTGCTCACTCATCTCCCTCAGCCCCTCCCTCTCCATAGAATATAATAGACACAGCAGAACCCGTCTTCACTGGCTTCTCTGTAATGAAGATGGATTTGCCTGATAATGAGCAGAAGTAAGAGGGGGGGGGGGATTGAGTACAGAAAGAGGATTTTTTGCCTAATAAAACCTATTACAGAATTTATTTAAATCGCTTGTACTATTGACCTGAAGAAACAAAAAGGTTGTTACACTTTAAGCAAAGCCTTTTATACAGTTCCCCATAAAGAGCTGATAGAGAAATTGGTAAAAATTGAATTTAATCCCTGGATAGTTCAGTGGATTTGTGGTTGTCTGAAAGATAGATATCAGAGGGTTGTTGTTAATAAGGTGTATTCCTAGCAGAGACTGATTAAGTGGTGTGTCACAAGGGTCCTGTTTTTTCATATGTTTGTAAGAGGCATAAGAGAATGTTTTGTACATAAGGTTTGTCTGTTTTCTGATGACACAAAAGTTATGGTATTTAGCTTAACTAGGTAACTTGTCAAACAATGGAAACTGCAGTTTCCAAATGTAAAATAATGTATTTTACAAACACAAACACAAATTTCCAAAAATGGTGGACAGTCTGAGGCATGAAATATATTAGTAAAGACATAAAGAACAAAATTTGTATAGTCTGGAGAAAGGTGTGTGTGTGTGTTGGAGGGTGATGAAAACCTTTAACTACAGTATGTTGAAGGGCTAAATGATAAGGCTCCCTTGGTGTCCTGCAGCCTTGTTTCTCTGTTCTTCACTCAATGCTGCCACTTCTGGCACTTCCAAATCTGTCTCTGAAGTGACAGGCAGCTCAGCCAGTCACTGGCTGTTGTGGTTCTGTCTCGGCCAAAGATTGACTGAGTAGATTACCACTTTAGAGACCGGATCAGAAGTTCGGAAAGCGGCTGAGGTGAGAACATAAGAACGTGGCTGGGGGACACCAGGGGAACCTAGACAGGTAAGTACATCTCTTTATACCAAAGCAAGGGCTGTACGGACATTGCTAACAATAATTGAGCTGTGTATGGGCTTGAAAAGCGACGATCTTCTTACAGTGTAATGTCGTGTCGTGTAATATGTCTCTATCTTCCCCTGCATAGTGGTAAGAAGATAGTGTTGCGTAAATAACTGGTTAGAATGTCCTGTACACAATAACAGGAAGTCAGTGATTAAAGGGGTATTCCACAGAAAAATTATTTTTTTCCAACCAACTGGTACCAGAAAGTTTTAAAGATTTGCTGTCTTTCCAGTCTGACACAGTGATCTGCTGCCTCCTCTGTCTGTGTCAGAAACTGTCCAGGGCAGCAGCAAATCCCCATGGAAAACACCACCTGCCCTGGACAGTTCCTGTCTCGGGTAAAGGTGACAGCAGAGAGCACTGTGTCAGACTGAAAAGAATACACAACTTCTTGCAGTACATACAGCAGCTGACAAGTACTGGAAGGTTTGACATTTTTTATACAAATAATTTACAAATCTGTATAACTTCCTGGTACCAGTTGATTATATAAATTATATATACCCCTTTTCAAGACAACAGAGCAGATAGCATAACAAAGCATAAAAGACCCCAGAAGATCTTCATTACCAATATATGTTCATTTCAACTTAAAATGGATTTTAT
The DNA here is from genome assembly GCF_027789765.1 of Dendropsophus ebraccatus. Taxonomy (NCBI): domain Eukaryota; kingdom Metazoa; phylum Chordata; class Amphibia; order Anura; family Hylidae; genus Dendropsophus; species Dendropsophus ebraccatus. Next base: position 114,168,362 of record NC_091455.1, read on the forward strand.
TGTCAGACAGCTCTTTTAAAGGGGAATTCCAGGTAGAGGTTAAAAAAAATGAAACTTCTGCAGAATCATATAGCATAACTTACCTGTCTATCCAAGTTTTGAAACTACAGTACCAAAAATCCATTTGTTTGTGGGGGGGGGGGGGGGGGGGGGCGGTTGTTCTGTATTGTGTTTCTGTCCTTCCTGGTTGAGCAGTTCCCAGAATGCAATGCTTTCCCTCAGCTGATCATCACAGTCACCCACCCATCACAATCAGTAAAATTAGTGCTGCACCTGCTTCTGGCCATTTAGAGATGGTGGATCCAGCCAAGCCTCCTGTGACATCACACCCTTCCCTCTGTCTGTATCATCAGCCTGTTCTCAGCAAACACACACAATGTGAGACAGAAGAATGTAATCTCTGTCTCCTAAGGGGGGGATAGCAGAAGGACCAAGAGACAATTTGAATTGGCACAGGGGCCATTTTTTTAATTCCTAAATTTCTATCAGCTACCAGTGTGGCAGAACCGTACAGATACAGTAATACATTGTATAGACACATCTATATAACTTTTAATGTACTTTTAATAGAAAATAAGTTTTTCTTATCCAGAGTTCCCCTTTAAGCTGATGTATCCCCTAATATTAAGCAATAAATCAATCTGTCTTCAAGTGTAGTACAAAAAAAATCATTCTTTTGCATCTAAACAAGAGGAAGAGGTATTCTTTGGAGCGAGCTTTACATCATAAACTTCTTGTGTTCTGTGTGTAGTGTGTTTCTTTATTATTAAGTTCTTGAATGCATATGCAGCATAAAAGCCCTGTAAAATATGATATCTACATTGTTGTGAATCTGTTTAAAAGTTATTATTAATGTTATTTTGCAGCATTGTATGTGCTAAGATACTTTTTCAAGAACTTTAGCCAGCAATAACAAGTCTTTTAGACTATGTTCCTAGGTCAAAATGAAACCTATCTATCTGGAACACATAACCTTACTTAATAGAACGATATATTAACAGATGGAAAAAGTCTGTTTTTTATCAGCAATGCATTCAGATCCATTCTTAAAAGATCTTGTATCACAGATAAGGGCATGGTTTAATTTACTTCCTTTAGGATTCTTACATATATTCAGTTGTGAGCATAACAGACTATCCACCAATTCTGCAAAATAGGAACCACACACACAGACACATGTAGATTTCATACTGTATATACATAGATAAAATGAAAAAGTGCCTACCTCCTATTCTAACACTTATCTAATGGTTAGTAATGATGAAAAACCACACCCGAGGAAACTTCCTGTAGGAAGGGTAGCTAAGCTGTAGCCACAGATCACAGCCCTGACCTAATGGAGCAGAACGATCAGGCACCAAAATCTGAGGGACTGTGATTTAATCATCCACTATAGGAACTTGTGTGTCCATTTTGAGCTCCTAGCTAAAAAAATGTAGATCATTGTGTTAGTGTAAGATTGTACAACTTTTTAAGGCTATGTTTACATTTGTATTAGAAACTTTGTTTGGAGCCTTCATCACATGTCAAAAATGCCCAACATAATACCTCACAGTGTGCAGCATCATTTTGTTTTGTAGTCAATGAATCCAAATGTCAATTAGATCTGTTGGGTGCCATAGGGGTCTCACAGGCAGGGGATCCAGCGCCAAAATTATTTTCATTCTTCTGCTCCAGTGATGTACCACAACAACAGTAAAAACAGTAGTGGAAACCTGACCTAATATATTTGCTATTTCTCACCATTTTCAAGACATTAGTTAACTGATGGTGAACAATTTTTTTATATTCAAAAGCTGGAAATTGAGGTAAAAAGTTATAAAATATTGGAGACATGTGCTATAGAAGAAGAGAGCTGGCCACAAAATGTTTTACAAATCATCTGTGAGTTTGAACTCTAAACAGGCAACACATGCACAACATCTCCATTTGCATGACTGCAAAAGTTTTAGAATTATTTCACAGAAAAAAAGTTCAGAATCTATTAACTGAAATAAATGGTTATCCGAAGAAAGCTTTTCCTTTCATATGCTGAAAATCATGCAACCAAAGTAGGTTGGCCCAGTTTGTTACTATAGGTATCCCTGTTACCTTGAACTAACTTTATAAATGTCTCCTATTGTTTTTATCCTTTTGGTGCTGACTCCAACAGCTGATCCTAAAATGTCAGAATAATCACTTTCAGCCAGTCCTATGGTTAGGTCTCTGGTCCCCTGATCCAGCTTCTTTCTTTTGGCTTTAACGATTATATATGTTGACAACAAGGGGTTTAGTTCAAAACTACTGTAGCTGGGTGCAGTAGTGGGTTGTATATGTGACATGGCCGGGTGAAGATGCTAGCATAGTGTCCCAAATCTACCACACACTCCTTTCAGGGCTGTGGAGTTGGTAAGCTGCAGCTCCGACTCCTGAATTTTATCAGGACCGACAGCGACTCCCGACTGCGACTCCTGCTCCTTCATAAATGGCCGGTCAGATACCAGGGGAGTTATTTATCACACTAGCTCAGCAGCTTCTCCCTGATGTCCTACATGATCCTGGGGCGACTCCTGAGGGAATAAGGAAAGATATAAAGCAGCTTCTCCTGTGCAGCGGATGCAGCCAGTCTTCAGCCTCTATGTCCTGAACAACTCAAAAGTAGACTAGATGGAGCAGGTGGTCTTTTCCTGCTGACAATCTTCTATATTTCTAACTAATATTCACCATACACTAAGAAACACTACTAACCATGCCAGATACCTGAAATATAGAGGTCAGCCATAGTGATATACAGAAGGTCACACATTGTGATATAGAGGGGTCACTGTGGGGGCACGCCAAAGCACACACACAGCCTGCTGCAGCCATAACATATACACACACAGCCTGCTGCAGCCATAGCATATACACACAGCCTGCTGCAGCCACAGCACACATACTCACAGCCTGCTGCAGCCATAGCACATACTCACACACACAACCTGCTGCAACCATAGCACACACACACACACACAGCCTGCTGCAGCCATAGTGCACACACATACACACACAGCCTGCTGCAGCCATAGCACATACACACACACACAACCTGCTGCAGCCATAGCACACATAGCGCACTGCAGCCATAACACACACACACACACAGCTGCAGCCATAGAACACTGAAGAAAAACACACACTCTTCTCCCAGAGAGAAAACACCACATTGAGGTCAAAGGTTACTGCTTCACTACTTGTCGTCTTCTCCTCCTCCTCTATATTACACAGGATATCTCCATATTACACTGCTGCTCATATACAGTCATCCAGCATCCAGGAAGTTAACAGCACAGATCTCCCCCCACACAATGGACTCTTCCAGCTCAGAAACAAACTGCCAAATAGTGACCGACAATTTTTCCTCGACCACCCTTATCTAATAGGGCCAGTGTCCTATTAGAATGTTGCTCATAAAATATATTGATGAGCAAACCTTATAAAATTCCTATCAAAACTCAATTCCAAATTTATTAAAGATTTTCTTTAAGGCTGGAGTCGGAGTCGGTACATTTTTTCTGACTCCGACTCCAGCCAAAACTAGCTCCGACTCCGAACTCCACAGCCGTGACTCCTTTATCGCTGTTGGAGTGATACAAAGTACAGGCAATTTACTTCTAAACTCCTATTCCATTATATGTTCAAACCATGGGCGGCATTGCATTGAAATCATGTGCAATCATGTGCGCCCGCCGCACTGACTGCACCTGTTGTTCCCCCTATGGCTGTGCAAAAAATTTACATGTCAGTTATTCTTGTCCACTAATGCAGGAACAACGGCCATTGTTCCTGCTCTGTCAACAAAATGTATGGCCGTTCTAAATCATGGCAAAGTAGTGCTAATGTTAATGCCAATTAGACGCAAACTAAACACTATGTGTAAATATAGCCTCCGCCACGTAACAACTTCATACGTAAAGCAGCTGGGAAACTGGTATCCGAACACTGCAAATGTATTTAGATGTGACAACTAAAAATATTTTGTTGGTTGGAGTGGGTAATAAATAAAGACCAACAGGGGGACCAGGAAATCCTGAAAATGTTAATCAAATGGAATCATTCAGTAAGTGAGAAAAGTAGGGACCATATAATCAGAACCACATGAGCATTGTTAGGTTACTATTGCCCATTAGAATCTTTGAGTGACTGGTAATTATTGTCTTTTATCAGTGTTGTACAAGAAATAGTTTACCGTATATTTTGCTCACAACTACAGACAGACCCTATTCATTGTACCCAAAAAGCAAAGATTATTATAAATTGTAGGTCCTATCTCATTTAGCATTTATAGCAATATAAAGTACAAACCAATCAGTTGAAATTAGTTGTATAAGCAAAGAAGCTTCTTAAACAATACCTTCCATTTAGCCAGCAAGGCATGACAAATTATTTTAGAAAAAGTAGCCTGAATTACATTGTCTTTAATTGAAGTCAGGAAATGTGTAATTATTGTTCAGTGACTCACTCCCTAAGCAGGGTCACATACTTCTAATGGAGTAACCATCAATGTTGGAGCTTATTTTTATTGGATTACAACCCAAGTACTAGTCCACGGTAGCAATTAGAAGCAGGGCCATCAAATTATGCTACTTTGTTATAAGCTGTATTTTCGAGTGTCATTATTTTGCCATTAAATGAAAAAAAGAAAAACCCTGTAAAAATAATTCTTGACTGGTATTGTTCAATTAATTCTCTTTCATTATTTTGTTTACTATTTTCTGTGGCGGTAACTGAATGACAAAAGAAGAATTATGTCAGTGAACCAAGGCTGGCCTTTGGAGTGTGCATTCACACAGGGTGCATCACCCTAGCAGATGGACGGCTGTATTCAAAGGCCAGCATCAGCACCCAGACAAGGGCCCCCCTTCTCCTGAGGAGGCTGACTTACTCACCAGTTGCTGTGCCTAGCCCATTGATCTGGTGTCAGCTGATCCTAGTATAGTATAAGATTTTATTCAGTACTAGTATGGTGGTAATAGCAGTGGTTAGTGTGGTATCAGTTCATCTATTTGTTTTATTCAGTTGTGGAAGGCATGTGTCCAAACGAGTCCTGCGTTCATTATTTCTGTATCTTTTGGACATGTGATTCTGCAATAAACTACTACAGTCATCTGATTTTGTAAGTGCCGGGTATGATGTGATCACAGCAAGCCAATCCCTTTTGAAGACAGACAGGGTTCTCTTTGGCTTCCTGTCACTACTGGCTTGGCAATTGTTTCAGGCTGCTTTCAGCAGCCTGTATCAATCAAGTGGAGAGAACGTCAATCAATGCAGTACATATGTACTGTAGTAATTTCTATGAGCAATCATGTTATTGCTCATAGGAGTCCCCTGGAAGGACTACTAATAAATATTAAAAAAAAAAAGTTTTAAATAAACAAATCATCACCATTTTCCCATTTTGTAAATAAAAAAATAAACAAAAAAATAAACCCAAACTATTAAATTATCACTTTTAAAATTGCAGATTTTTGTTCACATCACATCCAGAAAAGATTATATAAAAGGTGATCAACAAATGGCATATAAGCCGGTGCTGATCGAAAGTACAGATCATGGTGCAAAAAATGGCACCTCAACTAGCCCCATGCACCCAAAAAAATTTTTTACAGTTTAATTAAACACTTTTTTTAAGTTTTACATTTTTCTAAAAGCAGTAAAATACAATAAAAGTTATACAAATTGCCTATTATTGGTATCGCAGGAATATGTCAGGACCTCGGGGCTTACCAAGGGCGGCGAGGCAGGACCAATATCGTAACTAAACGGCACGAGTCAGAAGTAGTAACGTATCAGAAGTTTATTCGTCTCATGCAACTAGTTTATTCGTCTCATGCAATGAACATCACCCTCCATAAAGCAAATACACGAAACGTGTGTCGGGTGAGTGGTATGGTGGTCGTTGCACTAAGAACATAATCCATGGGTAGTATGTATTAACGGTATTTGACCTGTTCTGCATTTATTTTTGATTTTTACCTGCACAGTTTATATGCCAAGTGCCCAGTGCTTCGTATATGTAAATTAATTTCATCCTATTTACATCCTATCTTTTAAAGTTTATTGTATAACTTAATTTAGTACCACCTGCTTGTTGGGGATCTAAATACGTGTCATCTCCTGCATTAGGATTTTAACATTGTTTTGTAAAATAATTCTATATACCCTAATAAAGAAAAATAATAAATCTCTAAACATCTGGTCCTGCATTTTTGTTTGTGGGTTCATCCCCCTTTTTTTTGGTTTGCTGTTCCGTTCAGTGCCGATATTGGTCCTGCCTCCCCGCGTTCAGTAAGCTCTGAGGTCCTGACACATTCCTGCATTTGCACGTCCTCGGTCCGGTGGCTTAGGATCCTGGATCGACCCTTTGGACTGGCTGCTGCGGCCTCCTACTATCTCCACTAAAAGCGATTACAGGTGTTTTACTCTTTCTACAACACTCAATGTTGAGCATACCCTACACTGCCACTTTTGAATTTCTAGCACTTTCAGTTTTCTACAGGGCCATGTGGGGGCTTGTTTTTTACAGGGATAGTTGTACTTTGTAGTGGTGTCTTTCATTCTACCATAACAGGTATGCTGGAACCCCAAATATTATTTATGAACATATAAATTGGAGTAATCATAAAAATAGAATACAATATGGTAATTTTTGGGGGGTTCCTGTGTCTTTGTAATGCACTATATGGTAAAAGTGACAAGATACCATTATTCTATAGGTCAGTCCGAACACAACCATATGCGGGTTTACAAAGATTTTTTGCGCAATTTAAATATTAATAAAATGGGCCTATTGTGAATCTTATAACGGTTTTAATTTTTCACTTACAGGGCTGTATGGGGTGCTCCTGTCACTTACTTTTAAATGCCGCAATGCGCGATCGCTGCAGCCTGTCATTAACCGTGAGGGCCCGGCTGCTATGAAGCGCGCTCCGCTCCGGAGCGCTCTTCATAGCTCCTTAGAGACCCATGACGTACAGTTACGTTCAGGGTTGTCTGGTGACAGACATCTATGACGTAACTGTACATCATGGGTCGTCTAGGGGTTAAAAGTGAAGTCCGGCCAAAATGTATACTTACACAGCGTTGTGTTAACACCTTCTTAACAGCCACCCAATAATAAGCAATACATTTTATCTCCGTGACATTGACCATTAAAATGCATTGTTTTAGAACACAGGTTAAGTAATCGTTTTATACACAACTATTTTTTGCTACAATTGTTTAACTGAGGGTAGTGTTAGGGAATGATTGTTTTCTGCAGCCTAGATTATTGCTCACACTATTGTTTCTGTTCCTCTAGAGACCTTGGATTACAACAGAAAGGCCTTTGCCTTGACCAAAATCTTGGTAGATAAAGGTTTAAATGGTGGAAGCTAGTTGGCTTGCAACCAAGTTTTAAGATGTGTCTAAGGCGATTGTCCTTTAATAGAACCATTGCCTCTGTTAAGAGTTACAAAGAATATGATTTACTGTTTACATGTGCATGGTATCAGCACTGCAGTGGTTTACCCCACATCTGTATATAAGAATGTGCAGTACAACTGTGGGGGGGGGGGAACAGTTAGTAAGCCAGTTTAACCTGTATGTAACGTACGTATTGCAGCGTACTAGTTCTAGTTCTTTTTTCTATTGAACGTTACCAAATAAAAACATCTAATAACATTGGTAGTTTATACATTCATAAAAAGTAATATGGACAGATACATATGAAAGTTTCTTAAAGTGACTCTGTACCCACAATCTGACACCCCCCCAAAACCACTTGTACCTTCAGATAGCTGCTTTTAATCCAAGATCTGTCCTGCGGTCCGTTCGGCAGGTGATGCAGTTATTGTCCTAAAAAAATACTTTTATGGTGCGTTCACACCTACAGGATCTGCAGCTGATTTTCTGCAGCAGATTTCATTTAAATAACTGAACACAGCATCAAATCTGCTGCAGATCTGCTGCAGATCCTGTAGGTGTGAACGCACCCTTAAACTTTGAACAGGTCTAATTTTCTACTCTTCAGTATTGTTCAGACTTTGTATTCTAAAGTACTTTTAATGTGTTATTCTTCACCAATCTTGTTCCAGTGACTAAAATTACCTTCCATAAGTTAATGTTTGGCTTTGTTCATACCAGAAGGTTCATATTTTTGAAACGAGAACTATACACCTTTCTTTATCCCGTAAGAGATCTAATGGCTTTTCCAGCAGCAGAGGCAGGTTACTTGACGCTAGCTAGCTTTACACACTTGACATGTGTCATCTCTGATTTGTAGTTTTGGGAACCAAACCAATCAGATTTTATTTAGACATGGAGAAAGACATTACATGCTAGAAAGGAAGCGGCATCCGTCATTGAATTTCCTTTCTATTTTCTGGTGGATTTGGCACTAGACAATACATTGTTCGATTATACCACTTCATTTGCAGACTTAGTCATCTACTGCTGTTGTAATTGAAAGAAGCTAATGGTAAGGTAAGGCTGTTTTATGACATAATTATATTAACGTCTATTGGAAATGAAGAGGTAAAGACTTTAACGCAGAGACATTTGTTTTCTTTCAACTTTAGGAGGTTACTCTTGAGCAGACTATCACTGTCACGGTGCCTGTATGTCTAGATTGTATAGGACCACTTAGCAATCCTTTTTATCCTCTGACATTCATAGTTATTATACCTGGGTTATTACTTGCATGAGAATAAAGACAACTCTGTTAATATGATCAACAGATTCCTTTACACTACAAGCTTTTATATTACATTGCATGACATCTTTTATAAAATATGTGCAAGACTGCTGGTGTGTATATGTGGTGCAGTGCAGTCTCCATAGCAGTACTTGCCTCTTATTGTCATAATGTATTTTCAGCTACAGTGCATCCCTCCGAATGTTAGGCTGGACATTTGTCTAATTTGTGTAAGCATTGGAAAAAAAATATATAATTTGTGTGAGCATTGAATACAAATATATAATTTAGCCAAATATGGTTAAAAACACAATTTAAGGCTATGTTCACCCAACGGTTTTTCAGCTCAGTTTAAAATGACGTCCTTTATTTTGAGTCTAAAATAACGGACGTCATTTAGCAGCCTGGCCTCCCCAGTACCAACAGCAATGACGGCTGTTGGTACATTATTCTAGTTTGGGGTTACTAATTTGTCTTTGGGTGCCGCTTAATTGAAAAGTCCATCAAAGTTAATAGTAAAGACGGAGAAAGAACAGTGGAAAAAGGGAAACTGTGTGTGAACTACTAATAAAAAACGTCCGCTGTTTGCAAAAGATGTTCGAAAATAATGATCATGTTCATTATTTTGACGTCCGCGGCAAAAACGTTCATTATTCAATACATTATGTGCATTGGACGTCCGTCTTCCCCATGACTATAATGCATTACCATTGTAGTCAGTTAAATCGCAGCAAAAACGGACATTATTTTAAATATGAAAATCTGCCGCTTTTTCTCTATTTTTGACGTTGTGTGAACATAGCCTAAAGGACTTTTTTGTGACATATAGCATATCATCTGTGTTTGCATTCCAAACAATGGGATTTTTTAAAATTTACTTTTCTAAATCCTATACCTTTTTTTTCCATTGACCTAGCCATATGGGTAATTTAGTAATTTTTAATGCTACCATTAAGGCACATATCACTTAAAAACTTGCAGTACTTGCCAGTATTGCCTTGTATTATGTCTGTGAGCAGTGCCAGAAAACGCATAATTGATGAACAAATTGGCAAACATTGAAGCCTTTAGTAGGCTCCTGGCTGCCTTGCCACCTGCTGCTGATGGCACAGGCTGAGAAGCTAAGCTTGCTTAACCACTGCGCTGGATATGTAATGTGTAGGTAGTGCACGTTAAAGCCTACCTGCCTGTGATGTAAATGTACTTGATGGTGTGGAAAGAGCCTAAACATTAATTGGCTTAGCATAGCTCCTTTCACTCAGTTATGTTATAGTATCCTACACATCGGGTGGCCAAGAGCCTGGTGAACAGAAAAAATACTAATTCTTGGGTTCACTTAGTATCTATGTTGCTCAGCCATTTCTTATTCACTTCATTTTAGGGGGCACGTTTGGGGGCAGCCTTCCCCGCCGGTGGTGCTGGCCGGGTTCTGGTGGGGCTTTTTGGGTCTGGTCCTGTGACATGGGGGTTGCAGGGCCGTTCGGTGGCCCCCCTTCCCTGCACATGCACGCTTTGAGGGGTGGCGGTCACTGACCGTCACGGTGTGGCGTTAGCGTAGGGACCCGTGTGAACCAGAGGACCTGCACGTTGGTACACGGGGCTATTATGGCTTGATCAAATCATATACAGACACTCTGGTGTTGATTTTTAATATAGGCCTAGCGGCATTAGTATCAGCCATAGATGGGATGTGCAGCCATTCCTTTCTCTCCAGTCCGTGTTTTACACTTCATTTTAGGGTTTAAGAACAGAGCTTTATGTTTTGCTACCATGAAATACAATTGGATTTTAAGATTTTATTTAACTACAGTTTTGGACATCCTACATGTGGTTATTTCTGTTTGCCATCAGTTCTCATGCCATGACTTTCTTTCCTTAACGACCTCAAAAAGAAAAAAGGCTAGACACAACATGGAAGTGCACACCACAAATATCAGGTATCAAAAACTCACAATTTTATTAAACAATAAATCAAACACCAGACACATAGTTAAAAACCTTTAAAAAGTTCCCATAAGGAACATGACAAAATTCAGGGTTGACCCACACGCACAATAAATAGTGGGTCTAAACCATACAGGGGGCTTTATGCACAGAATGATGCAACCATGACCGGAGCTAATACACAACATAAGAATATATATAAACCATCACTCGGTGGAAAAATGATATAAAGATAAATAATACACCTAAAGCTAAAAGCTTATGAATGACAAAATCACATTAATAAATCATACCATGTGAAAATGGAAATAAATAAGTAAATGAACAGTATTATAAACACAGATAATTCCCTATACAACAACATAAGGTATATGTGCAATACATGAAAAAACTAATATTGGGATAAATACCCGTGCCATCTCAAGTGAAAAAAAAGATCACATATCACCATAGAGCAAGACCTAAATGGTGCCTGCAAAAGCTCCAACGGTCATGGAATAGCCAACCCTGGGTGAAGAGAACTCCACGCGTATCGTCACCCTTCGGTGACTTCGTCAGGAGTGAGGATCGTCTTCCGGTGTTCCCTTAAATACTATCACAAAAATTATTACTAAGTAAATGATTATAGATAGCTGTGTTGTAGCGGTCACATAATTTACCTGGTGATGCATGCGAGACGAAGACCGTCATCAACATGGCCGCCAGCGGCGTGTGTACATCTCCTGTGTGCATGTTCCAAAAGTATCAGCGTCGTCACGTGATCGGTCCGATCACGTGTCCGACACGTCATAATATTGGCGCATGCGGGAGAACTTAGAATAATCCGGTATAATGGACTAATCTATCATGTATTGTGGTCAGAAGTATGACAGGCGCATGCGCGAAACCTAGAGCAAAGGGGATAAACGTTTGTATCATGTCATAAACAGGCATGTACACACCGGATCATCCTATCATAGTGGTACATGTGTGTACATCCCTTAAATTGGAGTCTTTTGGGCAGCGCTAAAATTTATGGATTAGCCACGCACCATTTTTGTACTTAGACTAGCCTCAATTGATCTATGGCATGCTGTATAAGTAAAGATTAGGTGAATGTGTGTGCTTTTGATAATCTTATTAGGATCTTTTAGGAACTTAATAAGTGTTTAGTCTTAATTAAGTTGTTTTAATTAAATCACCTGTAAAAAAAAAATTCCATTGGATGGGCGCAATTAAATATAATGGAAATTCTGGCTCTTGGCTGTTTTCCAGGAGGCTGATTTATGAACACATCTATATTAAAGGCTGTGCAAAGAAACAAGTGTTTTAATTAGTTTTATTCATTAAAAATATTCATTATAGGTTGCATGCCTGATGGAATTATTCCCTGTGGGTGACAAGTTTAAAACTAGATGTGCATTTCCAGGAGAAAATACAAAAAGAGCGCCCCTTTAACAGTGACTTCCAGCGCATCCCTTGAAGAGAAACTTTAACCCTTTAACAACCTATGATGTTTATTGTCTGCAGGCTCTTTGATGCCTGCCCTTTAAGTGCATCTTTTCTGCTAGCCCTTTAAGTGCAACTTTCTTATGGACCCTTTAAGAGTGACTTTGGTGCTGGCCCCTTAAGAGCAAAAGTGGTACTGAGTGAATTCTGTACTGGCCCTTTAAAAACTATTCTGTACTGGCCCTTTAAGACAGTAACTGTTACTGGCCCTTTAAAACTAAATTTAAAACTGAACTGTACCAGCCGTTTAAGAGTGAATGCTGTATTGGCCCTTTAAAAGAGAAAGAAAATTGAGAGAAAAATTGGTACTGGCCCTTTAAGAACAACTTTGATACCAACATGAACATGTTCATTCTTCAGCGCGTACAGAGCAGGAGTGCCTCCCATAGACTCCCATTATGAGCGGGAGGCTAACGGCATTCCGCGGTGGACAATTCCGTCGCGGAATTCCGCTACCTTTGCTCAATGGGAACGGGGCCTAACAGTGACATTCAAAGCAGACTTATAGTGGTAATAAAAATTGCTCAAGTTGTTGAAATCTGTTTTTATGTCAGTGAGGCAAAACCATAGGGACCTGCTATCTTCTATTGAAAAATAGGAGACATGTGACTGCGTGGATGTTGAGTGAAGGACCTGCAAATTTCTATTGGCTGCTACATTTCAACTATTTGCATGTGTGCTGCGTGATATTTGAATTCCTGAACTTTCTGCCATGCATTTCTATGTAAAAGTACATAGCACACCTCTCACCACCTAGAGCTTTGAAACGCAGTTTGAGTCTGTGTGCAAAGTGGTTTGGGCTGTATTATTTGCAGAAAATTAACTGGAAGAACAATAAAGAAAAGGGATACAATATAGTGCTTTTTCAAGCACTATAATTATGAAGAACTACCAGGTAGTTCATTTAAGATACTGTATAGCAGCAGCACATAGAGAAAGCACAGTCAAATGTAAACACTGTAAATGGATTTATTCTGATTGCCATTGGAGTTGTGAAGAACTATGATAGGGCAATTGGCATCTGCCTCATAAGGATTTTTGCCTTCCTCTGGATCAACACTTTCTGTAGATTAAACTTGATGGGCTTTTGTCTTTTTTCAACCTATAAACTATCTTACTATGTATTAGAGATCGGACAGTGGGATTATGTTGCTGGGCCTGTACTAGGCCTCTATGGCCAACGTGACTTATCTATTGCCAGACCCTGACTTTATGGTACCATGACTAAGGGGCAGAAGATTAGCCCTCATACAGCTTCCTAGGTGGAAATATAAGAGTTATACTGAACAGTGCAATTTTAGGCATAATCTTAAAAATATGTATACAGTATAGTAAAAAAAAACTAGTACATCATTATGAAAACCCACACAAATTGGATATTGTAATTTTACTGACCTAAAGAATTAAGATATCTAGGTTTGACCACATGACAAATGGAATATAATATATTCTATGGGACTCAATGGAGCCGTGTCATGGAGGGGCGAGGTTTCCTCCCACTGGGGGCTGGCCGTTCGACTCATGTGGGATTTTAAAGAGCGTGTACCTGATGGTATATTCTCTTTAAAAATAAAAAATAAAGGATAAACAGCTGCCTAGTGCAATGCTGATGCTGTTAATAGTTACATAGTTAGGCTATGTTCACACTACGTACTGTATATTTTCGTAAAACTACGTCCATCTTTGCCGATTGCAACAACGGCCGTGATTAATACGAAAATATATGTTACCTGGCCTCTATGGAATCCTGGCTGGAGCGTATACACAGCGGCGCCGTAGAAAACTGACATGTCCGTTTTCTGCAAGCGCACACTCCACAGTGTGCAGGGGGGAGTTCTGATGCGGGCGCGCAGGGTTTCGCCCGCATCAGAACTCTGCGGCGCTAAAGATCAGAAATCCTAGTGTGCTGACCCAGAGGAAGGCTTAAACCCTTCCTTTGGGTCAGAGCCCCCAAAGACCAGTAATGTATGCACCAGGCCGCTGCAGGTTAAGGGGGGGTGGCGTTTACATACTTGCAGCAGGATAAGAATTCCACTGTGAGTATATAATCCTATTCAGAATGACAGTCAATTGATCCACAGCGGATTTCACTGAGAACTTGCAGCGTGAAATCCACTGCGGATCAGTTATGGGTTAAGCCACCCTTAAATATTTTTCTTTCCCTGGACTACCCCTTTTTAACAGCAGCATGTTGTCTCTTCAGTTTCAGACTGAGGCTGTCTCCCACTATTTTTTTTTATTGGCCGTTTTACGGACGGCCATCATTTTGGCACCAGAAAAAAGTTGTCCAAAAAAGACATTCTGTTACAGTTCTGTTATCAGCTATATCTTAGAATGAAAAATACAAAATCTAAATGAAGTATTTCTAGTAATAGCATGTACAGTAAAATGGTGTTTAGTTTAGTATTACCCTGGTAGAGTGTTCATATCTGTCAGTCACTTCCATGCATATGATCTGCCTATTTTTATTGGGAATCTATAGATATACAGTACTTTCCTGGGCACATTTACAACCTTCAAGCTGATAATTCTTCCTCTCTAGACACTGCATTATGCGTACAGTATTTGGACGAATCCTAATATAAAGCGGGCTTTTTATGTCGTTGTTTCATTTTATACCATTCCCTGAGACATTCCAGGGAGTTTGCATTGGCTATAGATGCTTGTTTTTTTAGGCATGCATTTATAGTTGTTTTTATAACAACATTTATCCTAATTCTACAGTCTCAGCACTGGGCTCTTAAAGTTGGCTTTCGTCATTACAACCTCTTTATGCTGCATTCAGGACTGTAAACTTTTCTTAATTCATAAAACCAAGTGTGATATTTGGCCACAAGCAAAATCTCCAGCTTTATATCTCCAAAATGCTAGTGGTAATTTACATAGGACCTGATTCTTTTCTCCAAACAGCTCTTTCTAGCCTTAAAATACCTGTGTGTTGTGTGCCAAAGAGTCCCAGTCTTGGCAGTGCCTCTGCTTTATTTATGCCATACCCGCTTTACTGTCTAACTCAACTCATCTCAAGATAGAATGATGGTTTTACAGTTCTCAGGCCGTCTTATGTTAGAAATGGCAGAGAAAAAACATTACTGTACCATACTTAGGGCTGGGCGATTAATCGAATTAATTCGATTAATCGTCCAGAACGTTGAAATCGATTTGATTTTTTGTGAAAATCGTAAATTTGATTTTCACAAAAAATCATTTCGGGCTGCTGTGCCGGAGAGGAGCTGAGAGGAAGGTGGGTTGTGGTGCGGGCCGGCGGGAGAGCCGTAGAGGGGCGGTGTGGGTGAGCGGGGAGAAGATGCTGGGTGGCCAGGCTGGAGAGGGGCGGTGCGGTGCGGGCCGGCGGGAGAGCCGTAGAGGGGCGGTGTGGGTGAGCGGGGAGAAGATGCTGGGTGGCCAGGCTGGAGAGGGGCGGTGCGGGCCGGCGGGAGAGCCGTAGAGGGGCGGTGTGGGTGAGCGGGGAGAAGATGCTGGGTGGCCAGGCTGGAGAGGGGCGGTGCGGGCCGGCGGGAGAGCCGTAGAGGGGCGATGTGGGTGAGCGGGGAGAAGATGCTGGGTGGCCAGGCTGGAGAGGGGCGGTGCGGTGCGGGCCGGCGGGAGAGCCGTAGAGGGGCGGTGTGGGTGAGTGGGGAGAAGATGCTGGGTGGCCAGGCTTTAGAGGGTTGGTGCCGGCGGCCTCCAGCCACTGACAGCGCCGCCGCTGACCTGCCCCCGCCCCCTCCACTGAGCGTCCCGCTCTCCTCTCGGCCAGACATGGAGGTCCCGGGTCTGTGGAGGAGGAGGCCGCAGGGCTTACAGTAGGTGGTGATCGCAGCGCTGCAGGTCCTGGAGCTATACAGCGGGATGGGGGGGCGGGATGGGTATAGCTCCGTGACCCGCAGCGCCGCGATCACCACCTACTGTAAGCCCTGCGGCCTCCTCCTCCACAGACCCGGGACCTCCATGTCTGGCCGGGAGGAGAGCATGTGTGCGGAGGTGAGAGGAGGAGGAGAAGGAGATGTATGTGCCCTCCTGCTCCAATCACCCCCAGCTGCACCAGTCACCCCTCAGTGTCCCCCCCCAGTCCCCTCAGTGTCCCCCCAATCACCTCAGTGTCCCCCAGTCCCCAAATGCCCTCAGTGTCCCCCCCCAGTCCCCAAATCCCCTCAGTGTCCCCCCAGTCCCGTCAGTGTCCCCCCCAATCCCCTCAGTGTCCCCCCAGTTCCCTTCAGTGTCCCCCCAGTCCCCTTCAGTGTCCCCCCAGTCCCCTTCAGTGTCCCCCCAGTCCCCCCATCCCCTCAGTGTCCCCCCCAATCCCCTCAGTGTCCCCCCCCGTCCCCTCAGTGTCCCCCCAGTCCCCTTCAGTGTCCCCTCAGTGTCCCCCCCGTCCCCTCAGTGTCCCCCCCCAGTCCCCTTCAGTGTCCCCCCCAGTCCCCTTCAGTGTCACCCCAGTCCCCTTCAGTGTCCCCCCCCAGTCGCCTTCAGTGTCCCCCAGTGTCACCCCATTCCCCCTCAGTCTCCCCAGTCACCCCTCATCTATACCTCCACTACTACACCCCTTATCCACTAGACCTCCATTACTACACCCTACGTAGATGAAGGCACAAACATGATTTCCTATACTATATGGGGGCTCTGTTACACTGTAAAGCAATATAGTTGTTGTCTGAAATATCATTAAAATAGTATCTGATGCTGCAGGGAGAAAATGTTCTGTTTATTTAGCAAAAAAAGAAAAAAATCGAGATTTAAATCGAGAATCGTCCAAATTTTTTAAAAAAATCGAGATTTTATTTTTTGCCCATATCGCCCAGCCCTAACCATACTGTATCCAAACCTCTGGCACAGTTATTCCCTGACATCTGTACTACACTTGACATCAGCTCTTCATGTCTGACTTTATTTAGATCATTCACGCCAGGTGTGCTTTCTATGTGTTTCTTGATACACATGATATCTTATCACTATGTAAAGTATTGTGCTTTAACAAAAACACATTTGGGCTGAAATAAAAATATACTATATATAGTGCCTCTATGGCAGACATGGGGAACCTTTGGCCCTCCAGCTGTTGCAAAACTACCATTTCCAATGTTCCACCTGTACAGCCAAAGCTTTCCATTCAGTCTCCAAGTATCATGTTACCACAGGGACCCCCAACCAAAGGCTGAGAAGCCACATGTGGCTCATGACCCCCTGCTGTATGGTTCACTCTAGGAGTACTAGGTTATGGACACTATTGCAGACATATTCTAACCATGGAAGAGTATTATTAACAGTATAATTTTAGTGATCTCTTCACACCTTAAATTAAACATGACAGAGGATAAACTTTTACAAATAGAGGAAAACAATGTTTAACATGATTGTACATGAAAACTTTATACTAAAGGAATACTAATACTGTGGAGCTCTTTTGCAGGATCTCTTGTGATGGGAATTGTTACACACCTGTACACACACTTCCTATTTTCAATAGGCTTGGGGGGAAGATGCCATTTCTGGTGTTGCCACATTCAGTGGAAGACCTGGAATCGTCCAAGAATGCAGGCTTCACCATTAAACCTTTTTCAAGGAGGCCTTAACGTAATTGCCTGGAATCCCCAGGTTTGTGCAGAATTGCCTAGAATGGTGGAAGTGAGAGTGGAGACAAAAAAAAAAGTGCAGTCAACAAGCAAGGTCACAAGGTCA
This sequence comes from Dendropsophus ebraccatus, assembly GCF_027789765.1. Taxonomy (NCBI): domain Eukaryota; kingdom Metazoa; phylum Chordata; class Amphibia; order Anura; family Hylidae; genus Dendropsophus; species Dendropsophus ebraccatus. The sequence goes on from NC_091455.1 coordinate 114,186,162, forward strand.
GAAGATCATTTATTTCATAACTTTTTTTATCTTAAACATCCTTTAATTACATGTTATTTAAAGCGACTCTGTACCCACAATCTGACCCCCCAAACCGCTTGTAACTTCAGATAGCTGCTTTTATTCCAAGATCTGTCCTGGGGTCCGGTCGGCAGGTGATGCAGTTATTGTCCTAAAAAACAATTTTTAAACTTGCAGCTTTGTGTCTAATTGGCATGGCCTAGAGTGTCTATGCCCTAGGCTTGCAACACCTCTCTGTACCTCCTCCCCGCCCTCTTCACCATAAGGAATGCCCCAAGTAATATTTCTTCTATCATCTGTGTGAACACAGCACATGTGCTGGATGGTTAAGGCACCTGTACAGTGTTCAGACAGGTGATGAATAGGAAAAATGCTGCCTGGGGCATTCCTTAAGGTGAAGAGGGTGGGAAGGAGGGATGAAGAGGTGGTGCAAGCCTAGGGCATAGACACTCTAGGCCACGCCAAGTTGACACAGGGCTGCAAGTTTAAAAGTTGTTTTTAAGGACAATAACTGCATCACCTGCCGATCGGACCCCAGGACAGATCTTGGGTGGTTTTGGGGGACAGATTGTGGGTACAGAGTCGCTTTAATGATCTTTAGTGAAGAACTTGCAGTTATGAAGAGAACACCATAAAGACATACAATTGCATCATTTTAGTCAGTTACTGTTTTATAGCACAACATCATTAAATCAATTAAGTGTCTATTTTACAGATTGTAAAGGGCATCTGCTTTACCTCTCTTGGATGTCATTAGGATGGATATAAAGCTCTTTTATGGCATTCCTTACTCCAGCTACATGGTGCTGATTCTTCTCTAATTACCTTTAGAATTCCAAATTTTTGCAGATAAGTGTAGGGCAAAATTGGTTACCAAATTTTTTTTTATTAACTTAACGCTGCCCATAAATCAGTACAAATTCTCTTGTCAGCAATAATGTGGCGCCTTAGTACAGTCTGGAGGTTCGCGGTGGGAGGTAACCTCATGAAAATATTTCAAGGCATAAAAATGGGAACTGACAAGCCAGCTTTATAGTGCTCCGCATCCTCATACGCAAGGACTAATATGAGAGGTTGTGTATATCAGACTCCCTTTACCACAATGTTTTTTTTTTTGTTTAGTTTTTTTGTAATGACTACTTTAGTTCTACATTAGTATGCTGACAGTAAAGGTTGGGGTAGAAGGTTTTATTATACTACAGAAAATCACTTTTCTCACACTTTATTAGTCTACTGAAGTTTTGAATTCTTGCTGAGCTTTAGACACTAAACCTGACCAAAGAGAGGCACATTTCAAGCAAGAGCCATAAAAATAAGCCATTGCACTTTTAACATTGAAATATTATTTTTCTGGGTTAGTAGACATGCATCTAAATGTAAAACTTTTTCCACCAGGACAAGTTACATTTACATTATTAAACGTTTTATTAAAAGCATTAGGTTATATTATTGTTACTTGAACATGATCAGCCTCGGCAAGTTTTAAGTATGTGTCTGTAATTACCAAGAGACATCCTAGGCCCACTAATCTTTATCCAGCAAATCTGCAGCTTCCAGCTGCACCATCAAATCTGCTGCAGATCCTGTACATGTGAACCCACCCTAATAAAAAGATGGGCACAATGGATCCATATGTGACTAACAGAATCTGGCCCAGATTTATCAAAGTGTGTACCTTCGTATAGCTGCTTTTAATCCAAGATCTGTCCGGGAGTCGGTTTGGCAGGTAATGCAGTTATTGTCCTAAAAAACAACTTGCAGCCCTGTGTCAAATTTACATGGCCTAGAGTACCTGTGCCCTAGGCTTGCGATGCCTCTACGTCCCACCTCCCCACCCTCCTCCTCATTAGGAATGCCCCTGGGTAGGATCTCTCCCTATCATCACTTGTCTGAACAATTCTTATGGGCCTTAATGATCCAACACATGTGCAGTGTTCAGACAAGTGATGATTAGGAGAAATCCTGGCCAGGGGCATTCCTAAAGATGAGTAGGGCGGGGAGGGGGACGGAGAGGCGTTGCAGGCCTAGGCCACAGAAACTCTAGGCCACGCCAATTTGTCACAGGGCTGCAAGTTTAAAAGTTGTTTTTTAGGACAATAACTGCATCACCTGCTGAACAGACCCCAGGACAGATCTTGGATTAAAAGCAGCTACCGGTACAAGGGGTTTGGGGTGGACAGATTGTGAGTACAGAATCGCTTTAAACTGACATCTCTGCATTAGCTGATAGGCCGGACATGATATGCCTAGAAGTGACTGTTGAGAAAATATATGTATAGCAATCCACACTCTCTTCAAACTTAATACGTCAGATTATAGTACAGTTTACAGTGTAATTCACCTGACTAAAATGATGAATGACCCCACATAGAGTAGTTCTAGATTTACTATGCATAGGAGCACTGCTTAGAAAATATTTATGTATGTTTATTTATATCTGAGACATTGGAAAACACTCATGTCAATAAATCCTGACTGCTGCTGTAAAAGTAACTACCATACTTGTTGGAGGTGGGGTTGCTGGATGCACTTTAGCAATGGTTTTGGATGTTTCAAGAGTAACAGGATATTTGGGTTTCGAATTTCATCTCATCTAATGGGAGATGTGGTGTTTCCTTTATGATAGGCTTACCTAGCAGATACATGCAGCTACAGCTTGTACTGTCACCAAGTGTAGCCCATATAGCCCTTGTGGTTTGCCATCATCCAAGTTGCCGCTTAGCCCATGCTGATCTAATCACGCTGACAAGAGTTTATTATTAGTATTTCAATGTAATCTCAGGAACTCAGTTTCACATTAAAAATGACATTTTCTTTTAAGAGTGCGCCTGCCAGCAAACCTCTTTGGCTCTGATTATTTTGTTTACTGATCCTGTCTGCCAAGGCATTATTTTCTCCTTTGCTATGACTAAAGATAGAGGTTATTTAAAAACGTAAGTGAAATGAGAGCACATATGCGCTGCCAAAAATGTCACAAGGAAAAGAACACAGACTAGACAGAAATCTATTTATTTTATTCCCTTCCACTATCCAGGATCAGTGTTTTGCAGGTAATACTCTATTCTGCCTAGCAAGCACTATACAGTAAATAGCACAGGTGCAGACATTTCCCAACATTAAATCCACAGTTTGTTCTGGTGCTTCCACCTGTCTTCTCAAACCACCGTTCCGTCCCATGTTTATATGACCATTTATTTTCCTTAAAGCGACTCTGTACCCACAATCTGCCCCCCCCCCCAAAAAAAAAACCCACTTGTACCTTTGGATAGCTGCTTTTAATCCAAGATCTGTCCTGTGGTCCGTTCGGCAGATGATGCAGTTATTTTCCTAAAAAAATACTTTTAAACTTGAAGCCCCGTGCCAAACTGGAGTATCTGTGCCCTAACTTTGCACAACCTCTCTGTCCCTTCTCCCCACCCTCCTCATCATTAGGAATGCTCCAGGCAGATTGCATCCTATTCCCCACCTGTGGCAGCCCGACACATGGGCTGAATCGTTAAGGACCTGTGCAGTGTTCAGCATGTAGAAAATGTTTCAGTGGCATTTCTTATGATGAAGAGGGTGGGGAGGAGGGACGGAGGGGTGGTGCAAAGTTAGGGCACAGATACTCCCGTTTGGCACAGGCTTCAAATGTAAAAGTATTTTTTTAGGACACTAACTGCATCACCTGCCAAACGGACCATAGGACAGATCCTGGATTAAAAACAGCTATCCAAAGGTACAAGCGGTTTGGGGGGGTCAGATTCTGGGTACAGAGTCGCTTTAACCCTTTAAGGACGGGGCCAATTTTAGTTTTTAAAAGGCCATAGCACTTGCATTTTTCCACCTAGAAACCCATATGAGCCCTTATTTTTTGCGTCACTAATTGTACTTTGCAATGACAGGCTGAAATTTTACATAAAGAACACTGCGAAACCAGAAAAAATTCAAAGTGTGGTGAAATTGAAAAAAAAAACGCATTTCTTTTATTTGGGGGAATGTGTATTTACGCCATTCGCCCTGGGGTAAAACTGACTTGTTATGCATGTTCCTCAAATCGTTACAATTAAATCGATATATAACATGTATAACTTTTCTTGTATCTGCTGGCCTGTAAAAAATTTAAACCATTGTTAACAAATATATGTTTCTAAAAATCTCTCCATTCCCATTCTTATAGCGCTTTTATCCTTTGGTGTATAGGGCTGTGTGAGGTGTCATTTTTTGCGCCATGATCTGGACTTTCTATCGGTACCTTGATTGCGCATATGCGACTTTTTGATCGCTCTTTATTACAATTTTTCTGGATTTGATGCAACCAAAAATGCGCAGTTGTGCACTTTGGGATTTTTTTGCGCTTACACTGTTTACCGATTCTCCGCTCCGGGCAGTTTAACCCGTTAAATGCCGCTGTCAAAGCATGACAGCGGCATCTAACGGGTTCCGGTGTGTACCGGACGGCACCGCAGGTCCACTTACGTGATCGGAGGTCCCACGGCGCTGTCCGGACCCCCGACGTCTCCATGGTAACTCCGGGGGCCTAATGAAGGCCCCCGGGCTTACCATAGATAAGCCATCCTGCTGACAGGGGTGGCTGTGCTACTGCCTGTCAGCAGGATGGTCACATGATACAATACAAAGTGTTACACTAGTGTACAGTAATGTACACTAGTGTAAAAAAGTAAAAGAAAGTGCACCAAACACAATCCACACAGAACGGCACAGAATAGTGCAGCAGTGCCGAAAATGCCCGCAGACCCCTCCTCTCAGCTATCGGAGGTCGCTGAGAAGTTGGGGCAGAGTGTGGGCTCAGTCCCTGCCAGTCCCCGCATCAACGATCGAGGATTACCGGTGGCCGCCGTTATACTGGTAATAACGGCGGCCACCGGTAACGGGCACTGCATGCTTTTATCTCCTCTCACCGTTAATCCACAGTGAGAGTAGATGAATACGTGTCTCCCCCCCCCCCCGTCCCCCCCGGAATAACCTTAGTGTTCACAGTGATTAATTCCTTAGGGTACAAACACACTTGCAGTATTCACAGCGAGACTCGCTGAGGATCCCGGCCCTGTGTACTCAATGGCAGACAAACTCGCAGCAGGGATGTACATCCCTGCTGCGAGTTTGTCCAAAGGCCGACCCGTTAACCCCCCGGCCGCCGGAGACTATAACATCACCTGGTCCCGACTATACATCATCTGGTCCTTCGCTGATTCCCAGGACGTCCCGCTCGGCCAATCAGTGCGCTGCCCCACCGCAGCACTGATTGGCTGAACGGGCCATGAAGACGTCGGGAGCCCCGTAGCCGGGATCAGGTGATGTATAGTCTCCGGCGGCCGGGGAGTTAACGGGGCGAGCTGCGGACAAACTCATGTACATCCCTGCTGCGAGTTTGTCTGCCATTGAGTACACATGGCCGGGATCCTCAGCGAGTCTCTCTGCGAATACGCAGCCAGAAACAGACTATACACAGGGAACAGGTCGTAAAGGAAAGACTGAGATTTCTCCTCTTTTCAAATCCATTCCTGGGTTTGGCTTCCAAAATCTGTCAGATAAATATGTCTGTGTAAACGCACCATTAGGCTATGTTCACACATAGCATTAAATGCGCATTCAACCCTTTTAGGATTGGGCTTTTTCTTCCTAATGTTTAAAAGGCCATAGCACTTCCTTTTTTTCCACCTACAGGTCCACATGGACCTTATTTTTCGCGCCACTAATTGCTCTTTACAACGGTAGACTTAATTTTTCATAAAATATGGAAAATATGGAAACTAGAGAAAAATTATTTGCGCACTAAAATTGAAAATAAATTTTTTTATTTGGTGGGGTTTGTGTTTACACCGTTTGCCCTATGTTAAACTGACATGTTATCTTATTTCTCAAGTTGGTACGATTACAACTTCAGGCAATTTGTATAACTTTTATTTTATTTAAAGGCTTTTAAAAAATTAAAACCTCTTTAAAAAACTAAATGTTCCCTACAATCGCTCTTTTACCATTCTTATTACACTTTCATTTGTATCGGAAGCTGGCATGCATATATGATCACTTTTTGATCACTTTCTATTACAATTTTTCTGGATTTGAGGTGACAATAAATCAGCAACTTTGCACGGGTTTTGCGCTTACTCCATTTACTGTGCGAGATTAGGAATGTGATAATTTCATAGTTTGGGCAATAACACATGCAGCGATACCAAATATGTTTGTTTATTAATTCATTATTTTTATTTATAAAATGGGGAAAGGGGGGTTATTTTAAATTTTACATTTTTATTATAAAAAATTTTTTTTTACAGTAATTAGAAGTCTTCCTGGGGAACTTCTGTATACACAGCACTGATCTATCATAGAGATCAATGCTATGTATATATTACAGCACTGTTAATACAGCATGTATATAATACAGCACTGCTGTATTACTCTGGTCTGCTGCAGACCAGATCTATTGATTACTAAGCCAGGATCAGCGTCCCGGTTGGCTAAGTTGAACAGGTCGCCCCTCCGTGATTGCATGGGGGGGGGGGGGCGGTCTGCCCACTAGACCACCAATGAGAAAATAGCTATTTAAATGCAGCTGTCAGCTTTGACAGCTGCATCTAAATAGCTACTAAGAGCAGCTGGGATCACAATGGTTCAGAGCGGGGTTGCCGCACAATCCCTCTCTGAACCCCCCTACCTGACCCAGGAGGTACAATTACATTCTGGGTCGTGAAGGGGGTTATTTAACATTAATTTGTGATATTTTGCCATGAAAACACAATTATAATGGAATTGCGGCAAAAATATTAATTTGTGAAGTGCTCAATTTGCTGCAAAATTGCACTAATTAACACCAATTTAACACACATTTAATGCTATGTGTGAATATACCCTTTAAATTTTTTTTTAAAGGGAACCTGTCACCGGAGATGCGGGCACAGAGCCCACCCAACCCCCTGGAGCAGCCCTCGGATACTTACACTTTCGAGTCCCGTTCCTGGAGCCAGTCACAGGACAAAGATATCAGCGCCCAAAGCCGTGCACGCGCCGCTGAGTTGAGTCCAGCACCCATAGAGAACGGGACTCGACGGAAAGGGTAAGTATCCGAGAGCTGCTTTTGGGGGTCGGGCGGGCTCTGTGCCCGCGTCCCCGGTGACAGGTTCCCTTTAAAGGCGTGTGAGAGCCAGAATTCTTGCTGGTTGGTAGGTGATCAAATACTTATATCATGCAATAAAGTTCCAATTAGTTATTAAAATATCATACAAAAAGAGTTTCCGGAATTTTTGTTATAGAATGTCCTACAGTTGAAGTGTATCTCTATATTCTTTGTAAGTGGGAAAACTTGTAAAATAGGCAGTGCATCAAATACTTATTTTCCCCACTGTACATGTACCTAAAGGCTTCTTTTGAATAACACAAAAAAGTATGTCTGTTTTTGGCATACAGCCTTTCATATTGTTGTTTTATTTTTTACAGATCAATAGCATCCTGCTCTCCTACTGAGTAAATATACATAGCTTGCAGTGTCTTTGGTGAGAGCAACCCCCATCTAAGCAGCCTTAAGAGTCCTTCTTGAAGGAACCATTAAAACAGTTCTCAACTGCCTTCCAAGAAAAACAAAATGCGTGCAGAGCAGGAAGCCTAAAAAATGTTAGCTATGTATGCTATATATATATATATATATATATATATATATATATATATATATAAAGAAGAAAAGGCGCTGCACTCAAAAGATTTTCAGGTAGCATTACCTGCTATATGGATTGAATAAATCACTTAATTTTTTTCACTTTTACAACGGTGTGCTGCAGTACTTTCAATTGGATATATATATATATATATATATATATCGGTTGTAATCATATGTTTTCTCTCAATACATTACGTATTGTTTGTCCATATATATTATTTATATATTGTCCTTATATATTTTTATTTTTGCCTTGTATTATAAAGCAGATAAAAACGTTTAAGATCAATCAACAATATCGAATATAGAATTTAGGTGCCATATACTGTACATCTATATTGCCGGTCATATAATGCATAAACTAACCTAAGATACTCACAAGCCAAAAAGACAGAAATGGCTGCACATCGCACCCATGGCTGACACGAAAGCTTATTCAGCTACATTTAAAACCAACATCGGAAGTTAGTATATAATTTGGCCAAACCATATTGCCTCATGTACCACGTGCAGGTCTTCTGATACACATGAGTCCCTAACCAAAAATCATCACTGTGCCGGTCAGCGACCACAATCCCCGCAAAATGTGCGCAAGCAGAGAAGAGGGGCCACGGAATGGCCCTGCAAGCCGTGCTTTGTAAGACCCATGTGATCCAAATTAGCAGGAGCCACCTGTGTACATAAGGGGAGGATCTCCTAGTACTCTCCCATTCTACCTGCAGAGGAATGGAGAGAGAGGTAAGAGCTTGTTCACACTTGTGTTGCTTGGCGTCCACTTTTTCCGCCGGTGGCGCCTGCAGGGTCCGGGGGGGCCCTTTAGGGTCTGGTCCTGTGACAATGGGGTTGCAGGGCCATTCCGTGGCCCCCCTTCTCTGCTTGCGCACGTTTTGCAGGGATTGTGGTCGCTGACCGGCACAGTGATGTTTTTTGGTTAGGGACTCATGTGTATCAGAAGACCTGCACGTGGTACATGAAGCAATATGGTTTGGCCAAATTATATACTAACTTCTGATGTTGGTTTTAAATGTAGCTGAATAAGCTTTCGTGTCAGCCATGGGTGCGATGTGCAGCCATTTCTGTCTTTTTGGCTTGTGCATAACCTAAGATACTTTCTTTCCAGAGGTTTGTAGCAGTCTCTTTGTCTTCGGTCTCTCCAGGGTCCACAATCTATGCAGGGTGTACTGTTTGTAAATAAGATAAGATGTTAACAAAGAATATTCGACAATGAGCGTGCCCGGTCAGTGGCGTGTGTACAATTGCCAAGTTGTAAGCCCTGATTATTTGACTTACAACCGTTAATTGTGTGATGTCACAACAGTTTCTACAGATCTCTGTAAAGGTCAGAAGAGCCTTGTTACTTTTAATAGAGATCCCATTACTTTACTAGCTAAATATCATATCCCTGGTGAGATTTATATTTTTGATCATCCATGTAACCTCCCTAGCATGTCCTCCACCTTTTTCCCTATGTTTTTTTGTCCACCTATGGAATTCTGACTGGTTCCTCTTCACATGTAACTTATATGTCGGCTGTACCACTAGAAAGCTTAGAGTGAATCTGTACCCACCCACCACCACCCCAAACCGCTGATATCTGTGGTTAGCTGACTTCATTCTCGGGCCGGCCGAGAGTGAGGGTAACGTCTTCAATGAGTATTTAAGAATGGGCAAAAGATCGGGTTTGTCTAGGTTTAGGTCAATTTGGGGCCAATGTGTGAGGCCTGTTGTCTCTGTTCTGTAATCTATGGAATGGTTAAAGTTAGAGATGAGCGAATCGCTCATCTAAAAAAAGCAAAGTGCTTTATTTAATCAGCGCTCTGCTCATCAAGCCGCCGGCCTTTTAGTGCTGTTCTGCTCCCTGCCTCTTCACCTTGGGTTCTGGGGAAAAGCTGCATCCAATTCTGGGAAACTGGGAGAAGTTTCCCAGGATTGAATCCAGCTTTTCCCGGCATCCTGGGGGAAGTGGCAGGGAGCGGAGCAGCACTAAAAGGCCGGCGGCTTAATGAGCAGAGCGCTGATCAAATAAAGCACTTTGCTTCTTTTAGATGAGCAATTTGCTTATCTCTAGTTAAAGTAACAGATATGGAAATCTGTTTCCTAGAAGTTGTTGATAGTTTTAGCACTTTATGAAAGGTTGCGTCTCACCCAGCAGGCAGTACGGTATTGAGATATTTTGCAGTATAGCTGTAAGCTTGTAGATAAGCAAAGAAGGGAAATTGTATGGTAGGATAGGTGTCCTTAAGTGTTTGGAGGGTGAGGGGTTGTTTAGTTGTAATATCAATAAAGTGTTTAATTTGTCGAAGACTCTGTACCATGCTATGAATGTGCGGTCAAGATGACCATTTTGAATTTCTGGGTTCCCAATCAATGACAAAAAGAGAAGTGTGGGCTAAGATGTGTGACAGAACGGATTTTACTCCACGACTTTCAAGTGGATGTTATAATCAGGATATCCTTGACCCTTTGAGGTAGCATGGAATGAGGGGTATGTAAGAGGGTGTGCTGGAAGCAATCACGTATAATGCGCAATTGCGCTGAGGGGGTCATCAGCAAACACCATGAGCTTGAGCTTCAGTTGTTACACCTGGTGTATAATGGAGAGTTTTCAATGTGACGCAGTAGGGGGTAACCTCTCATCTCATTTTCCGTCACTGCAACCCAGCGGATGTGTCTGTACACCCAGGAAATACACATGGGGGTTTATTATGTGGGGATTATGCAGGTGGGCAATTTTATAAATGTCAATTTTTGCCATAACTTTGTGACTGCCGAACCTGCTTCAATGCCAGGCATTTTTGAGCCCTCTTAAAGCAATTTGCCATCTGTACCTTACAGTGTTGTTTACAGTGTTAGGCTATGTTCACACTACGTAAGTCTCCGGACGTAGCGCGTTTCATGAATAAGTGGCCGGAGATTTACGTAGTTTGCGTACAATGGAAAGTATACGATGTACGGCTGCACAGTTCACACTACGTACGAACTTACGCCCGGATCGTACGCGGCGCCGTAAAAAATGAACCAGACCATTGTTTGAGGACGAAAATGCCGTAACTTACGTCCGTAGCGTAACATGTGGTTCCGTACGTAGTGGAGATTTCTTCATTTTTCGACTTTTCTTTGCCGATCCAAAAGGTTCTGTGGGGTGTCCGGGGCTAGGCAAAGATTTCCAAGTAAAAGACCGCTGTCAGATCGCAACGTAGGGCGCTCGGGAAGCGTAAGTAGACTACGGGCGTAAGTTCGCGGTCCGTACGTAGCCGGCCGCAACTTGTGTAAATTCCTGGCCGGAGTTTAACACGTATATGTCCGGCCGGTAAAATATGCGGCCGGACATATACGTAGTGTGAACATAGCCTTAGGCTGCATTCACACTACGTATATTTCAGTCAGTATACTGTATTTCAGTCAGTATTGCAACCAAAACCAGGAGTGGATTTAAAACACAGAAAGGCTCTCTTCACACAATGTTGAAATTGAGTGGATGGCCGCCATTTAATGGCAAATATTTGCTGTTATTTTAAAACAACGGCTGTTATATTGAAATAATGGCCGTTATTTACTGTTATATGGCGGCCATCCACTCAATTTCAACATTGTGTGACCAGATCCTTTCTGTGTTTTTAATCCACTCCTGGTTTTGGTTGCAATACTGACTGAAATATACTGACTGAAATATACATATACTGACTGAAATATACGTAGTGTGAACGCAGCCTTAGGCTATGTTCACACTGCGTACGAATCCGTACGCAGTTCTTACGCTGCCGTACATGTGCGGCTGAAACTACGGGCGTGCGTACGCACCGCGAACATACGCCCGTAGTACAGTTATGCTTCCCTAGCTTGTTTCGAAGCGATCTGAGGCAGGTCATTTACTTGGAAATCTTCGCCCAGCCCCGTAAACCACACAGAACCTTTTGGATCGAAAAATCAAGTTCAATTTGGCTGAAATAAGTACTTCGTATGGGACCGCATGGAAATCCACGGCCGTGAGTTGGAACATTTCCGTCCTCAAACAATGGTCTTGTTCATTTTTCACGGCACCGTATACGATCCGGCCGTAAGCTCATACGTAGTGTGCACTGTGCAGGCGTATATTGTATACTTTCAAGCGAACGCATCAACCTCAAAACTACGTGCGTATATTCGCGGTTCGCACTACGGACGGATTCATATGCAGTGTGAACATAGCTAGTAAGGCTATGTTCTTATAAAGTATTTTTTCGTATACGAGAAAATACATTGGCCGGGTGTCTATGGGATCCCAGCTGGAGCGTACACACATAGTATATGCTCCGGCCGGGACCCCTAGCGGCGCTGCAAACAACTGACATGTCAGTTTTCTGTGGCCGCTATTCAGTGAATAGCGGCCGTAGAAAACCATGTCAGTGCACACAGTGGAGCGAGCGGCTGCGGCCGCAAGCTTTATAGCCTGCAGTGGGGAGGTCTGATGCGGGTGCGCACGGATGCGCCCGCATCAGAACTCTGCGGGCCGAAAGATCATCCAGCTGGTACTGCAGTACCGGCCAGGATGATCTTTTCAGAGACCTGCCGCTCCGTGACCCGGAGGGTCTCTTATGCCATGTGAACATGGCCTTACAGTGTAAACCTGGATGGGAACTGCTGTAACATTGTATTAGAATTGTTCACTAGTGTTGTGCTTTGATTATATTATGGATTATTAAGGATGTATCTTTATGCATTAAAAACAGAGATACAAGGTATAACATGATCATGAGAATGGGTTTTCAGTGATCCCTACATTGAGGCCAATATATCATATACTAGTATGACAACTGATTCATTTATATGTGGATTTAACAATGTTGAAGTTGTAAGTCAATGAAGTTATTGTACTTTATTGAAATTACATATTAGGAACAATTGTACATTACAGCTTTGTTCTCATGAAAGTAAATGTATTATGCTGGGTGTATGTAATTACAGGCAAAACTCCAGTACATGTAAATTATGGATAATTTTCAGCATCCAACTTCTCCAGCCTCTGGGAGTCAAATGCTGAGTGCTTGGGTTTGGTCAGTTTGCTTATTACTGTTATCTACTATAAACTGTACTCTGTGGGTAACACTGTCAAAGTAATGGCTGACTGTACAAATATTAGATATACACTTACTATTTTTTGTTGTTGTTGTTATGAACAAGATGGTCCCAAATTCACTAAATAGTGATACAATGTGATATAATGAAGAAAAGCGGGGTGAGTGCAGAGTGTGGGGGGGGGGGGGGCTTCCCGGGTTATTGCTAGATCTTTTTGGCAGCCTATAGAAGATAGCATCATTGCTATATTAGTCATTTGTCTTTCAACATGTTGAAAGACAAACAACAGCAATGATCAGCCGACATTGTCCATGTCGGCTGATCGCTGTCTTCTATTACACAAAACGATTATTGGCTGTAACGGCCAGTATTGGGGTATGTGTCCGATAATTGTTTTGTGTAATAGGGCCTTTAGTCCTTTGGCTGCTGTTGACCTCTGACCAAACAGAGTAGTCAGATAATACATTTCTTTCTCTACTGTTAACACAGTGACGGTGAGCAGGGTGTTGTCTGACAGGCAGGCTGACTGTCAGAGTGTAAGTGATTATTAATAGATAGATAATAGATAGAGATGTATTATTGCTCAGAATTCTTAGGTCTTATGCCCATGGCAGGACTGTTACTCTTTTGGAGGGGAATCTCTTTTAGCTAAATCTAAATATCTATAGTCATATATCTATGTCTAAGTAGCCATTTCTAGGTAGCAATAGAAGGACAACTTACTGCTGGAGAGCGTACTTGTCGTATTGTCTATGCAATATGACCTGCAAGAATCATGGAATACAGCAGGAGAAGCAAAGTTTTGATCAGTTGAGTATGGGTGTTCAGACATCCACGATCATTACAAAGTTGCAGGAGATGCTCTCTATTATAGGTCTATAGGACTGTCTCCTAAAAGTAGATGGCGACTGCAGGGAGCAAGGGAATAAAGTGCTGAGCCATCCACCTCTTCCAGCTTATTCTAATGACCCTGACAGATAAAAACTTTTGGAGTGTCTATTTTGAAATGTCAGAAGTTTTGTTAAGTGACAGGGACATTATAATAGTCCATATTTGCAGTTACAGTAATTGTCCATAGGACAAATGGTCTTTCTGGGAACTTTCTTTCCTCAAATTTCTGTATCTAGCTATCTAACACAAACTTTAAACACAGTTAACTTCTTTCTGTTCAATGACGGACTGTCATTGGTCATGGAAAACCATTGTTAAAATTCCACCTGATTAATGATAATTTTGTTTAAAATAGTCGGATTTCAACAACTTTCTTCTAATGTGTATGGGTACCTTAAGCCTTTGTGCCCTACGTTCTGCCTCAGACCATCGCTGGAAGTCATGCCCCCCTGATGATGCTGAGCCCAGTGATATCACCGAAGACTGAAGGAAATCCTAGACTGGTGCTGTTATGGGGGTGACAGTATCACTTTAAGTGCTAGATTTCCCTTTTTGCATTGAGGTGCAGCTGGGCATCATGTCCATTCACCAAGGGACGACATATAGGTCTGGTGAACAAATAAATTCACCCTTGCAGAGGGTGTATCATCATGTGTAAATATTATCCATAAACCACATAAACCATATTTATTTTTCTTCTTATGAGTGTTCCATTTTCCCCACTAATCAATCCCAATACAGCTAGATTAACATTGCTTGATCTCTGGCACGCATTGCCATTGCCACTGAATGCAAATTTGGTGATTTTTTTTTTTTCTTAAGCAGAAAACAGAAAACATCCAAGGTTCTCTGGTAGTAATGCTTCTTCCTTGGATTGACTGCTCAGAGCAGCTTAGGCACTGGGTCCATTACAATTACCCAGGGACAAGTGGTTTTACAAGTGATCAACATTGAAGAGAATGGAACTGACAGTTCATGTGTTTGTATTATGCCACCTGTTAGCCACAGACCCGTTTTACACCGTGGATTAAGAGGGGTAGACGTGCCATTTACCCAGCCTAATCTTAAGCAGGGACCCCATTCTGTTTATCCTCTGGACTCTAAATAAAATGTCTCTTAGGCTGTTATTTATGGAGGCATGTGTACATTCCTACACAAGCGCTGACGTCAATCACTCAGTAATATTGGAGGTATGATTGTTATTATATAAGTTCTGATGTCTAAAGACATAACAGTATTAGCTCTAATTCTATACCACTAATCTGCAACGACTGCCTAAGTAAATTGACAATCCCAGATACAGCAGCAAAGCCTCATGGGGTCAATTAGCTTAACCCAGCTTAATGTAGATAAATGTAAACTAACACATTAAGGCCATATACACATTTAATTCCAAGCATCATTGCCAGTGCAAAGTAAGCAGTCACACCACCAGGCCACCCACCAGTAATCTCTGTCTCGGGCCTAATGGAGTGTGTATGTAAGCAACACAGCCATTGCCATAAACTAATTGAGCTGTCGTTGTAAACAAAGATCTACTATTGCAAACAGCTATGGAAATATCACTGTACTCATAATATTCTGCATATGCTCATATTTATTCAATTATTTGCCCTAATCATATTTTTTATTTGTTGTGTTTTGTTTTTGTTATTTTTATGTCTGATCTTGAATATCATGAATGTTATGGGCAATATTCTATTGCTTTTTTGTATACAGTTTCTACAAGTGTCATCACAGACATATACATTTTCATTGTGATACACATGTACTGTACATTGACAAGGAGGGCACCTCTACATGCTTTACCGCAACAGGAACGTTACATATATTGAAAATTTTTTACTACATCCGGTATGCGGCATATAAGGGTGTGCAGAGAAGAACAATACAACAATATTCAATGTATGCTGCTGTTGCATTATATGTAATTACAGTGGTGCCTTTTATTATGAGCATAATTCGTTTCGGGACCGTGCTTTTAATCCAAATCCACTCAAATTTTCCCATAAGAAATCATAGAAATGCAGACAATTGGTTCCACACCACAAAAATAATGATTTATTATTCTGAATAACATGTAAAACAAATGAAACAAACATTCAGAAACAGCAGAATATGTGATATTATAAGTTACTGTACAGTAATGGAGAGGATGGGAAACACAAGGGCTGACAGAGACTGCAGGGGGCATGAAGGAATGAGCAGGGCAGTTGTGGGCACATACATGCAGCACTCTGTCCGGGGAGAGAGGGGTTACAGCTATGAAGAGATTACCTCCACAGTCCTGTCCTCTGATGCAAGCAAGTGCATGTGCAAGATGCAAGTGGATCTGCTATGATTTGGAAGGTGAGGAAGACTTCCTGGATTAGGGTACAGTCCTAGGGTACAGTCCTGTAGACCCCGCTATGCAGACCATGTCCCTCCCCCACTCCCCCTCCCACCCAGTACAGGGAGCTCTTAAACCAAAGCAATGCTCTTAAACCTAGTCACAATTCTGAAAAACTGTGAGCTCTTAAACCAAAACGCTCTTAAACCAAGTTACTCTTACACCAAGGTACCACTGTATTTTTTATCCCATATGCAATCAACTATCTTCATTTCCAGCATACTCTGTAGTATATGACTATACCCAATCCACACCGTGCAGTGAATGTTGATCATTTTGTTGGCTTTGCCATGTAGAACAAGATTGGAGACATCATGTACATGTACTTTGTATCAGGATGCACAACTATGTTGTACAAGCTTGCACATCCTATCCATCACACTCTGTATACAGCTATTTTCTTGTACAGGTTACTATATACGGTAGTTAAAGACCGCAGCCCATGTAATAGCTCATGTAAAACAAATTGCTTTTCTCATCCACAAATAGACACATATTGGACATTTATCATTTGCCACCCCATTTTTCTAGACAATTCATAGCAGGAGATAACAATACACAAATTACAAAATTTTAAGGTAAGAATGGGATTTCATGTTTTTTGTCCACCATATGACGTTGTGAAAGTCACATGATTTAGAGCAAAACCCATTTTTACTTGGCAACCAATCAGAAATGTATATTATAATCGTGATAATAATGATGATTAGGATTGCATTTTGAAAACAGTATGCCTTTTTAGTCAAGAAGAGCGAAGATGTTATTTAACCCCCAAAAGCCTATACTTTAGTAAAAGACCCACAGAGGGATTGTGCCTTTTTCCTAAGAGGCTTTGTTAGTTTAGGCATTATATGTTAAATGAGTTCTTGCGACATTTCCTATGAATCATCTGTGATTTCCTATTATACAAGCCAACATCAAGCACTAAGCCTTTAGGCAGTAACTGTGATTAATTCATGTAATATCCTGTGATTAAAACTATAACAGGTTTAGGACTACTGAGCAGTTAAAGGACACGCTCTGCATGCTCCGCATTCGCTGGTTTAGGCAGTTAGAGACTGGGAGAATTCTCTTAAGAGCAAATAGTCACTCGCCATAACACTGGACTGGGGTCACTTTAGTCTTAGTTGGACTAGAAACATCACGCTTTAGCATAGTGTTCCAAAACAAATAGCTATTCAATGTCTAGTTTCCCTTTGTGTTTAAACACTGAATGTATTACAACAAAAATATATTAAAAATAAATAAGTGCTCAGCATTTCATAGAAACAAATCTTTTCCCTGGGTTCAGCATTTTGACACCAATAGAGTCATATAAGACCTGCTGACCAAATTTGTCTTCATGCTGCTAACAGAGCACAGTGTCCTTGTCTGTACAGATGCCCATGTCAAAGTAACCCTGCTGTAGTTTCTACAATGTGGAGCAGATCCCATCCTAACACTTTAGGCTATGTTCCAACAACGTATAACACTGTCCATTGCATAGCAACGGATGGCGTCATACTGCCATACTTTATACTGGCTGTACTTTACATTGTGTAAACAGCTATTCTCCTCTTTTTCTACCGTTCCCATCCCTTGTTATTTACCCTCATCTCTTTACCCCATTCAGATATCATTATCCTCCCTTATCTCTTTACTCCATTTAGATATAATTTTCCTACCATTATCATTTCCCTCCAGTTTCCTATTTCTCCCATTTCTTCTTATCCCAGCTTCATTACCTAGTATAATATCCTCTCCTGCAGTATCAGCCACCATACCTGCATTACATTTGCTGCTATGTCACTGTTGCTGTCACTTTGCTAACATAATACAGGAGTTTAGAAACATGTTGATAACTGCAGCCAATAGATGCTACTGTTGCATTAGTCAGGGGTCTAGTCACTCTCTTAATTTGCCAGCATTATTACGCACACTGCAATACCAAATATGTGTCCTTTTTATTTAATATTTGAATTAGGGGTTTGGAGATTATTTGTTTATTGTATATAGTAGGGATGGTCCGAACCGAGTTCGGTTCGGATTCGTACGAACCCGAACCCTCGGTAATGATTCCCGCTGTCTGCCCTCTCAGTGCAGCGGGCAAATCCAGTGGGAGGAATGCCTGGAAAACTGGGATACAGCCATAGGCTGTATCCCAGTTTTCCAGGCGTTCCTCCCGCTGTATCCGCCCACGGAGCGGGCAGACTGCGGGAATCTGATACCGAGCGTTGGGGTTCATACGAACCCGAACCTTGGCAGGTTCGGACCATCCCTAGTATATAGTTATTTATTTTTGTATTTTTTTTTTTTTTTTAATATTTATACTTTATTCTACTCTCCTACTGTATTCTGTTAACTGACGGATTCCGAGTGCGGCTCGGGTCCTAGCAGGTGCCCAGCTCCTGTGCCTGTTTCATCTAAGAATGTACTAGGACGTCAATATGTGGTAACCCACTGCAAAAATGGATGTGACGATACGTGATCCTGCAGGAAGGGTTTAAAGGGGTTGTCTAAGGGGAACTATTGTAAATATAGCAGGGAGTCAGGTGAAAAAAAAAAAGTAATACCTCCTTTAGTCCTGCTTTGCCAATGACTGACTGGACATGACACAGCTGCAGCCAGTAATTGGCTGACTGGGGCAGTTCCGAGACAACACAGGAACAATGACAGGAGTGGAGACGGGGAATGTCCATATGTAAAAAATAAAATCCTGGACGACCCTTGTAAAACATGTAACGCCTAAAGACTTCACTGCAAATTATCCAAGGATTTCAACAGAAAATACATATTCCGATTAGCAGCGGAAAAATCTGCCACACATGGCCCCCATTGTTATTTATTCTTTATGTTAAACCGTTTTTAACACAGCATTTAATAAAATTGTCAGATTGAAAGTAAGGTGTAAAATTGAAAGGAGGAATGCAAATTAAATGTGCCAGAGCAAGAGTATAAAAGAGGTACGGATATTGGTGGTTGCTGTAATGAAAGGTAACACCTAATCATGGTAAGGTGAAGTTCACATTGGCGCTTTTTTCATAAGACTTGATTAAGTAAACAGATTCTTTGGCATAGGTTATGCAATAAACCACTCAGGGGAATTAGGGATCTCAGCATGTAGTAACAAAGGCCCACCCATGCTATCCAGCTGTTGCAAAACTACCATTCCCATCATGCCTGGACAGCCAAAGCTTTGGATGTCCAAAAATGATTTGAACTGTAGTTATTCCACAGCTTGGGGGCTACAATTGGGACACCTCTGGTATAAATTATATTCTTGATATTTGTATATTGCCTGATTTAGTAATAGAATAAAACACTGTGTCCTGTAAATAATTGCACGTCAACAGCTCTGATTTATTAAGGCTGCACCAGTCACTACATGGTATAAGTAGAGATAGATACAGTACATGTGTTAAAAGAGAACATGCCACACTCACTAGATGTCAAACATGTTAAATGGAAACTCCAGAAAATATGTGAAACAATATGGGCAGATATCATAGTGGCGCTGTTGCCAATATTGTTATGGTATTCTTACATTAACCAGCACTTGCAGTTCCTGCTGACAGGGATGGTAACGGCTGAGACCCAGTTGAGGATTATGAATTTTCTGTGATTCGTTGTTGTTTGGCCACTACAATTGATGAGCGATTGTGCCTGTAGGATCACCTCTGTGCAGGGGAGTGGCCTAGATGATGTGTGTAATAACAACTTACTCTCTGCAATGGTCTACATCTGAGAACCAAAAAAACAATACCAGCATTTTAAACCTTTTGTCAGTCATTGCATTAACAAGAAAGGAGGCCTCCATTTGTCAGACTTGCCATACCACAACGCTAATGAAGAAATAGAGTTATGGCACTTGAAATGTAGTGAGTGAGAAATTGCATTCCAAATGGCAAAATAGCTGTTACCTTAAAGGGGTTGTCCAGGAAAAATGTATACTTAGTCAGGCTGCAGCGGATATGTCAGTAATGTATATTTACCTGTGCCATTCCCAGGTAAGGTATACATTACATATCCCCGCAGCCCGGCCAATTCACTCTTTGCGGACAACCTTGTCAAGGGATAAATGGTGTACCAGAGGGAAAAATATAGGTGTTTGACAGATTGCTCATTTTTCCCTGAGCTATTCCTTAAGTATGGAAAGGGGCATTTTTTCTATATTCAAACTTAAATTTCTCTAAAGTTCCAAGAAAATGTGAAGTTACATTACAGGTGAATGCTAGTCTGTAGTGAACATCAGTGACAGATCCGAGTGGATTTATGAGCTGAAGTCTTTCTAGTGATATAGCATGACTAGCAATGGTCTGGAATGATGATTGCTAACACTTGTATAAACTGGTATCCTAAGAATAGGTGCTTTATTTTGTGTATCCTACCTTCACCATTTGTGGGTTTTTGTGGAAGGTATACATTTCAAAGACATAATAATAGCATATTTGATGGTAACTTAATAAAACAACTAGCTTCACTCTTCTGCTAAAATGTCAGGTTTTATGTAAGAAACAGGTGTAAGAAGTATGTGTATGTAACTGTACTAGAGGATATACACCGCTTATAGGGCCACAATGAAAGGTTCTGGCATTAGCTGTAAGCATATAGACATTCAGCTTCTACATCTTGTGTGAAGGTCTTCCAAGATGTTTCAATGATTAATATAAAGATTAATGCTGACTACAAGTAATAGTCACAAAATGATGTCATGAAAGACTGAAGATTACAGGTATGTTAGGAAAATCAGTTTCGGGGTCCTACTTATGAAATACACAATCATTTCTGTTATAAATCTTCCGTTAAACCACCTAACTGAAGGGGTTTGGCCATGTAGTAAACACAAGGAGTTGCAACAGATGGTAAAGTGCAAAGCTAGCTGTGTATGTCACATGGACAAGATGGTGATACTAGCATAGTGTCCCTTGGGTACTACACATGCTCCTTTTTAATATGCTGTTTCACAGGCAGATAACTTCTGACACTAGGATTCAGTGAAATGACTTTACTGAACAGTTATTGTGCAAAAATCCAGTATACATACAGTTACATGTAGTACAATGCAGATATAGCTTCTAGCTGGAAGTAATAATAAACAGCTTGGAAGTAACAATATTTGGTGACTGTCCTCTTATGGATACTGCGATTAGCAGGTTAAGATGAAGATGTTGGCTTGCGCTCGCTTTGCTGAACTGGCGGTCGCTGACAGACACAGTATTGGTTTAGTGTAGGGACTCATGTGGGCCAGGGGACCTGCACGTGGTACATGAGGCAATATGGTTTGATTAAATTATATACCAACATCTTGGCATTGGTTTTTAAATGAAGCCGAGAGGCATTAGTGTCAGCCATAGGTGTGAGGTGCAGCAGCTCCTTCTCTCCTTGTCCGTATGTGGCTTTAGGGTACTTCGGTTATGAGGATCTTCACAGCTTGGCTGACTGTGGTTAAGAAGAAATATTCATACTCACAGAACAGCTTTGTAGATCTGTCACATAACACCTGGAAGGACACACCATCTCTAACCGCAGCTCTACTAAGGGAATAGCAATTCGGGGGGTTCTTCAGCAAATCAGAAGGCAATGGGCAGTAAGGACAAGGCACTATTGGACAAGCAGTGGTAGGGGGGTCACATCAGGTAAGCACTGCTTTGTTTTTAATGCTTTTAGCCTAGCCTAACCTGACCACTAGTAAAACTTGCTAGGGTAAAGCATAAGGTCTTCATGATGATAGAATGTAAGATGGCAGTGGTCACATAATTTTAACCATGTCTGCTTTGTCTGTGAAAAAAGATAAGATAAAACAGAAAAAAGTAGCATTGTGCTAGGGACAAACATTTTTTTGTATTTGTATGCAAGCATGGTCTACATGCCATGATACAGGGAATTATATATTCAGGCTAGCCAGTTGAGACTGAGTGAACTCTATAAGTCTATCCAATACAAAGTCAATTGTTCTGTTGTATATCCTGGGAATGCTTGCCAAGTTTACATTCTGGAAAGGCATTTTACTCCTTGTGTTTATTCCTGTTGAGAAGAGAGAATCTCTGGGGATTTCCTGCAGGCAAGCCAAAATAGCAGACATTGTTACCTAGGGAAGAAAACGAGGAAGACATGATATGTTTCAAATGATATGTGCAAGCAACATTGTTATAGAGAACATATGGTCACCATCATTTCTGTTCCCAATGTTATTGAAGACTTAGCTAAACATAAAATAAAAATATATCCAAAGGAAATAGAATTGTATGTTTGCTCACTAGTCCTGAAATGTGATAACATTAGGAATATATATTCACTACAGTGTTTCCCCAAAAATAAGACAGTGCCTTATATTAATTTTGCTCCCAAAGATGCGCTAGGTCTTTTTTTCAGGAGATGTCTTCTTTTTCCATGAAGAAGAATTCACATGTCACATGAACAGCAGGGACAGAGTGTACGTTATGGTGGCTTCCAGCCACCAGGGGGAGCTCGCCACAGCACACTAATACAGCACAGCTGGGACAAGGTATGCTATGGCAGCTATATTTATTAAAGGGAACCTGTCACCCCCCCATACCGGGGTAAAGGCTTCCCGACCCCCCGCTAGAGCCCCAGATACTTAACCCATCTCGCCAAGTCCCGCTCCTGGAGCCGGTCCCAGGACGGAGATATTCTTGTCAGAAGCCCGGTGCGCGCGCTGCATAGATGATCATTCTCTATAGGCGTCGGGCTCACCTCTGCAGCACGAGCACCGGGCTTCCGACAAGGATATAACAAACCGATAGAAAAACAACTGAACCTCAGAATTATCGCAATATGGAAAATCTTTATTAGTTAAAAAGAGAGAGAAGCAGGAAAGAAATGATGAATCACAACTGGAGGAATGTTAAAAATAACAACAACGAACATACAAGCAGGGGGTAATGCAGATGGACCACATAGGGTGTGATAAAGATTAAAATAATATATGATGCTCTATCTACTATGGATATGAAAACACACACCTATATTTTATTTGCAGGGACAATAAATATAAAGTGCTAGAATAGTAACAAGGGTATATTACCAAAGTAAAAATAATAGAATGGAATGTCCATTGGCAGCCCCCACCCCGACGTACGTTTCGCCTATCCGAAAAAGGCAATCCAGTTGTGATTCATCGTTTCTTTCCTGCTTCTCTCCGTTCATATGTGTTTTTAACTAATAAAGATTTTCCATATTGCGATAATTCTGAGGTTTAGTTGTTCTTCTATCGGTTTGTTACTTCATGACTAGAACCCAATATATGTGCATAAATATGTAACACTTAGTCCCCCATCCGTAGTATGAGACAGTTATTGTCATAGGCTGAGGGAGATCTGCGTAACTTAATTTTGGTGTATATTCCGACAAGGATATCTCTGTCCCGGGACTGACTCCAGGAGCGGGACTTGGCGAGATGGGGTAAGTATCCGAGGCTCTAGTGGGGTCGGGCGGCCTTCACCCCGGCACGGGGGGGTGACAGGTTACCTTTAACATTAACAATGTAACTGAGGAAACCCTGCATCACTTATTACAGTTACTACACAATTAAATATGCAAAACTTGACTCTGCCTTCTGCACACTTTGAAGGGGTTGCCCGGGATAAACACAGAACTGGGGATTCCAGGGACGTGACAGTGCTGTATACTCACTGTCATGTATACCGGAAATGGCCACTCAGCATAGTTACTATACTGTGTATCCTGAGCGACTACTTATGGTAGGAGTATCACATCACTGGATTTTGTGGATATTGGGCGGCCTGGTAAGTATACAGCACTGTCATGTCCCCCACAGCCCTGGCTGCATGCTCAATTGTGTGTTTACCCTGGACAAGCCCTTATCCGCAGCCCTACTACTTGACTCTGCTGTCTCCTTTTTTGATGTGATGCAGATTTGTAATGTCTCTGACTGTAAAACTGTGAGTCAATAATTGTTCCATTACATTTTTAATTTTTTGTATACCTTGTATGCAATGAAAACATATCCATATTTGAATTGTTATGGGCCCCCTTCAATTGAGTCATCCAAAAATAGTCGGCTAGTAACTACTTTCTGGTCATTTTCCAAACATAAGAGTTTTGGCTTGAACTTTTGCCAAACCTCGTATATGTTCAGAAAATTACCCAAATAGCGACTAGCTGGCTGCATTCAGGTCATTGATTTGAATGTGGCCCATGCTGATCAAGCAAGGATACATCAGCAGACAATTTTCATATTTTGACAATGTAAATGCAATATAAACTCAGCCTTATTCTGGAGTAAATATGGTGTGTCAGTACAACTACAGATCTATGAGATTTATTTATTTTTTGTTATGATTGCTCCTTTTAAAAAAAATAATGAGGCATAATAATAACATAAAAGACAGTAATGTTGGCCCATAACTGAAGGTGTACAGGAGCATTTTATTTTTGGTTGTGTCAGGATGGGGTTTTTTTAGATGATGAATATATATTTATAAAATTGGATTTATTTAAACTCTTAATTGTTAAGATTGTGTCTATAATTGTAAATTGTTTGCAGTGGTGCATTCATTAATCTTGATTATATATGTATAATTTTGTATCAGTGTCCCTACATATTTTCTTTGTTGCTGAATGTACAGTGTACGAGCCTTTTTTCAGCATAGTTGAAAGATAAGATCTATCCGTTTAGTTGGAAGATGTTACCCATCTCTTTAGTTGGCTATGGTCACCAGATAGATATGTTTTTTCACATGAATATTTATTTAGTTTAGGTTTAATTTTTCTAGCATATAAAGCTGAACTTTTATAAAACATTATGCACAATAACTTTGCAGCCAGTCACTGGGTATTGTACCATGACCTGACCTCAAAAAGGTGCAGGTGACTTCAGGTTTCAAAGGTACCACACCTGGGCAGATTCACTATTATCTGATACAGTGTTCATCCCACACAATGCAAGCACTATCAGAGATGAAACAATAGAACTAGAACTTCCATGGTAGAAAAGTAAATTCCTGTGACGCTATATATATATATTTATTTTCTATTTTTTATTTTTTTCTTCAGAAAACCTACAGCAGGAGTTGTTATACAGCCTGGGCCTCTAATGGAAATGCTTGTATTTGACAAATGAAAAGTATACCATGGAGTGTTCTATGGAATCTTGGCAGTTTGACCATTATCTAATAATATAACATGTACCTAACGTTGGTTACCAATAAAATATACGAAACCTGTAAACAAGTCTATTACATTACAGTTCATGAATAGCAAGACAAATAACGTCATGTTTCCTGTGCAGCATGCCACGGGAAAGCAACTGAAATGCTACCT
Organism: Dendropsophus ebraccatus; assembly: GCF_027789765.1. Taxonomy (NCBI): domain Eukaryota; kingdom Metazoa; phylum Chordata; class Amphibia; order Anura; family Hylidae; genus Dendropsophus; species Dendropsophus ebraccatus. The sequence continues at coordinate 114,211,457 of NC_091455.1, forward strand.
TGTAATGCAAAGGTTCCTCCTATCAAATTATTTAAGAAAATAAACATTTGAACGGAAAACTGTTTATACATAGTATTTTATTCCTTCCAAAAACTCTGTTTTTCCTGGCTGAGTGTACATATTGGAAAATGTCAAAGGCAAAGGCCTTGTTACTCCTTTATCTTGCCTTTGCCAGGTGGCAAATGTGCAGCATAGACTTAACATGCTGAGAGTTATTTATGAGCAAATTGGTTAGAATCAGAAGAAAAGCAATGAAACAGATGACAAAATGTAATACTACATTTACTGGTCTTGTAGCACCATAGTTCTTGAATGTTGGGAAGAATCCTATTACAGTACCTGTGACATCCTGTCATGTCTTCTCCTATAGTTATCCATCAGATCATTTACTGATCATAAGGTTGTATTGTATTATCCCTGCCTTGAATAGGAAAACATGCAGGTAGGACTAAAAAAAATACCTTTATGACTTTAGATCTTTACTTGATATTATTGACTACCAGTGGCTGCAGAAGTCAGATGCAGCCCTAAGGAGTCCAGGAAAACATGGATACAGCCTATGGCCTTATGGCTGTGCCATTATTTTTGGCCAACAGAGGAAATCAGTTGGTTTCCTACAGCTGGGGCGGTACATGCGGCAGTGACATGGACGCTTTACTGACTGTAAAGATGCCGCCTGCACACTACAATAAATATCACGGTTGACACAGGACTTTGTCCAATTTTTTAGATTTTGACCCACTATATATTTGAGTTTGACACCACAGCTCTAGACTGTGCCCCAATAGCAGATAGAGATTGGGCAGTTGGGTTAGGCCATCTAATGTGTGTGTGGCCTGTTTAAGACTCTAGGAGATTTTCTAAGTAAGGTGTAGCCCCTGGGTCTAGCAAGGTTAAGGGGACTCCTTGTTACAGTAGTATCTAGTGGTCCAGGATGTTTAAATGTTCTACTAATAGTCCTTAATGTCTATATAAACAAATGGAATGAATAAGTGTAAAGTTGTTTGCAGGCCTCTGGTATAACATTCCAGGCATAGAACGTCTTTTATTTCTGCACTCTGTCAGAATACATCATGGAATTCATTGTACTGGGAATATTATAAAGCCAGTTTTTAACATTCCTTCTTCACATCAGAAAGTGAACTAATGTGAGCGCCTGCAGGAAAGGTGCTGACAGGTTATAAAGCAGTATGATTTCTGTGCACCCCACTAAGTGAGGCTAGTGTTCTGCTCAGCCACTTCACAGAGATACTCTTAGCAGATGGCTTTGATTTGTTCATCTGCCGAACAGAGTATTTCTATGATTTGTGTGTTTACACCAGCACCTTATTCACAACCTGAAAGTTTGGAGATGCTTCTTGTGATGATCTGTAACAACCAGAGACTCCTCCTAATGCTTGAGTCGGATTAAGTCCGTGTGTGCTTTAATTCTCGTGAGATAACTGATGTAAGAGCCGTTCATCATTCAGGGTGTGTTATTGTATGCTGTTAGACATGATTTGTACTGCTGCTGAAGATTCATATGTGCTCACATGTATGCAAGATACATTTGCACAACATATTTAAGTAAGAGGTTCGCAGATCGGATCTCCATGAACCAGCTCCATGAATTGCTTTAATAAAAGCTAGTGGTCACCAAAATGTCATTTACATGTCACATTCTTTTTGTGCTTTCTCAGTGGGACTGTAAGAGGGAAAGTTTCACCTTGACGAGAGTGCCAAAAGGCATGTGGAGACTTATAGGTCATTCAATCTTTACTGTGAATTTTGGGAAAAAGGATATGCAGAGTAGCTCTCTCCCCCTCAAGTAAAAGAGCTTGCTCTCTGGTGCCACCAATTGGAGGTAGCAAGTGAATAAGCGCCTTAAAACATGACTGGAAATTAAGGGTACAAACACACACACACCGTATAGGCAGTGTATTTTCTGCTGCGATATGCAGCAGATTAGATCTAAATAACTGAACACAGCATCAAATCTGCTGCGTATACAGTGTGTGTGTGTGTGTGTGTGTGTGTGTTTGTACCCTTAATAGGCAAGCTAGAATCTCTCCCAAAGGAGTAAATTTACCCAACTGTAGATAGCTTAGTTTTGGCCTTGTTGTCCCTATTCAGTAGAGAGTAGGGTTCTACCTGACTAGCAGAGATACTATTGTCATGAGTAGAGATGTGCAAATTTCCAGTAATAGCGAAGTGCTTCATTATCTCTGCAATCCGCTTATCGGCCTGCTGCCTTTTAACCCCTTAAGGACGGGGCCCATTTTCTTTTTTTTCGCTTTCGTTTTTTCCACCTTGTGTTTAAAAGGCCATAGCACTTGCATTTTTCCACTTAGAAACCCACATGAGACCTTATTTTTTGCGTCACTAATTGTACTTTGCAATGACAGGCTGAATTTTTGCATTTGGTACACTACGAAACCAGAAAAAAATTCAAAGTGTGGTGAAATTGAAAAAAAAAACGCATTTCTTTTATTTGGGGGAACTGTGTTTTTACGACATTCGCCCTGGGGTAAAACTGACTTGTTATGCATGTTCTACAAGTCGCTATGATTAAAACGATATATAACATGCATAACTTATATTGTATCTGATGGCCTATAAAAAATTCAAATTATTGTTAACAAATATACGTTCCTTAAAATCGCTCCATTCCCAGGCTTATAACGCTTTTATTCTTGGGTCTATGGGGCTGTGTCAGGTGTCATTTTTTGCGCCATGATGTGTTCTTTCTATCAGTAACTTGATTTCGCATATACAACTTTTTGATTGCTTTTTATTACATTTTTTCTGGATTTGATGCGACCAAAAATGCGCAATTTTGCACTCTGGGATTTTTTTGCGCTGACGCCGTTTACCGTGCGAGATCAGGAATGTGATTAATTAATAGTTCGGGCGATTACGCACGCGGCGATACCAAACATGTTTATTTATTTATTTATTTATTTACTTTTATTTAAAACCTGGGAAAAGGGGGGTGATTCAGACTTTTATTAGGAGAGGGGGCTTTTTACTATAAACTGTTTATAAACTATAAACAACACTTTTTTTTTTTTTTTTTTTTACACATATACTAGAAGCCCCCCTAGGGGACTTCTAGTATATATACTTTGATCTCTCATTGAGATCTCTGCAGCATAGAAATGCTGCAGAGATCAATGAGATAGGCACTCGTTTACTTCCGGCTGCTGCAGCCGGAAGTAAACGAGTGCCGAGTCGGGGACGGCGCCATCTTGGACGAGTCCCCAGCCGGCATCAGTAACGGAGATCGCTCCTCCTGGACAACGTCCCGGAGGAGCGATCTCCCCCACTAGACACCAGGGAATGGTTGCCTCCGGTAATCGGAGGCAGCTGTCAACTTTGACAGCTGCCTCCGATTAGCTAATTAGCGGGCACGGCGATCAGACCGCGCCCGCTAATAGCGGCGGTCCCGGGCTACACGCGGCACCCGGGACCGCGGCGCTTCAAAGCAGGGTCGCTGCACGGCCCCGCTTTGAAGTGCTAATGAGGACATATGACGTACGGGTACGTCATATGTCCTTAAGAGGTTAAAGGGGTAGTGCGGCGGTAAAGAATTATTGACAGAATAACACACATTACAAAGTTATACAACTTTGTAATGTATGTTATGTCTGTGAATGGCCCCCTTCCCCGTGTCCCACCACCCCCACCCGTGTACCCGGAAGTGTGGTGCGCTATACATACCTGTCACGTGCCGACTCGTCTCCGATCTTCAGTCTGCGATGTCGTCTTCGGACGGCCAGGCCGAATCCCTCCGAGCGCCCTGAGTGCCGGCCGCCCTCTTCAGCGTCATCAGAAGCTCAGCCGCGATTGGCTGAGCACAGTTATGCTCAGCCAATCGCGGCTGAGCAGCCAATGACGCTGAAGAGGGCGGCCGGCACCCTTCCGGGTACACGGGTGGGGGTGGTGGGACACGGGGAAGGGGGCCATTCACAGACATAACATACATTACAAAGTTGTATAACTTTGTAATGTGTGTTATTCTGTCAATAATTCTTTACCGCCGCACTACCCCTTTAACTGACTGCCACTCTGTGCCGCTCCTCCCAGGGTGCTGGGAAAAGCTGGATCCAGTCCTGAGATACACTTAGCAGGCTGATCAGCAGATTGCAGAGGTAATAAAGCACTTTGCTTTATTATTACTGTAAATTAGCTCATCTCTAGTCATGAGACTAAAGGGGAAAATTTTCTCCTTGAGCAGATCACGAGAGGTCATTCATGCTTAATTGCAGTTAAAGGAGGAGTAAGTAGGGCTACCATGAAAACTTTACAAGTGACCGCGCCAGATACAGGGACTTACCTGCTACCCTGTAGTCATGCCACAGGACCTGCACAATTTCCATTGTATTTGACAGACAGTTTATTTCATGTATCTGAAACTGGACAGGTAATATTTAGTCTTTAGTTTTTCCCTATTCCCTGCAATCCTTTATTAACGTAGTTTGGGACCATCCGATCTCACGATCCATCAGGCACTGTGTGTGGAATGCAGCACAACCTTCATGTAAGAAAGGGAGTGTGTTATCATTCCGGGTGTCCATCACAAGTGGGGACAGGAAATAAAGAAGGATGTCAGGACAGTTCAGGGCACACAAGGAAACACACACAAAGACAGGTGAAGCCCTGACACTGTCCCACTCCCACTGCCCCTACCTGCTTGCCACTAGACCACCCTAAATGATGGCGGACAACTAGGTGACGTTCCCTGCACTGCAACAGGGTGACACATGAGACAAGACAAAAGACAATAACAAAGACAGACAAAACACAATGGTGGATAGTCAGGCAAAAATGGGTCAGAACCAGGAGAATCAAAATATAGACCAGAATCACAGAGCCAAAGAACAGTGAGAAGCAAGCCGAGGTCAGGTAAAACAGGAGTTCAGAATACACCAGAATAGCAAGCTTAAAACAGGTACAGCAAGTGTAATCCTATAGCAGGCATCAGACCTAGGGAATGACTGAGCTTTATCTGAAACCAGGTCCCGGTCTCAGAGACGATTGGAGCAGAGAAACAAGAGATTGGACAGGAGGACCCGGCTGTCAGTCATTATCCAAGGCAAGGTGTTAACTGTATACCTGCTGGAAGAAATCTTCCCAGACAATAAGCAGGGCGTTAACCTGAATCAATAGAAATGCCACAGCAGAATAAAACTGTGTTCACACTAATAAAATGATGCAAGTAAACAACTAATTTTGCCGCCATGATCGCAGTCGGCGACCAGAGCTCGAGAACGTTGTTTTACCAGGTACAATCCTGACATTACCCCCCCTTCTACGAGGGGCCACTGGACCCTCATTTGAACCACCAGGTTTGGAAGGGTATGTATGATGGAATAATCGAACGAGTTTTGGGGCATGGAGATCTCTAGCAGACACCCAAACTCGTTCCTCGGGTCCATACCCTTTCCAGTTGACCAGATACTGAATTGAGTTTTGCACTCTACGTGAATCAATAATTTTTTCCACTTCAAACTCCAGCTCTCCCTGAACAACAACTGGACTAGGTGGTGTTTTAAAAACAACTGGTGAAACATATTTCTTGAGCAATGATTTATGGAAGACAGGGTGAATACGAAGAGACCTGGGTAACTGCAATTTATAGGATACTGGGTTGATGATTTCGGCGATTACATACGGACCGATAAAACGAGGTGCAAACTTATTTGAGGGTACTCTTAAACGAAGATTTTTAGCAGAAAGCCATACTTTATCTCCCACAGCATAATTAGGCCCAGGCAAGCGCTTTTTATTTGCATATTGTACATGGCGGAGTTGGGCTTTTTCCAGATTCTTACGATTCTGAGCCCAGACTGTGCACAGTCGACGGATTACAGATTTGACGGAAGCATGATCAGATTCATGACCGGTAGCGGCTGAGTACCTTGGGTGGAAACCATAATTACAGTAAAAGGAGGAGTTCTCGTGATTATTAAGGGCAAACTCAGCCAGTGGCAAGAATTCCCTCCACCTCTCCTGGCATTCAGAGACGTAACACCTGAGATATTGTTCTAAGGACTGGTTTAATCTCTCTGTCTGCCCATTGGTCTCGGGATGAAAGGCGGAGGAGAATGAAAGAGCAATACCCAACTGGCCACAGAAAGCCCTCCAAAACTTTGACACGAACTGAACTCCCCTGTCAGATACAATATTAGACGGAATACCATGTAATCTGAGAATATGGCGAACAAACAGACCTGCCAAAACTTTAGCACTAGGTAATTTCTTTAAAGCAACAAGGTGACACATCTTTGAGAAACGGTCTACCACCACCCATATCACAGACCTTCCTTGGGAAAGGGGAAGATCGGTGATGAAATCCATTGATAAATGTGACCATGGCCTCTTGGGCACAGGGAGTGGATGAAGCAACCCTTCAGGGAGTCTCCGGGGAGTCTTGGCCCTGGCGCAGGTTTCACAGGCCATAACAAATTCCTTAACATCCCGTGCCCAAGATGGCCACCAATAAGTACGTGATAATAAATATTTGGTGCCTGCCAAGACCGAGGAATGCACTTCCTCCAAGATTTTAAGTCTGAGGTGACCTGGCACAAAAAGTTTACCCTGAGGTAGATCTGGGGGCGCAAATTCTTGAGAATTAGTAATGGAAGACACCAAATCGGGAGTAAGAGTAGCGACCACAACTCCTGGGGTGAGGATATTCTCAGGTTCACGGGCACCGAAACTCCTAGACAAGGCATCTGCCTTAACATTCTTGGCACCTGGGCGATAAGTTACAATAAAATTAAACCTTGTAAAGAATAAGGCCCACCATGCCTGTCGAGGGTTGAGCCTCTTGGCATTATCAAGATACAATAGGTTCTTATGATCAGTTAACACAACCACCCTATGTTTGGCTCCCTCCAGGAAATGTCTCCATTCCTCAAATGCCCACTTTATAGTTAGCAATTCCCGATTCCCAATGTCATAATTAATCTCTGAGGTGGAGAATTTCCTGGAGAAGAAAGCCACAGGACGGAGGTTGGTGTACGGCTCTGCTCCCTGGGACAGGACCGCTCCAACTCCTGTCTCAGAAGCGTCAACCTCAACAACAAATGGTTTTTCAGGATCTGGGTGGACCAGAACAGGAGCGTCATAGAAACAATTCTTCAAAGCACTGAAGGGATGTTCTGCCTCTGGTGTCCAAGCAGTGGGGTCCGACCCTTTTTTGGTAAGATCAGTAAGGGGCTTAGCGATAACAGAAAAATGAACTTCCGGTAATAATTTGCAAAACCCAGAAAACGTTGAATCTCTTTTAGTGAAATGAGGCGTACCCACTCCTGTATGGCAGAAACTTTCTGGGGATCCATACCGATAGAATCAGGAGTGAGAATATAACCCAGGAACCCCACCTCTTGGACACCAAATTGGCACTTAGACAGCTTAGCACATAAATAGTTCTGTTGCAACCTAGAGAGGACAATCCTCACATGTTCTTGATGGGTAGTCCAATCTGGTGAAAAGATGAGGATGTCATCTAGGTATACGACCACGAACCTACCCAGAAGGTCACGAAAAATATAATTTACAAACCTTTGGAAGACGGCAGGGGCATTACTGAGACCAAATGGCATAACTAAATACTCAAAATGGCCCTCAGGAGTATTGAATGCCGTCTTCCACTCATCACCCTCTCTGATCCGGATCAAGTTGTAGGCTCCCCGGAGATCTATTTTGGAGTACCAGTGAGCACCCACAACTTGATTGAACAAATCTGGGATCAGAGGAAGAGGATGCTGGTCCTTAACCGTGATTTTATTTAACTCTCGGTAGTCTATACATGGTCTAAGACCCCCATCTTTCTTGCTGACAAAAAAGAAACCTGCCCCCATAGGCGATACGGAGGGCCGGATGTGACCCTTCCGGAGGCTTTCCTGAATATAGTCACGCATTGACTCTCGTTCTGGAGCAGATAGGTTAAAAATATGTCCCTTAGGGAATTTCGCTCCAGGAACAAGGTCAATGGCGCAATCATATGGCCTATGTGGGGGAAGATGGTCTGAGCTGACTTCGTCAAAGACATCTCGGAAGTCAGCTATGAACTCAGGAATAGATCCAAAATCAGCGGTACATTCTAAGGTCTGTACAGTGCTCAGATGAGAATGACAACTAGAACCCCATTTCAGTAACTCAGCAGTCACCCAATCAAACACTGGGTTATGGAGACGAAGCCAAGGCAAACCAAGAATTACATCATAGGTCATTTTTTCCATAACAAAAAACGAAATTTTTTCAGAGTGAAGACACCCCACTGAGAGGGTGACTTCGGCAGTGCGAAATTTAATTCTTCCTTCTGTCAAAGGAGTGGAATCAGCCCCAGTGACTGAAAAAGAACACAAAGGAATAAACTCAATGCCTAGGGCCCGAGCAACAACAGCATTTATAAAATTAATTGCAGCCCCTGAGTCCACCATAGCCTGGCAAGCAAGAGTTTTACTACCAGTGGACAAAGAAACCGGTAACAAAACTTTATTCACAGAAACAGGGTCGCCTTCAAAGCGATCTGGCAGAAGCATGCTAGGTTTCCGCTGGAGGTTCTGGACAGGGAAAACAGGGGCTGAAAAAGTAAAAGGTGAGGCAGCAGTGTCAGATTAATGGGTATTCATGGCATTTAGACGTTGTGAAATTTGGTCAACAACACCTGCCATTCCCTGGCACTGATTTGCCAACTCAGCCAGGCGGTCACTGACTAACGGATCAGCACTCATAGTGAACCGCCGAGAGGGTTGACTGGAATATTGGCCCTGCTATAATGTCAGGACAGTTCAGGGCACACAAGGAAACACACACAAAGACAGGTGAAGCCCTGACACTGTCCCACTCCCACTGCCCCTACCTGCTTGCCACTAGACCACCCTAAATGATGGCGGACAACTAGGTGACATTCCCTGCACTGCAACAGGGTGACACATGAGACAAGACAATAACAAAGACAGACAAAACACAATGGTGGATAGTCAGGCAAAAATGGGTCAGAACCAGGAGAATCAAAATATAGACCAGAATCACAGAGCCAAAGAACAGTGAGAAGCAAGCCGAGGTCAGGTAAAACAGGAGTTCAGAATACACCAGAATAGCAAGCTTGAAACAGGTACAGCAAGTGTAATCCTATAGCAGGCATCAGACCTAGGGAATGACTGAGCTTTATCTGAAACCAGGTCCCGGTCTCAGAGACGATTGGAGCATAGAAACAAGAGATTGGACAGGAGGACCCGGCTGTCAGTCATTATCCAAGGCAAGGTGTTAACTGTATACCTGCTGGAAGAAATCTTCCCAGACAATAAGCAGGGCGTTAACCTGAATCAATAGAAATGCCACAGCAGAATAAAACTGTGTTCACACTAATAAAATGATGCAAGTAAACAACTAATTTTGCCGCCATGATCGCAGTCGGCGACCAGAGCTTGAGAACGTTGTTTTACCAGGTACAATCCTGACAAGGAATCTAGAAAGGCTCTAAATATTTTTCTATATGAGGTCGAGATACTCCTGGTGGAAAACAAAAGTAGAGTTGTTACCCATGCATTTTATAAAAACATTTTCTACTAATATAACGCACCATTGGAAATTTTGTGTCATCATTTCTAAAATCTTATTAGAATATACTTGAAGATATATTACAATAGTATATGTGAAATGAATGAAACTGTTACATACATGTTTTTAAAGCCCAGTAAGCATTGACCTTTGACACTGGTTTATCTATGACAATGCCAAATGTTGGTGTTCCTATTAAATAAAGTAGCTAAAAGTCATCAAAAAGACTGTGTTTCAGATATCTGGTGAGATATGACACAAAAAAGTGGCATACATGGTGACTTGCAACCCATTTTGATGTACGTTAGACACTTTTTAGTTTTGTCCCTCTCTCGAAGGGGTGTGGTATACCAGAAAATGAGTGCGGCCTTGCTGAAAGGGGGACAGTTTCATATATTTAGCATAAAATGAGCCAGCAAATAGATGGTATAAACCTAGGCTAGCCATAGGGGGATATTTATTAAGCAATCTTATAGTAAGATTCTATTGTCTTAGGTGCCCAAAGCAACCAATCAGAGGTCAGCTTTTATTTCTCATATTTCCCTGATAAAATGAAAGCTGAGCTGTGATTGGTTACTATGGGAAACAAATAGTTTTGCACCATGTGAGCTGGAAAAGTCTGTGATGAAAATTATTCAAAGTAAAAAAAGAACCAAAGCATTTAAAGGGGTACTCCAGCCTGTTACATTTTTATATACTGCTGCTATAGAACCAGATTGAGTTTCGATATCTCTGCTTGTTGGGTTGGACGTTCAGCACATGCTTTAATTAGATTTACCCCTTGAGGTTTTCATCAAACCTCATAAAATCTAGACTTGGCCATTGTGAACAATAACTGAAAATAAGGAAAGAAGCATTTTTCCCCTGTCAAACATTACTTCTTTAGCAGTTGTTAAATATATGATTCTGTTCCTTACGGCTCAGAAAGCTTAAGTTGAAAGAACGCGGCATGCTTTGATACTCTACAGATAGATACTTGAACCATCTCGATGTCACATGTTTACAATATTTTCTGAGAACTACTCTGAATGTCAGCAGGGCTCATGCAAATATTTATCATGCATCTTGTTACCAAATCCAAGCTGGAGCCTAATATATTTAGGAAGACATTATTGATCTTGATTTACATTACCTTGGAAAAAGTGTGTTGATAAATTTATTTCAATGCTGCTTATGCTGTGAATAAAAGTTACTACCCAACAGAATTACAAATACACAACACAGCATTGTAGTATGGAAATTGAAGACCTCAGAATTCCTGTTTACAATTTGGACATATTCACACCGCTGGGTTATGGGCTGTAATAGGAATGTATTAGAGGTCCTTGGGGCCCTATCTGTACCACAACATGCTGCTGATTCTATGCATGTTTTTTCTGCCCTAAGCAATTGGACTCTGTATGTACAGAGGTAGTTCCTCTAGAAGCATTTGTTCATTCATAGATCCCATTCACATCACATTTTAGGGTACCTTTTAAAGTCATCTTTTTCCCTTTAGTATATAGAAAATAAATGGAAAGTATTCAGGAAACCGAATGAACTTTTTGGCTGACAAATACCCCAAAAATGTAATGTGAATGGTGATATACCTGCTCATCTGGTGCGTGTAAATCAATTTCCTACAGAAATGTCAAACGTTGGGATCAGTCAGAGTCTGGATGTTCACCATTCATTCATAAGCTAGAGCTGGGAGATGCCCTCAGCAAGGTCCTACACTTCCCAGCTCGCTGCCTATGAGTCTATGGGGACCATCTTCTACAGTGGGGCGGAGATCACAGTACTTACCCAAGCACTTCTCCCATCTAACAATCTTCTTGTCAAAAATACACAGCGTATTTACTGCTGCGATACGCAGCAAATACGCAACAAAAACGCAACAAAAACGCAGCAGATTAGATCTAAATAACTGAACACAGCATCAAATCTTCACCATCAAACTGCTGCGTATTTGCTGCGTTTTTGCTGCGTTTTTGTTGCGTATTTGCTGCGTATACGGTGTGTGGGTTTATACCCTTAAGGTGTGAATATACAATTTCTCTAACAATATGCTAAAGAGGACCTGTCAGTTGTCACTTACTAATCTATCTTATCTAATATAGTAAATCAGGTTCATAACTAAAGGTTCATGGGCACCAGTGCAGAAGTCCCCCTCTCCACCTTCCATGATCTATTTTGATATATGTATGTATTCTTTTGTTCATAAGAAGAAGAGCTAGCACCAAAGGTGTCTTGACATAAAGCCAAGTTTTCAGGTACCTGTAGACTTGTGTACCTGAGTCAGTGTGTGCATTACTGAAGGTGCAAGCTGTCATCTGACTGGGGCCTGGGGTCATAACTAAATACAGGGGGGGGGGTTAACTACCAGGTGACATTACATTGGGGGGGTGCCTTCAGGGGGATTGGGGGAGGGGTTGTTAACTACAACGGCATTGATTACCAGGTGGCATTACATTCAGGGGGATGTCTATAATATGGGGATACTACCCATTAGCGAGGTATCTACTGGGGTAGCTATTAAGGTAATTACTTAACAGGGGGATGACTACACCATGGGTGATGCTACCTAATGGGGAGCTAGCAAGGGCACTACCTACTAGAGATACTACTTATTAGGGGGCCAACCAGGGAGATGACATATAGGGCAGTTATGTTAAACTCTGGTGTAATTTTTTTGGCCCGCCAGGCAATTAGGGGTTTGAATTACATCTGGCCCTCCATTGCAGTAGATTATAATATGGGTAGTCCGTACAGCCGCTCAGACCAGCCATATTATAATCTTGTAGGCTACAGGCAGTTTTTACTCTATCGCCTAGGAGTATGTGAGCAGTGTCCCGAGGTCTGCAGCACAATGACTTCATCACACGCCCTGCGGTAGGTGCCTCCCGCCAGGGGCATAGCTAGGATTCACGGGGCCCCATAGCAAAAAACTATAAGGGCCCCCCTCCCCTATGTACAACACAAAGCACTGTGTATGTGTGTGTGTGTATATATATATTGTAGAGATCTTCCCGGGGGATGGTGTGTTTGGACACAGTTCACAGCAGACTTGGACTTGTAAAATAACAGCTTGGCGTTTATTTGCAGCATAAACAGTCCATAACAGAAATATAGCAACACTGTGCTTTAAGAACAAAACAAAAGGTCTTGCCCGTCTGGGCGCTAACTAACAAAGCAGGTTACCTCTCTGGCACTTCAGTCGGCAGTATTGCGGGGTGTGAACAGGCCCCAGCAGCGTCTGTCTTCCCAGCTCTCACCAAACAGACCACGCAGGCTGTTTACTCCTGTCTGAGAGCTTTTCCCTGCACACTGAGCCCACCTTTTGCCTTCTCAGGCTGATTGGGATCAGAGCTCACCTGATCCCAAAACCCATACTGGATCGGGGGAAGGGAATGGCAAGTCCCACTACCAAAACCTATCTGCCATTCCATGTAAGTCCAGGCCCGGCAATAATAAATTATAGCTCAGCAGCATAACACTGCTGAGCACTGATGCCTCCTGGACTCACCATCTCACGCTATGTATTAACCTGGGTGAGATGTACATCCCCTCGAGCACTTTTCCCGTCACATGTCCACAATATATATATATATATATGTATATGTGTGTGTATATATATATACATATATATATATATATATATACTCTGTGATGTGGCCGAAAAACAAAATCTCTGGTGGCAAGAGGCAGAATCTCGCCTGCAGCCAATGGCTGCTTGCTCTGTCAGTCCACTGTTTTTAACTCTAAGGGCCCTTTAGGAGCACAGGAGCATTAGGTGTACAGGAGCAGACTACCTTTTGCTTAACCCCTTATGAAATGCAGTGTGTAAGTGACCCAAAGTTCAAAAGACAAAGAGATATCTGTTTTAAAGCTGGTGCACTGATAACCCCTGACCTCTGCAGGGAGCTCTGCACATTTTTCTACTTGATAGGTTAGGGGTTATCAGTGCAGTGAAGCAGAGATCTCTTTGTCTTCTGCTTATTAACCCCTTTTTTGTGTTGCAGTATGTAAGTAAACATTAGGTCACTTACAAACTGCAGTACATAAGGGATTCAGTAGAAAGGATGGGTCTTATCTTCTCCCCCAGGCCCCCCTCCTGCATGGGCCCCATAGCAGCTGCCTACCCTGCCTCTATGGTAGCTACGCCACTTCCTCCAGTGGCCTCTGGTGCCATAGAAAAGAGTCCAAACTAATGGGACAACCTGTCACCCCTGGACAGCCCCCCGAACCCACCCTACCCCTGGATACGGCACCCATACTTAAATGAGAAGATGAGCGGAGGCAGTATTTCCACGGCGGGATTGGCATTAGGAGCGGGACCGTCAGGATGGGGTAAGTATGGGGAGCTGTATCCAGGGGCAGGGTGGGTTCGGGGGGCTGTCCACAGGTGACAGGTTCCCTTTAACAACTGTTGTAGTCTATTGTAGTCTTTTGTAGTCTAACTACTGTTGTAGTCTATTGGGGAGGGCTGGCTACTATATAAGAGACTATGGGGAGGACTGGCTACTATATAAGAGACTATGGGGGGAGGGCTGGCTACTATATGAGATTATTGGGCAGGGCTGGCTACTATATGAAACTACAGGGGAGGGCTGCTACAATAAAAGAGACTATGGGGAGGGCTGGCTACTATATGAGACTACAGGTGAGGGCTGGCTACTATATAAGAGACTATGGGGGAGGAATGGCTACTATATGAAACTATGGGGGAGGTCTGGCAGCTATATGGGACACTTGGGGGGCAGTCTACTATTTGGGCACTATTGGGAGGGCTGTCTAATATATGGGAAAATTTTGGTTGGGTTGGCTACTACATGGGGCAATATTGGGGGGGCTATTACGTGGGTTGGGGTTTAATCATATCATTTCAAGGTTGGCCCACAACTTTGTCCAATGTTTTTATTTTTGCCCACTGTGTATTTGAGTTTGACACACCGGATATAGGGGGATGCCAACTACATGGGTTATACTACCTGTTGGTGGGCTAGCAGGGGGATGCCTACTACTTGGGGGGATTTTATTTATTAGGGGGAACTACCAGGAGAGATTACCTACATGGGGATACCTAATATGGGGGATACTATCTGTACAGATCCCTGACTACAATATGGATGCCTGGAGGGGCATCTAACTACAGAAGGATGTTACCTACATGGGGTAGTATCCCACATGTAGAGTGATGTCCACATGGGGGATACTACCTGCACAGATATGCCTTACTGCTATAAGGTCCCGTTCCCACTGAGCAAAGCTAGCGGAATTCCGCGACGGAATTGTCCGCCGCGGAATGCCGTTAGCCTCCCGCTCATAATGGGAGTCTATGAGAGGCGCGCGCTCCTGCTCTGTACGCGCTGAAGAATGAACATGTTCATTCTTCAGCGCGTACAGAGCAGCTGGCGCGCCTCCCATAGACTCCCATTATGAGCGGGAGGCTAACGGCATTCCCGTCGCGGAATTCTGCTAGCTTTGCTCAGTGGGAACGGGGCCTATGGATGCACAGAGGGGCATCTGGTGGGCCCCAGTTATCCCAGTCCGACACTGCTGTGCAGGCCCCTGCTTCACCTTTCTTTTCTATATTAAAAGATTAAATAATTCTGCTCTGGAGGGCCTGGGGCTGGAGATCCAGTAGCTGTAGTGTTCCTCTTGCCCTGGCCATCACTTTAATTAGTTGAAAATGATTTATGTTTAACCCTTGTTGGGAAATAACATAGGCAGATACCAAACTGAGAGGAAAGGGTTAACGCATAGTTCTTATCTCCTCTGTTCCTGCAGCCTATTGTTGAATGACTTGACAACCTCTAACCTGCTGCAGCACTGGGGGGGGGGGGGGGGGGGTAATTCATGGCTATGCCACTGTAGTAATTTTTTTAATCCAACAAATAACAGCTCTGCAGCATTTTCCGTGCTGTACATCTGTTACTCTACCTTGAAAAGTATGAATAAATTGACAATTAGGTGTTACCATTCCCCTTCTTTATAGTGTCAGCAGTGCCACTCAATTCAAATTCTAAGGGAGTTGTGGAAACAGGGGAGCCTTCTGGTGCCCCCAGACATCACACATTTCTCACCTGTCCTGTAGGTAGATAATAAATGGGATTGGAGGGGAAATCCACTTTAATGTCTTCCCCTTTACCAATATTTTGATGACATTAAAAGTGGCTAAAACCCAGAATTACTGTTAGGATTTTCTTTTTGGCACTTTATTCAACTGATACCAAAAGTCTAATACAATGTAAACTTAACAAGGACGATAGCTTTAAGACTTACATTTAATTAATTCCCAATTTTCTTAGACTTGACATAAAACTGTATTTTGTTCCAGTTATGTTAAAATTATGATCTACAAATTATTATCCAAAACAGCTTTCTACAGCTTACGTATAATTTCTGAGATTACCCTGATAAACTATTTACAGCATGTCTGCTGTTGACAATCTATTTGTCTGGCTTCATCGGTTTATGGAAAACTGCGGTTTCAAACATTTATGGACTTGTAAATCAGTCAAGTCGTAAAATGTAGCTTTTTACCTTAAATGGCTTCTGGGATTCTTTACTTATATATCATTTGTCTTAGCCAGGGCCATTGTTTTGAGGGCATTCTTCTTGTCCTTATTCTAAATTTGCATAAACCATATTGTACTTCATTCATGGTGTTGTCTAATGACCTATTAGGAACTGATGGAGAAGTCTTTATAACATAAGAAGGGCTCATCTATATGGCAGAACCATGTGCACAGAGCATCTATGATGGTACTTTGAGTCCCTAAAGCTTGCTACAGACTGCATGAAGAAGAATGAACCTTCTCCCAAATACAGCATGTGATGAGTGGTGCTCTATGTGTGATGAGGATTTGCTTGCCTCCACAAATTTTTTGCACCAGTCTGAATTGCATTGTTCTTCAGTGAAGTATTAAGTATTGCTTGTATATATCTTTGTTAAAGTCTTACATAAAGGGGCATATTTATTATTGCTTTCACCAAATAACTAATGTAAGAAGGTAAAAAAAAAGGTTGCATAAATGAGCGATTGCTAACATATTGTGTATAATTTGTACACAAAAATCATTGATAAATCCCCCTCAAAGTGTTTCTGAGCAAAGCTTAAAGAGACACTGTCACCCCCTTTTTGCATTCTGACTTCTCTTCATAGATGTAAAGGGTAAATTTTGCAGTTTTCATACCTTATTTTATATCATACGTCATGGTGCTTGTTTAAGTAAAAAGTGATCTTTTATCATCTGCAGATTGTGCTTATTGGGGGGGGCTTCACGAAAACTGCGCCTCTTAGCCCAGTCCACAGTGCTGTCATAGGCCCTGTCCCTCATTTATGTCATTGACACATAGGCCCTGCCCCCTCGCGACTATTGGAACAGGCTGGCCTAAAGGTTTAGGCCCCACTCCTTTAGGTCGGCCCATAGCAATGGACGTCGAGGGGCGGGGCCTATGTGTGATGATGCCATGAACGGCGGGGCCTACAGTGGCACTGTGGGTGGGGCTAAGTGGTGCGGTTGCCATAAAGCCCCGTCCACTTAGCACAATCTGCAGATGATAAAGGACACTTTTTACTTGAACAAGCACCATGACGTATGATGTAAAATAAGGAATGAAAACTGCTAAATTTACCCTTTACACCTGTGTAGAGAAATCAGAATGCAAAAAGGGGGTGACAGTGTCACTGTCATTATAACTTTCAATATCTAAATCAACAGTAGATATGATATAAAGCAAGTTTGCAAATTTACACTCACCAGAAATCCAGGTCCAGTCTCCGGAAGACAGATTTTATGACTTGTGTTGGTAAAATAGACTAAACACAGGGATTCCGGCCTGTACAGAGAGTCACGGCTCAATGTGTCTGTCAATCACATGACTGCCTTCTCTCTGTGAGCACTCAGATGGCCTGGGATACACAGGACTTCCTGTTCTCTGTTTCCCTTTTTTTGAGAAAAAAATTGTCAGAAAACATGAAGTGCCGTGTTTTCTATGATAACATATATAACACTACCTACTGTTGATTTAGATTTTGAAAGTTATAACGACATTGACACTTTAACCTTTGTAGCCTGTGTTTGTGTTGTATGAACTGGACTTTTATAAAGGATGAATGGTTAGCCCCAAACCAGTTGTGTTACAGATTGCCTTTTATTACGCAGTGGTAGTATGTATGCCCCTGTATAGTGCCTCTATATTACAAAGGTGGTAGGAAAGGTTTTTTTGGTTGAGAATACCTCGGTAATTTGGCATGAAATTGAACTATATCAATGCAACAGGAAATAGCTCCACGTATCTCTGTATGAAATAAAAAGCATATGGAGGGACAGTATAAGGCATGTAAACTTCTGTGGGTACCAAACAGCGCATTATGCATGTTTAAATGATTAACTTCATTCCCTCAGGTGCCCTGGTTTCGAAAATGTTTTTACTTTCTTCCTACACTCTCCTGTGGTCCTATAGTCAGATAGGTGGGGAAAAAATGGGGTGTGGATGACTATTCAGTGAAAAGTACAGATTCAACCAAATAGCGAACCCCTTTTATTTTGGGAACAAGGGGACATAACAAAAATTAAAATCAGTGTAGTAATCAGGGCACTCTGGGCTATACAGTTATATAAACTCTTAAATTTGGACTGAACAAAGATACTTTTTAAGGTTATGTTCACACACCATTAAAAAAGAATACAAATATGGTTGTTATGTCATGTCACATGTCACTTCTTTCGGCGGATAGTGGAATACGCCGGCCCATAGAATGGTGTCTATGGAGCCGGCGGAAAGGCGCGCGACCGTGCGCGTGGACAGACAGCGGAATTCTGCGTAGTTTATCCACGAGAATTCCATAGTGTGAACCCACCCTTAGACTTCTAATTATTGAGTAACCAAAACCGTGGCCACCTTGCCTCTCAGTGACACAATAGTTTATGAAGTCTATGAAGAATTTTTCTTACACAAAGTGGTCCTCTCCCTGCTTGTATCCCAATTGGTAAGCGTCTGAACACTCAGACACGGCCTGATTAAAACTTTTGAAATGTCTCTATAACATAACAAATGGCAAGGTCCAACAGCACTAGTAGAATGGAGATCAGGTCAGTAGTAATCCACATGGATGCACGCCAGATAGTCGGTAATCCCAGTAGCTGACTGTTGGAACATCAATGGTAGGCAAAGTTCGACAGCATCCAAGGTAAAGTTTAAAGCTTTATCAGGTACATGTAGCAACATTTTGATGTTTCAACATGATGTAGTACGCGGCAAGGGTATAATGTACCTATTACATTAAACCCTCGCCGGGTACTACATCATGTTGCGTTATAACATTATGACATCTGCTATGACACTGATGCGATGCTGTGTTTACATCTGAATCTTTCTGTAGGAATCAGTTTTGTACATCATACATTGAGCTGTCATTTATTAGATAGTCAGCACAGCACATAGTGTTTCTCATAGTGAAGTTGTGATCCAGCTTTTTTGTACAACTTGTGAAACCATGTGACCTTACTGGCTGTTCTGTACTCTCATTGGTTAATTTTCTTTGTGTCTGCACATAAATAACCTCACAGTTGTGTCATTTGTATGTATGCTTGATAAAGACCGTCTGGTTGAAACGTCGCTACATGTACCTGATGTACCAATAAAGCTTTGAACTCTACCTTGGATGCTTTTGGACTTTGCCAACTATTAATGTCTCTATAACATGTCAAGAGTTTTCTCAGACAATGACACTTGAAAAAGTCATACAGGTTAATTTATGTGTTTGTTTTTCTACATTGAATTTGTTTTTATCCTATTAATATGTTCACCCACGGATAATTTATTGGTCTATTCTTATTCTAATAAAAAAAAACATCTCATGTAAACCTTGCCTTTTTTTTTTTTTTTTTTTTTTTTACTATAGATGAATCAGAATAACTACACATCCTTAGTGCCATGGCCAGACTGGGCATTTGGGCCCCTGCAGGAAGGCTGTGTAGTGCAGACAGGGCCCAGTCTCCAGCAAGCCCCACCTCCTCAGGGGTGATCATAAGAGGAAGATATTTTAGTTTAAAATTGCAGTTCTAAAGAAGTGGGGCTTAGCAAATGGGTGGAGCTTAATCATGGGGCGGGGCTCAGACTGAACCTAGAGATAGGCAGGAATCTTAGGTGCAGGGTCTTGCCAGATCCTGCTACCAACTACATAAATCATCAGAAAACAACAAAAAAACAGGCGAGTATAGCTGTGTGTATATTGACTCCTATGTATGATGTGACTGATAGATGAATTGTTGAATAGTATGTGTCCATTATGTGAGTGGCACATGTGGCATGTAGTGGGTAAGTTAGTGGCACAAGCAGTATATAGTGGGTGTGTTAATGGCACATAAGGTATATAGTGGTTATGCTAGAGGCACGTGCAGTATGTAGCTAGTATGTTAGTGGTGCATGTGATATGTAATGGTTATCCTAGTGGTACATATGGTATGTAGTGGGTATGTTAATGGAACACCTGCTATTTGATGGTATGTTTGCAGTGTGGGTAATGGTAATTTGACTCATTTCTTTTTTCTTTTTCTTTTTTTTTTTCTCTTTATTTAACATAATCTTATATATATAAATCAAAACTCCAAAATTCTTAAAATATAGAGATTAGAGTTTCCCATCACTTGTGAAAGAAAATGTCTTTGTTTCTCTTGCTTATCTATTGTTCCTGAAGAATACATTAATTCTTTACCATGGAATGCACCTCCCCGAGTTCCGACCCATTTACCTCTAGATATTTCTTTTATAATTATATCTATGTTCTATTCCCATATCTCTCCTTACTAAGGAATGGTTTGGAGGGCTCTGACTAAGAACCTGGTTAAGGCCCCCCCGATCTCTCTCCACATCCCCCTATGGGGCCCCACCAACAAGCGTTTGATAGCGTGGAATGGCCATACCTGTGGGCGGTCCTTAGAAGGATGGGGTTTGGAGAGACATTTATAGGGTGGCTGCGGCTGTTATACAAGCAGCCTAGAGCAAGAGTCCTGATTAACGGCCAATTATCTGACCCGTTTGAGCTGTTGAGAGGGACCAGACAGGGCTGCCCACTTTCTCCTTACCTATTTGCAATAGCAGTCGAACCTCTAGCAGAAATCATTAGAAGAGATATGACCATCCAGGGGTTCGAATATAAGAATAAAACTGAAAAGATATCGTTATTTGCAGATGACATTTTGCTATTTCTATCTAATGTACACAGTTCGGTATTGAGAGTAAGAACAGTACTTGAGCTTTTTGGGAGGTTAAGCGGATTTGGAGTAAATTGGTGAAAGTCTGCAATTATGTTTTTTTGATGAGGTAGATATAAGAAGACATGAAATTAATCCTATGTTTACTGTATGTAGTGAGTTTAAGTATCTGGGAATTGTGATGTCGGCACAAGTGGATCAGTATTCTAAACTTAATTTGTTACCACTGTTGGAAAAACTGAAAGTATGCTAGACTAGGGATTATAAAGATGATCATCTTACCCCAGGTGTTATATATCTTAGCCAATAGTCCAGTATGGTTAAGTAGAGATTGTTGGTCCCAGTTAAAAGAAATATGTAATAAAATAATATGGAGAGAAAAATCAATACGAATCCCATATGATATATGGTGCTTACCTAGTGATAAGGGGGGGATTTTGAGCTCTACTTTCTGGCCTCCCAGATGGTTTATATAATCCAAGGGGATAGTTTTGATTTTACAGACTATTGGGAATCTAAAAAAACAAAATGGCTTCAAGATCTTCCTACCATCTTGGAGGCTGGAATATTAAGAGACACATAAAACATTGGCACATAAAACATGGAAAGCCACTAAAACCAAAATGGCAATCACGACTAGCAATGAGTATACCCCCCTTTGGGAAAATATGCATCTCCCACAGTTTCAAAAAATACAAAAGTTTAAGTTTTGGGTACAAAAGGGGATTATTAAAGTAGAACATTTATTTAATGTACAAGGTAATATTAAATCACTAGAGACACTGAGAATGGAATTTGGGGTTAGAGAGACAGACTATTATAGATATTTACAAATTAATCACGCAATAGGGAGGACACAAAATAAGAGGCTATTTAAAACACAGGAATATAAAGGTATGTTGGATAAAGTAAGAAGGACGAAAAGAGGGTTGATAGGGAAATTATATAAAATAATTAGAGGGCACTCACAGAAAGAGGTGAAGAATAATTTTAGGGAAAAATGGAGGAGAGATTTAGAGGATGAAAATATAGATTGGGATAAAATATTTTCTGATATAGATAAAGGGTGTAGTAGGCTTAATCACAAGGTGACACAGTTTTTCATTATATATAGGGTTCACTATACCCCTCGTAAGTTGTATTTAATGAAACTAAGAGAGACCGATAGGTGTGTAAAGTGTAATCACGAAGGGAGGGACTTGATTCACTTATTATGGAGATGCCCCAAGCTATATATAGTAGATATTGGGGGGAGGTGATATTGAGATTGGAAAATCGTTTAGATATCAAGATAGAGAAAGACCCAAAGGTATGTGTCTTGGGAGAGGGAAAGAGTTTACACATAAGAGGGGAGGAAAAAAAGATTGCTCTTAAAGGAATGTTAGTGGCTAAGAATTGTATCTTAAAGAAATGGATCTCAGTAACTCTTGGGAGAGAGAAATGAAGAGAATAAAGATGATGGAGTTTTTTAGGGCACAAAAAAACGATAAAATCGAAAAGTTCCGCAAAGCATGGGCAAAATGGCCACAAAGTCAAGATCTGATGATATAACAGAACTGAGTATAGAGAAGTGGGGGAGGGAGAGGGAGAATCTTTATATTTATTATGTGTTTTTTTTTGTTTTTGTTTTGTGTGTGTTTCTTTTTTTTCTTTTTTTTTTGAGGGTTGGACAGGAAAGAGAGGGGGTAAGGAGAAAGGTAGTAGAGTGGAGATTAGAGATTACCTGAGATGAGTGCAAAAGATACTATGTAGCACTCAAAAAGGAGATAGAAGATTGATATAAATAATAAAATGTATGTGATTGTAAACGTGGGATGCACTCCCCGAGAACCGAGGATATTACGTAGTAACAAAGAAAAGGGGATGATAGTATGGAGGGGGCGGGGGTGACTCTGGGAACTGGGGCAGGCTCCCGGTGTCGATTCTTCCTACTGAGGGGCGCTTGCCAACCAAGGGGACTGATCTCATCTGGAAGGGGTAAATACTGGAGATGGAAGGAATTAAATATTAAGTAAAAACAATAACAAATGGAATATAACACATGACTGTACCTTGGGAGAAGTGGTTGGATGGTTACTGGGATAGGCGGTGAAGACATGGTGTTCAAATACTGCTGACTAGGAAGATGCCCCTAGGCTACATTATAAATGTGGTCTGGAGTATCGGAGTGAATGAAGAGGAGTCGGGAATAGGGAGAGAATCCTCTATAAGGTCTGGATCGCTCGAAGACTCCTGTATACATGGAAGTTGTAAAATATATTTTTTGTACAAATATATAACAAAGTATATGTAATAAGGTTATTAAAATTAAATAGGTGTTTTCCCTTCGGGTGGGTATTGGGAATTTGACTCATTTCTAGTGCATTATATAAAGGCAAATATATTTCCAAGTGATATGCTATTTTGTAATACATTTTTGTATTTTGTTTTTGTAAAAACATTGTAAAACATCATTAAATGGGTGCCCCAGCACTTAAAAACTTTTTATATATGGCTGCCTTATAAAAAACATAACAAACATCTTGTCCTTATCTTTCCACTCTCCCCTGGTGTCCTTGTGCAGCATGTATGGGTCCCCCACTGAACGCTGCCACCACTTCCGAGGCAAGTTTGTCTTGGCAGTAACAGCCCGCTCAGCCTCAGCCACTGGAAGTGGTAGTGTTCAGCAGGGGACTCGGAGATGCTGCAGGAGGACATCGGGGGAGAGTGGTGACCTAAGAATAAGATGTTTATTATGTATAGAAGGGTAGCAACATATAAAAAGTGACTGATTTCCCATCATGCAATGCTTCTGCCTGATGATGGTGAAGTAGCAGAGCTGAGACAATGAAGGAGATGATGACAGTGTAACAGAGCTGAGATGGCGGTGTCGGTGTAGGAAAGCTGAGTTGGAAGTGACGGTGTAGCAGAGCTGCGTTGGCAGTGACGTCGTAGCAGAGCTGCGTTGGCGGTGATGGTGTAGCAGAGCTGAGTTGGCGGGGACGCCGGTGTAGCAGAGCTGAGTTGGCGGGGACGCCGGTGTAGCAGAGCTGAGTTGGGGACGCCGATGTAGCAGAGCTGAGTTGGCGGGGACGCCGGTGTAGCAGTGCTGAGTTGGCGGGGACGCCGGTGTAGCAGAGCTGAGTTGGCGATGATGCGGGCGATTGTGAGGGGCGGAGCTTGTCGCGGGGGGGGGCGGAACTAGTCGCGGGTGATTGCGGGGGCGGAGCTAGTCGCAGACGATTGCGGGAGGCAGAGTTAGAGATTGCGGGGGCGGAGCTAGTCGCGCGCGATTGCGGGGGCGGAGCTAGTCGCGGGCGATTGCGGGGGGCGGAGCCTGCCGTGGGCGATCGCGGGGGGGGGGGGGTGCCGCGGGTGAGTGCGGAGGCTATGCTGCGGGTGAGTGAGGGATGCCATGGGTGATGGGGGGGGGCGGGCGGTTGTGGGGCGGGGGGCTGCTTGCTGCGGGTGAGTGAGGGATGCCATGGGTGATGGGGGGGGCGGGCGGGGGGCTGTGTGCTGCGGGTGAGTGAGGGATGCCATGGGTGATGGGGGGGTGCTCGGTTGTGGGGCGGGGGGCTGTGTGCTGCGGGTGAGTGCTCGACGGTGCTGCCGGGAGGCTCTGGACACAGGGGTGAGTGCTGGACGGTGCGCCCGGGAGGCTCTGGACACAGGGGGTGAGTGCTGCCAGGAGGCTCTGGACACAGGGGGTGAGTGCTGGACGGTGCGCCCGGGAGGCTCTGGACACAGGGGGTGAGTGCTGCCGGGAGGCTCTAAACACAGGGGGTGATTGCTGGACGGTGCGCCCGGGAGGCTCTGGACACAGGGGGTGAGTGCTGCCGGGAGGCTCTGGACACAGGGGGTGAGTGCTGGACGGTGCGCCCGGGAGGCTCTGGACACAGGGGGTGAGTGCTGGACGGTGCGCCCGGGAGGCTCTGGACACAGGGGGTGAGTGCTGCCGGGAGGCTCTGGACACAGGGGGTGAGTGCTGGACGGTGCGCCCGGGAGGCTCTGGACACAGGGGGTGAGTGCTGGACGGTGCGCCCGGGAGGCTCTGGACACAGGGGGTGAGTGCTGCCGGGAGGCTCTGGACACAGGGGGTGAGTGCTGGACGGTGCTGCCGGGAGGCTCTGGACACAGGGAGTGAGTGCTGCCGGGAGGCTCTGGACACAGGGGGTGAGTGCTGGACGGTGCGCCCGGGAGGCTCTGGACACAGGGGGTGAGTGCTGCCGGGAGGCTCTGGACACAGGGGGTGAGTGCTGCCGGGAGGCTCTGGACACAGGGGGTGAGCTCTGGGCTGGGGTGACCGGGTAGCTGCTGTTAGAGAGGGATGCAGTCACAGCTGCGCTGATCACTGTCTCCCTCTGTAACAGCAGCCACCCCATCAGTGTTCTCAGTCACTTCACTGTGCTGGGACTGAGGACACGTGATGCCGACACGGAGGGTGGGGGCCAGGAGCAGGGAGCCTGTCGGTGTGGATTGAGGTCTGATGATTCTATGCAATCCATGGGGGTGAATGCAGCTGGATAACAGCAAAACTGTGCAGAATCCATAATAACTTTATATTGGAAAGATGGAAAGCTACGGGTGGGCAGCGTATTAATGCAAAAATAATTTTGGGGGGAATACCCCTTTAAGTTTAGTCTCAGTCCGGCCCTGCTTTGAGCTGTTGTTTTCTCTGTAAAAGGCATTTGCTAATATATTGTTTGGTCCTATTGCTAAAGAAATTTCCACGAAATATAGTCCAGAAATTATATATTTTCTGTGTACTAGTTAATGCCCCAAGCCAATCACATGTGAATATGTGCAGATGTGCCTAACTTTAGCAGTATTTCAGCAACCTCTGAACCTGAGGCCGGCCACCCAGGAGGGGATCCTGACAAGGAGAATTATTGGAAAGTAAACGGGATGATGACTCCAACGGCTTAGCTCCATTTCTACGTATAATCTTCATGTTATCTGTGCAGTTCCACTCATGGAGAACCTCCTCAGTTTACTGTCAGTAGCTGTCACAGAGATCATAAAACAGCTGGCACCAAGATTTACCTCCTCACTGACAGTTTGACAAGAGGAGCACTGTTAGGGATTGCTCAAGATTTGTTTAACATTTGAGTTTATTTTCTTGTTTTACTGTTTTACAGTACGGTAGATGAACATGTAATAAAGACATCAGTTACAGTCTATTGACAGCATATGCAGATTTACTATACATTTATAGCTAGTTGTTATTCTAGGTTTACCTCTTCAGAGAAGATTCATAATTCTGATATACTCCCACACATACTGGAAATAATGTCAGAGTGGTAAAATGGCTATTGACTATCAGGCATTAAATAACATAGAAGTATACTTTTGAATAGGAGTCATATCATTGTTCATTGCAAGTCTTTATATCAGTGTTCATTATTACAGGACATCAGAATTCCGTCTTTTTTGCACACATCACCCACATGCTTAATATACTTTATCCTGTTTCCATGTCATATGCAGTCTTTAATACACCTTTTTCTTTCTTTGTTTCAGATTCTGACCTTAGCATGCGGACGCTCAGCACACCGAGTCCTGCTCTAATATGCCCTCAGAATCTGCATAGCTTCCAAAATGGGAGAGGATCATCTACTTCATCATCTTCCATTACAGGCGAGACGGTTGCTATAGTTCATTCTCCACCTGCCACTCGTCTTACTCATCCACTCATACGCCTTGCTTCAAAGCATCAAAAGGAACAGGCGAACATTGACCGTTTGCCAGATCAATGTATAATCCAAATTTTCTCATATCTACCCACAAATCAACTTTGTCGTTGTGCTCGAGTCTGCCGGCGTTGGTATAACCTAGCCTGGGACCCTCGATTATGGAGGACTATTCGACTGACTGGTGAAACATTAAGTGTGGACAGGGCTTTAAAAGTGTTGACACGTAGACTTTGTCAGGATACCCCCAACGTCTGTCTCATGTTGGAGACCGTAATTGTCAGTGGCTGCAGGCGGCTCACTGATAGAGGGCTCTACACTATTGCTCAATGCTGTCCAGAATTGCGGAGACTTGAAATTTCCAATTGTTATAACATCTCTAATGAGGCCGTTTTTGACGTGGTATCATTATGCCCAAACCTGGAGCATCTGGATGTGTCAGGTAAATTGCTTACGTATATTGTAAATTGTTTGTGTATTTATGTTTTAATACCTTTCTTTTCACATTGAAACAAACAAAGTGGAAACAAAATGATAAATATTTGTGCCATGTGGTGTGAGCATGTAACCTGATCATTCTGTTACTGAAGCATAAGACTCTTGTTTTAATGAATAAGACTTAAAATGTGGCTACGTTTTTGTAAAATGTGAAGCCATTAAATTCTTATCTACCTACTTGATGATTGATTTACACCAAAGATGTAAAAATGCCAAGTGACAGCAGGAAGTGACACAGTATTGGTTGTCACCTTCCAATTATCTTTCGAAAGATGGTATGGTAGAATATGCGTGTTTGTATCAGTACATTCCTGCAAAGATTTAAACACTAAAGGCCCTATTACACAAAGTGATAGGCCGTGACGGCCAATAGTCACTTTGTGTAATGGAAGACAATGATCAGTTAATGATCTGCTGCCACCACTCTGTGTAACAGGAGCTGCGGCAGCAGACCGCCCCTGTCCCCTGGGGGCTCCCCGGATGATCTAACAATCACCCGGGCAGCCCCCCCCCCCAGCTCTTACCCACTCATCCTCGCTCGCTGCCGGTGTGTGTAATAGCGCTGGAGCAAACGAGCGCTGACCTGACAGGTCGCCACTTGCTTGCTCTCATCATTGCCCCGTGTAATAGGGGCTTTACATCTCTCCCAGCATCATATTGATACATGAAGGCTGCAAGTCCACTGCACAGTTTAGGCTCAGTAAACTCTGTGGATAACAGAGTGTGAGAATAAGGCCAACAGTATTACCATCATTGTCTGCACAGCCAATTCAAAGGTGACAGAAAAAAACTGAAAAAAGAAATCAGTATCTATGTAAGTAATTAAAACAGAAACTTTGGTATCTGAACTTACTGCTTGTTTACTAATATATGGAATATAGTTTATTTTTCATTTAGTGGTAATCCTCTTTTATTGTGTCTGTTGTATCCAGAGTAACAAATAAAAGTTTCTCTCATTAAATAAGATTATAGCTTATAAAGACTTAATAAATAAAATCTCAATTTAATGAAAAGCATTACAGATACACAGGATTCCTAAAGGAAATTCTTAAAGGGACATTGCCCATGGACAAGAGTCTGTGCCAAAAAATGTCCCCTTTGTAAAATTTGTTTTGCAAAAAACAAGGCCTTGTACAGCCACATTTAAGAAGATAATTAAAAATGATAATTTTTATCTAGCTTTAATGCTAAAATAGACTTACTGTATTTTCTGTCGACCCCTGACTTTTAAAAAGTTTTTTTTAGGGGTTTGTCTTATACGCTGGAAAATGTTAACCCCTGCCTGACCGCAGCAGAGTTTTCAAGCTGGAGCTCTGCTGCGGTCATACAGGGGTTAACATAAGTTTAAGAAAAAACAACAATCAACTCACCTGGCAACCGTTCCTGGCAACCACGCGTCTCCCGTCTTGTTTCCGGCACAGGCAGTGTGATGCAAACTGCCTGCACCGGAGGTCCCTGAAGATCTCCCAGCAACTGAGCATCTCATCGGAGACGCTCAGCTGCTGGGAGAGCTTTGGGAGAATGGCAGAGGCTTCGGGGACTTCCAGCTCCTCTGTCATTCTCCCGAAGCTCTCCCGGCAGCCGAGCTTCTCCGATGAGACGATCGGCTGCCGGGAG
The DNA here is from genome assembly GCF_027789765.1 of Dendropsophus ebraccatus. Lineage (NCBI taxonomy): Eukaryota > Metazoa > Chordata > Amphibia > Anura > Hylidae > Dendropsophus > Dendropsophus ebraccatus. Next base: position 114,240,000 of record NC_091455.1, read on the forward strand.
AGCTTCCTGGACCTCTGGCACAGGCAGTGTCTCTGCATCATACTGCCTGCGCCGGAAACATGACTGGAGATGTGTGGTTGCCATTTATCGGTCTTTGTCATATTTTTTAAAACTTTTTTTTTTATTTTCTTAGACTTTTTAAGTCCCTCTAGGGGACTATTACAAGCAGTTATTTGATTGCTTACACTGGTCAATGCTATGACATTACGGCAGACGCTATCGGACCACACAGAGATGAGATGAGAAAGGTTCTTGGTGGAGAATTGAGCTTGATCGAGCACCCCGATGCATGCTCGCTCAACACTAGTGATAAGCTATGAGAAAAAAATAAATTTTATCATTGAAATTTTCTGGCTAAAAGACTACAAGACGTCACCCACCCTCACTAACATGCTCACAGCTATAGATTTTCACTGTAGCCTTTTTAGTCTGTCATTTGTATACCGAGTGCTACAAGGAGGGCTTTCTTTGCTGCTGTGTTTGTGTCTGAAACGAAAAGGATACACACAACTCTCTTAGAATGTTCAGTCAGTTTTGTATTAAAAATTTTATGGAAATCGTACTTAAAATTTTAGTAATTCTAAAATATATAAATGTATTTCTAGAATTCCCTAGACATACATTAGACCTCTCACATGTCTTACATATCTATGGTGTTCATTTTTTAAGTTAGACCAGTTTCAGCTCTGTCAGCTCTAAATTTTGGTATTTGCAATATTAGGGATCAGTGTGATCGTCAACAATTACTTTACTGATTCTGCTATTCTTACTTATTTTAAAACTAAAATATACAGTGTAGTCCTAGAGATGTTGTAACTGATAGTTTTGTCCCCACTCGTTTGAAAACAAAGTATTAAATTTAGAAAGTAACAAGGTGGTGGACAGACGCAACATATAGTGTCACAGCAGATGTTTATTTAGGTGAAAAAAACACACAAACAAAAAATAAATGAATGCGACATATAGGTCGAATTGGTCTATAGGACAGGTTGAGGAATAAATATGCCTGTTATTTCCTAACTCGTCTCTATAAAGGGGCCGCTGGGATAGGGCGTCCCCTTCACCATACGGGGAAAATCCCTACACTAGTGGTGGACTAGTGTCCACTTGTCCGACTCTCAGTGTGGGTTTAAAAGGTACAGTGGATGTCCCGTTAGGTGAGTAGAAGTCCAGTCATTGTATGCACTGATGTATAGTAATATGATCGGGCTGTTGTAGGAAAGATTAGTAGAGATACAATGTCCACTCGTCATCCATCCAACGCGTTTCCCCCAAATGTTACATATCCGGGTTCATCTGGATAGTGGTCACTCAGTAGTGGTGGGTTCCAAGCCCTTAATAGTGATGTATGCAATCTCACTGAGGTGTTAGATGGGCACTATGAATGTCATCAGATTATCCAAGTCATAGGTTCTTCTAGTTAGTATAGACAGTCTTGTTATTGCAGTGTGGGGGGGGGGGGGGGTAGCTAATTCTCCCACACAGATTATAGAGACGCTCACCTACGTCTGGATGCCTGGAGGCTTACACTCCCCTGCTATTCCCTGGGGATCAGTCTGTATATCCTCTTACCTGATTTAGATACCAAGATTTCTAGATATTTGTATCCATCCTGCTATATCTTTAATCTGTGTTGGAGAATTTTCTCCCACACACACACACACACCCCACTGCATTAACAAGACTGTCTTTACTAACTAGAAGAACCTATGACTAGGATAATCTGATGACATTCATAGTGCCCATCTAACACCTGAGAGAGATTGCATACATCACTATTGAGGGCTTGGAACCCACCACCATCCCTGATGAACCCGGATATGTAACATTTGGGGGAAACACGTCGGATGGATGACGAGTGGACATTGTATCTTTACTAATCTTTCCTACAACAGCCCGATCATACGACTATACATCAGTGCATACACTGACTGGACTTTTACTCACCTAACGGGACATCCATACTGAGAGTCGGACAAGTGGACACTAGTCCACCACTAGTGTAGGGATTTTCCTCTATGGTGAAGGGGACGCCCTATCCCAGCGCCCCCTTTCTAGAGCCGAGTCAGGGAATAACAGGCATATTTATTCCTCAACCTGTCCTATAGACCAATTCAACCTATATGTCGCATTCATTTATTTTTTGTTTGTGTGTTTTTTTCACCTAACTAAACATCTGTTGTGACACTATTTGTTGTGTCTGTCCACCACTTTGTTACTTTGTAAATTTAATATCTTACTTATTTTAGCATGCTTAAATGGTCACTATCATTTCAACCTTCTATCCATGAGATAGCTTATATGATTTATAACATATTTGTAACTAACTTTATTTACCTAAAATAACTCCTTGCCCCAGAAAAAAAGCACTACAATCTAGGACACTATTACCTACATGCCGGTCTTACATATGCCTCCCCACCTCAGATTTATTAAGAGACATACGCCTCTCCGACAAATCTGTGGCTGCCACACAACAAGTAGTGGGATGTAAAGGCAGACCATGCCACTGCTACGAGGCCCATGTGTATAATAGGGCTTTTTACCCTGAATCAGAAGATATGAATTTGTTTTTCCAGTGCTGAGATATAAGCTTAAATGTTTTCTGCAAATTAAAAGATGAAACCCATGGGGAATTCCCCTGGGCAGCAAAAGCCCAGCATTAGTTAAAAGACAAGGAAGCGAAGGTTGCTGGGCCCTTGCAGCACAGGGTAACACCTTGTTGGCTTTATCTTTTAATAAGGCTAAAAGAGCTAAAGCTTCTATCTCAGCATTGGAGCAACGGCTTGAAATAAGGATTATGGGGGGGAATTTATCTCTCTCTCCAGCCAACACTAGAGATCCTCTAACAACAGGCAGTAAGCAGCATGAAATTAGGGGAAGTTGTTTGAAACAAGTGACCATTTAATATATGGCACAAAAATTCTTAGTAGCATAGGCTGTTATGAACTGAAAGAGTGCCTATAAGCAAGACATTAAATAGCTTAGACACTATGGCTGAATTTTGAGTGATTGACACAATACTTTTTGATATATGAATAGGCTGTGTATTCTCAAATATTTTATGTGAAATAATATATAATATAAAGGATAATAATATATTTTTTTTTTCTTCTATAGGTTGCTCTAAAGTGACTTGTATCAGTTTGACCCGAGAAGCTTCCATAAAACTGTCTCCAATGCACGGCAAACAGATATCCATTCGTTACTTGGACATGACAGACTGTTTTGTGCTTGAAGATGAGGGACTCCACACAATTGCAGCTCATTGCACTCAGCTTACTCATTTGTACCTGCGTCGCTGCATCCGTATCACAGATGAAGGCCTGCGATATATTATGATATACTGTACATCTATCAAAGAATTCAGTGTGAGTGACTGCCGTTTTGTCAGTGACTTTGGCATGCGAGAGATTGCCAAACTGGAGTCTCGTCTGCGGTACCTAAGCATAGCCCACTGTGGGAGGATAACTGATGTAGGCATCCGTTATATTGCCAAGTACTGCAGCAAGCTTCGCTACCTCAATGCTCGAGGATGTGAAGGAATAACAGACCATGGAGTGGAGTACCTGGCAAAAAACTGCACAAAACTGAAATCGTTGGATATTGGGAAATGCCCTCTAGTTTCAGACATCGGTCTAGAATTTTTAGCCCTGAACTGCTTTAACCTAAAGCGCCTGAGCCTGAAGTCTTGCGAAAGCATCACAGGTCAAGGGCTACAGATAGTTGCTGCCAATTGCTTTGACCTGCAGATGTTAAATGTTCAGGACTGTGAAGTGTCAGTTGATGCTCTACGCTTTGTCAAACGCCACTGTAAGAGATGCATAATTGAACACACAAACCCTGCATTCTTCTGAGAACCATCTAATTCATACATCTTATTTCTAGTATTAAAACCACATATCAGAAAAGAAAAACTTGCACATTCATAAAAATATCTATTCAAGGTTCTGTTTGCTTTGTTGTGCTAGAAAAGGTTATAAGGTTATAACATCTGTGTGATCATGCATTGTGAGAGGAATGCATAACATGTGTACATGTGTCTGCTTCATACCAGTGTAGTTACGGGAGTCGGGTATATTCGTTGTCCACTATATAATATTAGGATCAACTTCCCATTAATGTTGTATAGTTAGGAGTTTCTTCCTTATTTCTATATACCTTCTATGGACAAACTGAAACCACACAAATAAGAGTGAAATTTTAAAAGGAAATTTTCATTACATGGCCTAGGTTTTAGAGCTTTAAAGATTGAGAAGCGACATTAAATACCTTCAGGTCCAATAATCCATGTTACGACTAAATTTTGATTGTCTTGCTTTGGTTCTGGCACAGAATTGCAAGATCCATGCCACCTGATGGTAAACTTTTGGCCCATAAAGTGCATTCAGAAAGTCTCCAAACCCTTTCAGTTACATTTTGTTATAATGTGGCCTTGTGCTAAAAAAAACCAAAAACTAAAACTTTGCACAGACAAAAGTATTCAAACCCTTAGATATGAAGCTAGACATTTAGTTCTGGACCTCTTTACTGTGTTTGAGATGTTTGTACACTAATATTGGAGTCCACCTGTGGCAAATTCACTTCATTGAACATAATTTGGAAAGACACAGCTTTGTCCATATAAGGTCTTATAGCTGACAATACACATCATAGCAAAAACCAAGCCATGAGGAGGAAATAACTGCCTGTAGAGCTCAGAGACTAGATTGTGTGGAGGCAGAAAAGTGGCTACAAAGAAATTTCTGCTGCACTGAAAGTTCCTAATTGCACAGTGGCCTCCATCATTATTACATAGAAGTTTGAGCAACCTTCCTAGAGTTGGTTGTCCCAACAAGCTATCAGAGGGGAAGGGCCTATGCGAGAGAGGTGACCAAGAACCCAAAGGTTACTCTAGCTGAGCTCCAAAGATCAAGTGTGCAGATGGAAGAAACTTTTAGAAGGTCAAATATCACTTCAGCACTCCACAAATCTGGGCTTTATGGCAGTCACCAGAAAGAAGCCTCTCCTTGGTAAAAGACACATGAAATCTCACCCTGAGTTTGCAAAAAAACACATCAAGAACTCTCAGGCTATGCTCACACAACGTATGTTTTGCATAAATCACGGCCGTTGTTGCAATTGCAATAACAGCCATGATTTATACAAAACATACTTTAGATGTTACTGAATGGAATTCCGTCTGGAGAGTATACACATTGGGCCACATGTATCATCCTGCGAACGGATGATTTTCGGCGGAAAGTGCCGTTTTGCGTATTTTTTTATACGCAAATGGCCGATTTGCGGATAAAATATTCGCAAATCGGCACTTTCCGCCGAGTACGCCAGGGGGGCGGAAAGGGGGCGTGTAGTGGGCGGAACGGAGGGCGCGGACTCAGAGTCCGCGCGATTTACCATCCATTCCGCCCAAATATACGCCGAAAACCTACTCCAGTCCTCAGCTGGCGTAGGTTTTCGGCGGCGCGCACGGGATTTGTGTAGAGGCAGTCCGCCTCTACATAAATCTCCGTAGCGCCGGAGCTGCGGGGGCATTTTTAAGTCCGGCGTAAAAAACGCCGGACTTATTTAATGCCCCCCATAGTATACACTCCGGCCGGGATTCCACCCAGCCGCACAAAAAACTGGCACGTCAGTTTTCTGTGGCAGCACAGAACATGTCAGTTCACACAATGGAGCGTGCGACTCCGTCCATTGTGTGCAGCAGATGCACCTGCATCCCAGTTAAACAGAAAAAAAAAACATCCGCCTGGTGCTGCAGTACCAGCCAGGATGACTTCAGTAACACCGGCCGTTCTGTGACTTAGATTGTAAGAAACAAGATTCTCTGGTCTAATGAAACCAAGATTAAACTTTTTGGCCTCAGTTCTAAACACAGGGCCTCATTTATCAACAATGCAATGTTTGTGTCTGTTTTTTGTTTTTTTTTATTTCATGTCAAATTCATTAATGTGGCGCATGCCAATAGTAAGGCCCTATTAACACGTTCAGTATTGTTTTTAAGTCCGTAGAGCCCTCCCGCACAATCAGCTAAAAATTACGGCTTGGGCATCTGTATTTCTGTAAATCCGTTTTGTTTGTTTTTTTACTGACAGCACAATACTGGTTTGCTTTACTGTTCTGTTAATAACTAGTTATTTCTCTTTCTGTTTGCAGCACATGTGCTTCTGCAGTTTCTTCTTTCTGGTTGTGGTTGCTTAGAAACACAACCTTATGACCTATGAGTCATCCGTATTTTTATATGGAAATACGGATGCCAAACAGGTTATAATCTGTAAAAAATAGCGGATCTAATTGATTTCTATGAGAGGATCCTTAAAAAAAAATCTGGGTCTGCACTAGGACATTTTTATTCAGCATTGGTTTGCATCCTCTTAATCTACTGAAATTGTTTTGAAAACTAAACAAACAGAGAAAATACACAAAAACTTATCAATTTGCTGCCAGTAATATGTTAGTAAATCAGCTCCAGTATGTCTGGAGGAAACCAGACACTGCCCATCACCTACCCAATACCTTCTCTACAGTGAAGAATGAGCCAAAGCCTTACCTTTCAGCAAGACAAGACATGACATTAACCTCTTAAGGACATAGGACGTACCGGTACGTCCTATGTCCTCACTTGCACTTCAAAGCGGGGCCGCGCGGCGGCCCCGCTTTGAAGTGCCGCGATCCAGGGTGCCGCGAGTAGCCCGGGACCGCTGCTATTAGCGGGCACGGTCTGATCGCCGTGCCCGCTAATTAGCTAATCGGAGGCAGCTGTCAAAGTTGACAGCTGCCTCCGATTACCGGAGGCAACGTTTCCCTGGTGTCTAGTGGGGGAGATCGCTCCTCCGGGACCTTGTCCCGGAGGAGCGATCTCCGTTACTGATGCCGGCCGGGGACGCGTCCAAGATGGCGCCGTCCTCGGCTCGGCACTCGTTCGTTTTCGGCCGCAGCAGCCGAAAGCAAACGAGTGCCGATCTCATGGATCTCTGCAGCATATCTATGCTGCAGAGATCTCAATGAGAGATCACAGTGTATATACTAGAAGTCCCCCAGGGCGGCTTCTAGTATATGTGTAAAAAAAAAAAATAAAGTGTTGTTAATAGTAAAAAGCCCCCTCCCCTAATAAAAGTCTGAATCACCCCCCTTTTCCCAGGTTTTAAATAAAAGTAAACAAATAAATAAATAAATAAACATGTTTGCTATCGCCGCGTGCGTAATCGCCCGAACTATTAATTAATCACATTCCTGATCTCGTACGGTAAACGCCGTCAGCGCAAAAAAATCCCAAAGTGCAAAATTGCGCATTTTTGGTCGCATCAAATCCAGAAAAAATTTAATAAAAAGCGATCAAAAAGACGTATATGGGCAATGAAGGTACCGATAGAAAGATCACATCATGGCGCAAAAAATGACACCTCGCACAGCCCCATAGACCAAAGGATAAAAGCGCTATAAGCCTGGGAATGGAGCGATTTTAAGGAACGTATATTGGTTAACAACGGTTTGAATTTTTTACAGGCCATCAGATACAATATAAGTTATACATGTTATATATCGTTTTAATCGTAACAACTTGAGGAACATGCATAACAAGTCAGTTTTACCCCAGGGCGAATGGCGTAAAAACACAGTTCCCCCAAATAAAAGAAATGCGTTTTTTTTTTTCAATTTCACCACACTTTGAATTTTTTTCTGGTTTCGCAGTGTACTTTATGCAAAAATTCAGCCTGTAATTGCAAAGTACAATTAGTGACGCAAAAAATAAGGGGTCATGTGGGTTTCTAGGTGGAAAAATGCAAGTGCTATGACCTTTTAAACACAAGGAGGAAAAACCGAAAACGTAAAAACGAAAATGGGCCATGTCCTTAAAGGGTTAAAGAGTCACTGTCATTTTTTTCTTTTTTTTTTTTTTTTTGCAGAAATCAATAGTCCAGGCGATTTTAAGAAACTTTGTAATTGGGTTTATTAGGCAAATATGCCATTATCTGCAATCAAAAAGACTTTTTCCAGGCCCCCCCTCTCACCTCTTTCTCATCCACTGCTCATTATCAGGAAATCATGTCTTGTTGCATCAGACATGCCCCTGTCTGTTCTATGGAGAAGGGAGGGGGGATGAGGGAGATTAGTCGGTAGCAGAGAACAAAGGATTACACAGTGGGAGCTGCTGAAAGCTGCTATTTAGAGATCTGAGAGGTCAGTGCTGACTTCAGAGGAGATAGCCGGTGATGTAGCTGTAAATTAACTCTTTGTTGTCCTGTTTTGGTGCCTCATCTTCCTCCACCCCTCCCCTCTTCATAGAGAACAAGGAAGACAGGGGGGAGCTTCAAAGTGTTTTTTCATGATAAAAATGCCTTTTTCGGCAAAGTTTCTTAAAATCGCCTAGACTATTGATTTCTGTAAAAAAAAAATTAAACGACAATGACTTTAAGCACACAACCAAGACAACACAGGAACAACTAAGTGAACAACTAAGCCTCATTCACATATCTGCAAAAAGTGTCCACATTTGCAGATCTGCAATTTTTGGCAAAGATAGATCACATTGCTTTTAAAATGGCTATTCACACACACACATTGTTTGTCTCCGCATTTACGCTCCGCAAAAAATGTGGACCGCATTGCAGCACATTTTCCCCATAGAAATCTATTACAGCTTCTATGATTGGCAAAAAAATCTGAACACAATACAGCTAGTTGAAAACACTGTATTTCTGGGTATCAGCAAAAAAAAACACAGATGCTATGGATGTGCACTACAGATGGTTTTTAGCAGATTGCGGATGCCAAAATGTGGACACAATTTTCAGTCAGCAAAAATATACTGACATGTGAATGAGGCCTAAATGAATGTCCTGAATCAGTGGCCCAGACTGAGTTCTGACATGAACCCAGTTGATCATCAATGGAGAGATCTGAAAATGACTTTTCCTCAATGGCCCCATTCCATCCTTACAGAGCTAGAGAAGATAAGCAAAGACGAATGGCCGAAAATCCCTAAACCTGGGCATGCACACCTTGTGTCATCATATGCTGTAAGCTACAATCGCTGCCAAAGTGGCTTTTATTGAGTACTGAGTAAAGGATCTGAATACTAATGTAAATGCAATATTTTAGTTTTTCTTTTTAGTAAATCTTGAACATTCTATTTTTACATTATGGGGTGCTCAATGAGGAATTTTTGAGGAAACACTTGAATTTATTTTATATTAGCGCAAGGCCACAACAAAACAAAATGTGAAAAAGGTGAAAGGCTCTTAAGGCTTTCCAAAAGCACTGTATGTTGGGAAAATGTCCTAACATATGCATTTAACATGCCAATAGAGATAATAGTCCAGAATATGCCAGACATGTGCCATGAGGCTAAATGGCAAGTGTTGCAACTATATATGCCTATAATTAAATATGTCTGGGTCATATGTTCAGGTAATGTAATCCCCAAATGTGGTATGCAGTGAATTGCAAACTCTGCCATTCTTAGCATTAAGAATATGGGAAAATCTGATGAAAAACAATTGCTCCTGTGTTGAGAAAGGATAAGAATAGGGGAGACATTTCTGCTTCTTTTTTTTCTTAGCGTACTGTTTAAAGCAAGACTAGTTCAGGAACAGGTCTATAAACATTCTGTTTCCATTTCAGTTCTATTTCCTGACGGCAAGCAGATATGTTAAAATGATTATGAGATTATAAGGAACTTTATCAGAGAACTTTTATTATGCAACAACTAAAATATATAAAACCAGAAAAGACATCTAAAGCAATACTGTATCCACCGACACCCCCCAGCCACTAGTACCATCTATTTGATAAGAGTAAGTCCTTCCCATTTGTGTCTGTTAGGCCCTGTTCACACAATCTATCTTTTTAATAAATAACGGCCATTGTTGCAGAGTGCAATGAAATCAGCATCCATTCTTTTCTGCAGCAAGGGCATTGCATTGAATTCAATGCAGTACCACCCGCTGCGTTCCCACTTTGTTATTTTAATGCCTGTTTCTTAGAATGGACGTTAAAATAATGAACATACCTATTATTTCCGGACGCTGTCCGCTACATATTCTAGACTGTAAAAAATAAGATTTTAGAAATATTAAAGGGGCTCTCCAGAAAATAGATAACCCATCCATAAAGTATGCTGTCAATAATTGAATGGTGGGATGGTGATAGCTGACACCCCCTATGATCAGCTGTTTTGTGCTGCATTATAATGAGAACAGAGCCAGATGCAGTGGCGTACTGCAGCCATGGCTCTTATTCATTTCATTGCAAAGCTGCATTTACTTTGGTACCTCTATAAGACAAGTTACACAGTCAACTAGTTTTGGCTCCGTTCTCATTGTAGTGACGGTGCTGAATAGCTGATTGGCAGGGGTGTCAGGTTTCAGTTGTTTTGTCCCAGGCGGACCCTTAAATAGATGAATTACTATGCAACTTTCTATCAACAATTTCTTAAGTATTTTTCAAGCATTATAAGATGTGGCACTTACTATGGGTAGAACTTGCATATAAGCGAGGCTGTACTCCTTTTTATATATAATGCAACAATATTTCTTACAGTCAGGAATCCTGTACCCAACTTGTAATAGTCAAAATATTCCTAAAAGACACAACACATTCTGAGCCCCTTTCTTCCCATCTCCTTGGAGCAGGAGAAGGATTCTATAGAAAATATGTGAAGCCTGTCACCTGCAGAAAAGAGACAGGGGGAAAAGTGTTTAGAGAAGTACTTCTCCCCACTCATTCTAGTGATCCCTGGGGTTTTCACCCAGAGCCTGACATGTGACACATCAATAATGCATTTACATATTTAACAATGTTGGTATCCCAAAATGGGGTAAAACACCTGTAAAAGCCGTGTAAGCCATGTAATCTTCCACTGTTTGCTTATTAGTAAACCAGAAATAAAAAAAATTACAAATCTGATAGAAATTTTATCTAGGTATTTTTCTAACAAATCAAGATACCCAGAACATGGAAAATAAAAACTGTGTTTTTGTGACATAGCTAAACAGCTAACAGCATTGTTTTTTTTTTCTTACATTAAAACGGTGTCTCATAGCTACAAGTATACAACCAGCACTATGTCAATAAGGTCAGGCACCTGTGTGTATGACCCAGCCCTGTGCCAAACTCTAAGTGCCTTAAGTAGATTCAATGAATCCTTTAATCGTCGTCAGTACATGTTTTTGTATATTAGGATGGTATACACATGGAAAGAAATATGTTTTCTGAAAAAACATCTACTATATTATCATCAGGGATAGTGTTAACTCTCCTATTTCTGTCCATGTGAAAGTATGTTATATGAACTTCACGCCAAATCATTAACTATTGACTGTATTATAAGTAAGTCATATAGGGGAAAATAAATGATGTTGTCTGTAATTGGACTATTTGCTTTGAATTGAGTTATTGGAGTTTTCCTATCTCAGACATTTATGGTGCATCCACAGACTATGCTATAATTATCAGTACCTGTCCCACTGTGTCAAGAACAAGGGTGGGATGTGTTACTATCAACCTATATAGCATGACATGGGGATATGCGATAAATGTACCTCTTTAAAGGGAATCTGTCACTTGGATTTTCTTTTACTGATTAGTCAGACACTTAAACGTTCTCTTTTTCTAATCGGTTTCGAAAAAATGTATAGTATGGTACCGTGTTAGCCAGAAAAATCCATATTGGGGTAAAAAAATTTTGTACATTGTTATGGGGATGGCCATCTTGCCTGAGCTGTTTTGAAGAGCATTTAATGGTATGCTTTACAATAAGCCTCATGGAGATCGACCACAATAGATAGATTTCGTATCCTTAGGCTGGTTTCACACACAGTATATTTCAGTCAGTATTTGGTCAGTATTTTGCAACCTCAACCAGGAGTGGATTGAAAACACAGAAAGGCTCTGTTCACACAATATTGAAATTGAGTAGATGGCCGCCATATAACAGTAAATAACGGCCATTATTTCAATATAACAGCCGTTGTTTTAAAATAACAGCAAATATCTGCCATTAAATGGTGGCCATCCACTCAATTACAACATTATGTGAACAGATCCTTTCTGTGTTTTCAATCCACTCCTGGTTTTGGTTGCAATATGAGGAGCACAATACTGACTGAAATATATACTGTGTGTGAACCCAGCCTTAAGATAAATGTAAAACATTATTCAGTATAATCTGTGGCCTTTAGGCTGGGTTCACACTATGTATATTTGAGGCTGTATTTGGTCCTCATGTCAGGTCCTCATAGCAACCAAAACCAGGAGTGGATTGAAAACACAGAAAGGCTCTGTTCACATAATGGTGAAATTGAGTGGATGGCCGCCATATAACGGTAAATAACTTCCATTATTTCAATATAACAGCCGTTGTTTTAAAATAATAGCAAATATTTGCCATTAAATGGCGGCCATCCACTCAATTACAACATTATGTGAACAGATCCTTTCTGTGTTTTCAATCCACTCCTTGTTTTGGTTGCTATACAGCCTCAAATATACGTAGTGTGAACCCAGCCTTACAGAGGTCTTTCCACAGGGAGCTGCTATTGTCTTATACTGGTGCTATCTATCCACTGGTGTCACCTGTCGCTGCAATGCTGCACAGATCACTTTAGAGTAGCCTCCTCTTATCACCATCGATAGAACAGGAAGTCTCAGCTTAGTTTTAGAATGAAAGTTTAGAATGAAGTTTTGAGAATGAAAGATACTGATAATAAAATGGAAAATTAGGAAAAAATCTTGAAAATATGTTTAAATTAAAACTTGATTTAAGCAGTAGATCATCTTCTGATGACACATTCCTTTTAAAAATTTGTATGAAAGATCTCCTTGTTATAGTAATAGACTCAAGAGTATTCATAGAGGAGAAGACAGCATCCTGTACCCTTCATTGAAAAGTTATTAAATTTTTGCATTCAGTTTAGGCAAACATGAAAGGTAGTTTTACTTGATTGCGGCTTAGGCTAGGTTCACACTGTTTGTGGTTAAATTAAATCTACACATTTTATACTCTTTACAAGAAAAAAATGCATATGTTGAATGGATGCTAAAAACAGATCCTTCCATTCAGTAAAATTAATTTACCATTGACTTACATAAAAAAAACACGCATTTTAACATATGCATGTATTCTGGTGGATACAGTTGCGCAGACTAATTGGGTGCGCTATACGGGAAAAAAATAAACAGAAACCAGTAAAACATAAACACAGAATGAACTGTTTGGGCTCGACAATGTTCTCCAAACCTGAACACTTGGTATGTGACTCCCCGTTGCCGCAGAGGTTGGATGCTGCCCTAGGGTGTCCCAAACCCGAATATTTCAGCTTCGCTGCTCAACACTAGTTGTGAACCTATTCTCACTTTTTCTTAAACTCTGAACCACTGAGATTGTTATCAATAGAAAGGGAAACTTCCTTTCTCAAAATGTTGTTTTTTACATGTGACTGTATTGAAAACTAGCATTGAATTTTTTTTATTTTATTTTTTATATATGGATGTCATGAAAGAGGATTTCCTTCTGACAAAGAGCAGTTTTTGTGCTGGCTGCAAAGTTCACTAGGTTAACCATTCATTTCATCTTATTAGGTAATTAGTCTGGGGTTTCAGTAGAAAATATTTTCTTGTCTATTGGAAGTATACTCATTGTCTTTAGCACCGACTTTGAACACAACAGTTCTTTTATTTCAGTACCAAGATTCCAAATGTATAGAATATAACACATTGTCCCAACCAGTGGCCTCCATCTTGTGTCTTAAAATAGGAATCCTAAATTGATGACTGACCGCATGCAATAATCTTAATAAATGGGGATCTCATTATGATTCATGAAGGCATCAGTTAGTCCTCCATTACTCAATAGCAAACACTCTTACTGTACCAATAGGTTGAAAAACCTAGTCTTTTCAGTTTGTAACACCCAGATTTGATGGTACGCTTATTGCAGGTTATTGTTTTATATTCCCATGGCTATCATGCAACATCCATTTCAACACTGTAGTCATATTATAATCCTAATGCTAACTTGGTACAGTGCATTTTCTTTGGTATATATCTAATAAAACATGCTGTACTAGCTGTGCTACGGATGAATACCTGAAAACCTCTGAACTTGCATATGTGTTAACTGTAACATTTCAGAATTTCATTTATCTTTAAGGCTGTTTTCTCACTGCATCTGCTAGTATCCATCCGAGAAATACATCAGGGGAATTCCCCAACCTCCAATGTATACCTATTGCAGATTCTGACTTGTGTCGTCCATCACACATTTAGGCTATGTTTACACCCCATATTTTTAATGAAAAGAATGGCTGTTGTTTTTAATTAAAACAACGTCTGTTCTTTTCATAAGGCAATGATTTGCATTAAAGTCATTGCAAACAACAGCAGTTGTTTTAAACAATGTATTGAACAACGATTGTTTGGCTATGGCCATCGAAATAATGTTCTTGTCATTTATTTCTGGCTGTTGTCTATAGACTTCAATGCAATATTTTATGTAAAACAAGGACTGTTATTTGATACTCAAAACAATGGCCGTTTTTTTTTTAATACCAAATAACGGCTGTTGTTTATACGTAGTGGGAACATAAATAATAAGTATTGGGCAGACCTCTTTTTTTCACAAGTACCGGGAAAGGGGGGAGGATAAAAGAAAAGACATGACCTCCACGGCTCCAGCACTGCTGGCTGCACACTGCGATCCTGTCCCTGGGGGCCTGCCTGCTTCCTGGTTTGAGTGGCGACCCAGGACGTAACGTGTCAGGTCTGCTCAGCCAGTCAGCGGCCGCTAGGGACCGGATTGGCGGTATGTGGCCACCCACGCTGGAGTCGGGGAGCTCAGGACATGATATTTCTTTGATCCTCCCTCTCCCCAGCACTTCTGAAAAAAAGAGGTCTGACCGGACTTCTCCTTGAAAAGGAAAAGTAAACTGCACAGTTATCTTGACACTCTTTGGTCTTCATCTGTTAGTGGGGATCTATGAGTATGTTTACTGTATAGCGTGGGAGACTTTCCAGCATAGACAGCAAATAGGCACTAAAATGTATTGTGAAAAGAGCCTAAAGCTATGTTCATACACAGTAAAGGAAAAACAAAATACAGCAGTAAAATAGGTCATAATTTGCTTTTGTTTTACTGTGTGTGAACATAGCCTAAATGCTTACAAATTTTTTTATTTCTATGCGGCATATATTATGCAATGAATGTGGGCTCTAATATGTCATCTTGGTTAGCATTCTTAATTATTCACATCCCTCTTACTGAATACTACAGTAGAAAAGAAAATCTAAAACATGTGTGCCACTTCTCAAGACTGTCTGTCTGTTAACATTACCCGTACCAACCATTCCAAGCTCAGCTTTCATTTTTTAAACTGCTCCGCAAACATAAAAGCTTAGCTCTCATTAATTGCAATTGAAACACGTTTTGCTAATAGACAAGTGTGATTAGGATGTTCTACAACTCATCAAATAATAGAGAAATAAAAGGAAAAATCTGCAAATTCCTTGTTCTTGTAAATGTGAAATTCACAAATGTCATGTACTAACAATCCTCTTCAGCAATAAAATGGTTCTAATTGCTTGGCATAACTGACACAATGGTAAATCACGTTGATCAATTATATAAAGATGTACATAGAGGCAATTATTTCACAATGCATATAGGAAATTCAAATGTAAAAAGTATTTAATTTTTCATCTTTTAGTTATGTTAATAAACCAATATCCTGTCTTGACTATACAACATGTTTAGCTGTTACGCTGTGTTAATGACATGTGATGTTCTTACGAAACTGCACAAATACATTATAAATGCTTCATTTCAGATTTTATGGTATGTTTTTCTTCTATTGGTTTTATGAATTTCATGTATTGTTAGAGGGCACAAAATGGAAGTCAGTTCCTGAAAGGAACAAAGGTCAGTTTGTGAACAAAGACATAATAATATACTTAATTTACTGGTACATATCAGACATTATTAGTAACAGAAGCATCTAATGATGTACGAAGTTCAAGGGATACATACTAAAAAAGAAAAAGTGAAAGTTTTAGTTTACCTATTGCTAACCAACAAGTCACTACTTATTGCAATATGAAGTATATACAAGTTCCATTATTTCTTCTCTAGATTCCTCGGCACTCAGCAGGGGATGCTGGATGCAGCCCTAAGACTGCCTGCAAAACATACAGCCACAGGTTATGGTCACACAAGGACAAAAAAAGAGAAAAGGCGTCCGTTTCTATTTAAAAAGACATCCATTATTGCTGCAATAAATTGACTTCATTGCAGATTATTGAAGTCAATGGGATGAAGGACATCCAATGCTCAAAATGTATAAAATAACGGACGTCAAAATAATGATCATGTCAATTATTTTTGAACAGTTTGCAAACAGCGGACATAATTTTTTTGTTGTCCACGCACAGTTTTTTTTTTTCACCATCCTTTCACCGACTATACTATTAAATTCAATGGACTTTTCAATTAAAGACACACTCAAAGGCCAATTAGTAACCCCAAACTAGAATAATGTACCAACAGCCATCATTGTACTCAGGGCCACCATCAGGAATTTTGGGGCCCCATACAGCCAAAGTGTCTGGACCCCCCTACCAAAATGGGGGGGTATTATTGGCTTCTTACAGGCCAAAATATGTGCTGATTTACAAGCCAAAATATAGTGTAAGGTACCTTCTCTACAACCTCTGATATGTCATTGTAACAGTAATCAGTATTGCAACAGATAGCCCTGTGAGAAAATTGCAGCGTGAAATCTGCTATGATACGTTATGTGTGAATGTACCCGAATCCCCCCAAAAATGTTAAGACACCCAAAGCCACAAATCATAAGACAAAACACCTACATACAGTAAAATGGCTCAAAAGCAGTACCCAGAGTAACAACCAAATCCATAGTAGGTGGGAGACCCTGCCCTACATACAGCTTGTTCAAAACATGGCTGCCATGGCACGGAGAAATCTGCACATGTGCAAATAGGCAATGCCCACCCCTCATAGACCTCAGAGGTTAGTGTGAGCCGCATATTCAATAATGAAATAGTCTTGAATTGGCACAGATAGCCACAGTCACTATGCAATACACTGCACTGGCAGCAGCGCCGGGCCCCTCTGCGAGTCACCGGGTCGGACCCCATACAGAACTCCCGGAAATACTGCCCTGATGGCGCGCCCTGAGTGCTGACGGGAGGGCCAGACAGCTAAATGACGTCTGTCATTTTAGACTCAAAATGACGGAAGTAATTTTTAATTACGCTAAAAAATGTTGTATGAACATAGCCATAGGTTGTTTGTTGTCTAGAACTTCTTAGGGCTGCATCCAACTTCTTCAGCTACCAGTAATCAAATGCAAAGTGTGATAGCCAAATAATTTGTTAAATTAAACTCATCATCTAGACATTGTGTATGAATATGCATTTTTATATGACAATTATGATTCTGGGATTTTTCAAAACCCATTTAGCATTGTTGAGAAACATCTGCAATATTGTTCATAATTTGACAAACCTTTGTTCTAAAAACAACAGAACATTTCTAGAAACTTAAACATAAATGTAATCCAAAATATCTGCAGAGCTGCCAAGCTTCATCCAAATCTAAGTAGTTTTCCAAGCCACCGATAAACACATTCTAACCTTGAATTCTCAGTGGAACATGGCTATGTCTAGTATTGCAGTCCTAGACAAAACAAAAGTGCAATAATGCTTTCTGTCAAGAAGACAATTTTAATAATATAATGCATTCTATGGCCTTGGAATATATAGTAAAAAACATTTCATTCCCGCATTTGTTTCATAGTCACATTCATCTCTGCTTATTATAGAAATTATATTTTGCATTCTTTTTTCTATTGTCTGGCTTTTCTGCTCAAGTCTCTTTACATTAAACAGGACACATGGCTTTTCATACAAAAATGTGGACATGTAGAAGAACATATGAGTTTCCCAACATATTGTCTTATCTGCAATATAGTTTTCTGTATTTGCTTTTGTTTTGCCGAATGCCACGCTGCAGCCCTTTCCCACAAGCATCAAAAACCAAAAAATTTCAACCACAACTTTTTGTTTTATTTTCCTTACTCTCTTTACTAAACAAGGTTAAAGTTGGTAGTTGGAGAAACTGTCTGGATTCATTCAACTGCAAATGCATTTGACTCCGAAATGATCATGTACTTATTAAATACCCACTTGTAGATTGTACAAAATATTTACATTATGTGAGTACAGTAACAATGGTTGCTGTAACTAGACTACAGAACCTGACCAAATTGTAGGTTCCTCTGAAGAAAATGACTGCTTTCTTTAGCTCATCAAATAATTCAAAGATAAGAGGTAGTGATTGCATATTGTGGTCTTCTTTGGTCCCATGAAATCAATGCCAGGAAAAAGATCACCTCTGTTCTTTGCTACATAAAATAACCTAGCATTAGCTGGAGACCTAAAAGGGCAAAAAAAGGTCTGGAGAAGCGCTGCATAACGAAGCTGTCACCTGCAGTGCACGTCTGCCAATTCTGCTTTTATGGAATAAAGAGAGCATGACTTTTTGCATTTTAAGTGGTGAGTACCGTTGTATCATTTTGCGTAGCAAAAACTCCCCTGAAAAACAGTTTTTTGTTTTTTATTTATACCAGGAGCAGACAATTGTAGTGCCTGAAATTAGACCAGTTGGATTATGGAGAGCTAACCAAGATTAAAAATAACATGAAGGACAGTAAACTTAAGAAAAAAAAATTATAATCCCAAAGTGGATATCTCCCACCAATCTTGCAAATCCTCAATATGAGGAACTGCCATCTTGAGCGCAAATGGCAGTGGGTTTCTCCAGAGGTATAGAATTCATATCCAGTCTTATGGCAGGTTGTACTAACAGATTTGTCACTACAGGCAAGGAGACCTAGAGAAGGTCTTTTGGCTGCCATACCAATAAAATAAAACACAATATTTTTTATTTGGGGTGGTTTTGTGTTTACGCCATTTGCCCTATGGTATCTATGTTATCTATGTTCCTCAAGTCGGTATGATTACAATGATAGGCAACTTGCATAACTTTTATTTTATGTGCTGGCTTTTAAAAAATGAAAACATTTAAAAAAAAAACATTAGATCGGTGCTCTATTACTCTGGTCTGCAGCAGACCAGATACATAGAATACCGAGCCGGGATCAGCGTCATTCCGACGATGAGGCCCAGCCGGGTAAGGAGAAGGGATCCCCCCTCTGCGATCACATCCCCCCACTAGACACCAGGGAGAGGGGTGATCAAAGGCATTTAAATGCAGCTGTCATGTTTGGTATCTGCATTTAACTGTCCTAATTAGCGGGTGTGGCGATCGGCCCTATAGCTGTGGTCCCGAGCTTTAGCCAGGATTGCGGCGGTTCAGAACAGGGTCGTGGCGTGGCCGGTACATCCTGCATTGGGAAGGGGTTAAGGACCGCAACAATTTTCAATTTTGGGTTTGATTTTCCTCCTCACCTTCTAAGAGCCCAGGTGAGGGCTTGTCTTTTTTAGAAATAAGTGTACTTTGTAATGGGGCCTTTCAATGTACCATAACATGTATGCTGGAACCCCCAGAATATTATTTATGGGGGGAAATGGGGAAAAAATTCAATTCTGCAAATTTTGGGGGGTTCCATTTTTACGTTATGCACTTTACAGTAAAACTGACATGATATATTTAATCTGTAGGTCAGTTTGAATGCAGTTAATATAGTTTTTCTAATGTTTTACTATTTTTTTAACAGTAAAACTTTTTTTGCAAATATTTATGATTACAATGGCCCTATTTTGACTCTTATTGCGCTTTTATTTTTTTTTTACATACAGGGCTATATGGTGAGTCATTTATTGCACCATGATCTCTAGTTTTTATTAGTATCAGATTTGTGTAGATGAGACATATTGATCAATTTTTAGTAATTGTTTTTATAAAATGTAATAGAAATAATCAACCCTGCCATTTTGTTACCGCTTTTTGTTTATGGCGTTCACCATGCAAGGACAATGTTGTTTTATTTTAATAGATCAGACAATTACGCAGGCTACTGTATATAATATGTTTATTTTTATATGGTTTATTTATAAAATGGGAAAGTTGGGTGATTTAAGTTTTTATTGGGGGGGGGGGCGCTATGGCATGTTTTTTAAAAACGTTTTAATTTTTTTTATTTCACACTTTTTATGTCCCCCTAGGGTACTTTTACATTTTTACATTGGATCAGTAACACTGATCATTGCTATGTAATCTGCGATCATTGCATAGAGCCTGCCTGTGGAAGACTCTATACAATGGTCGCCGAGCTGATTGGCGGGAGGAAAGTAAGAGACCTCCGGCAGTCAGTTACAACTATCAGAACCCCCGCAGTCACACGCACTATTGCGGCAGCCCGTCATTAACAGTAAGGACCTGGCTGCTGATAGCAGAATATTATTTTAGTTTACTTTAATAAGAGCCTTCTTGTGTTCTAACGTACCCATCTTGACCATGGGAACTGAACTCTTGCAACATCTGGAGTGCCAAAGCTTTGCTACCCCTGCTCGTGCGCCTCCGCTTTCTGTGGCTCTCTGCTCAAAGAATTGACATGTCAATTCTTTGAGCAGAGGGTGGCGGAAGCAGAGGCGCACAAGCCCTCTCATAGACACGCCGTTTGAGACTAAGGCAGGCGAAATTCCACAGTGGAAAGTTCAGCTGCAGAATTCCGCCGCTTTTGCTCTGTGTGAACTGGCCCTAATATAGTAAGCATGCAAGTCATAATATAAACAAACATTTTTTTTAAGAAAAGCTTACAGGCCTCCTTTAAACATAGACAAATAGAAACATCTAGTCTGCCCTTTTAGTATTTCCCTTATTATCTTTGGATAGATATATGTTTATTCCAGGCATGTTTAAATTCTGTTATTGTAGATTTACCAACCACATCTGCTGGAAGTTTGTTCCAAGCATCTACTACTCTATCAGTAAGGTAATATTTTCTCATGTTGCTTCTGATCTTTCCCCCAACTAACCACTCCCTGTATCCTCTTGTTCTTGAGTTCATTTTTTTTTTTTTTACTAAAAACACTTCCCTCCTGAACCTTATTTAGTCCTTTAACATCAGTCGACCATGTCCTCCTTTCCATTCTTTCCTCCAGACTATACAGATTCAAATCCTTAAAGCGTAACTGTCATGTTTTTTTTTTATTGCAGAAATCAGTAGTATAAGCGATTTTAAGAAACTCTGTAATAGGTTTCATCAGCCAAAAAAGCCTCCTTCTGTACTCAAGAAGCAACCTCCCAGCCTCCCCCCCTGACTTCTTATCTGTGCATTATCAGGCAAACACGTCTTCATTACAGAGAAGCCAGTGAAGACGGGTTCTGCTCTCTCCATTCTATCCTTATGGAGGGGGGAGGGGCCGAGGGAGATGAGGGAGCAGGAAGAGGTGACATGAAGGTCAGCTGTTTGTAGACTCTGGGCACCTAAAACGCTAAATTCAGGTGTCAAAGGTCAGTGCTTATCTATGAACTTACTGAGAGAAGATTGCAGGGTGTTGTGAACTGCTCCGTGCTCAGTCACTCCTAACAGCCCCTCCCCTCTCCATAGCCACATAATGGAGACAGAAATCCTGCTTCATTTGATGTGAGGGGGGAGGCTGGGAGATTGCTTTTTCAGTACAGAAGGAAACTCTTTAGTACATAAAACCTATTAGAGTTTCTTAAAATCGCTTGTACTATTGATATTTAATGTTTTCAGAAAAATGACCCTGAAATGACAGTTACGCTTTAAGTCTTTCCTGATATGTTTTATGCCTGACACCCTCCACCATTTTTGTAGCCCGTCTTTGGACCTGTTCTATTTTATCAATGTCCTTTTGTAGGTGAGGTCTCCAGAACTGGACACAGTATTCCACATGTGGTCTCACTAGAGCTCTATACAGCAGGATCACAATCTCCTTCTTCCTACTTGGTAGACCTCTAGCTATACATCCCAGCATACGATTTGCTTTCCGCACCACCTGGTTGCACTGGTGACTCATTTTAAGGCTGTCAGAAATCACTATCCCCAAATCCTTCTCTTCTGAAGTCTTTGCCACTCAGATAGAGGTTCCTCCTTCCCAAGTGCATTATTTTACATTTGTAAATTTTGAACTTCAATGTCCATTGTTTGGATTATTTATCTAGCAACGCTAAATAACTTTCCATATTGCTGACACCTCCAGGAATATCAACCCTATTGCACACTTTGGTGTAATTAGCAAACAGACAAACTTTACTTACCAAACCTTCTCCTAGGTCACTTACAAAGATATTAAAAAGAACAGGACCCAGAACAGACCCTTGTGGCCACCACTTGTAACCAGTCTCTGCTTGGGATATACACCATTAACAACAACCCTCTGATATCTCTCCTTCAGCCAACCACAAATCCACTGAACTATCCAGGGATTAAGTCCAATTTTCTCTCACTTCTCTATCAGCTCTTTATGGGGAACTGTATCAAAGGCTTTGCAGAACTCAAGATCCACTGCACCACCTTCATCCAGCACTTTTGTGAAATAGTCAAATAAAAAATGAGATTACTCTGGCATGATCTGCCCTTAGGTGATCCATCTTTTTCAGAAGAATTGCCATCATTTTTACTACTACAGATGTTAAGCTAACTGGCCTGTAGTTACTGGGCTCTTCTCTGCTACCCTTCTTGTGGATGGGTATAAGATTGGCCCTGCTCCAATCATCAGGAATGTGTCCTGTTAGGAGGGATTGGTTATACAGATCTGTCAGGGGGGGCAGCAATCACAGATCCGAGTTCTTTAAGAACCCTAGGGTATACACCATCTGTACCCATCACCTTATTTAACTTTAAATGGGCAAGTTCCTCTACAACTTCTGCCTCTTAAAACACTGGAGCTGTACCCATACAACTGGAGCCAATGCTGTATCAACCAAAGAAAAAATTGCAGAACTAATATGTGAATAAAACATATTTCTTTATTTAAATCAATAATAA
Organism: Dendropsophus ebraccatus; assembly: GCF_027789765.1. Classification (NCBI taxonomy): domain Eukaryota; kingdom Metazoa; phylum Chordata; class Amphibia; order Anura; family Hylidae; genus Dendropsophus; species Dendropsophus ebraccatus. Next base: position 114,262,997 of record NC_091455.1, read on the forward strand.
ATTACGTAATTATCACCATAAGATACACAGAAGTACAAAACTGGAGAGGGGAATAGATGTCAGTGGGGTATATGTGACTAAGGACAAATGATAAGTAAACAGTGTAAAGGGGAACACCCCATGTAAGGCACAGCACAGTAAACCCACTAATCTGCCCAGCAAACAATAATCACAAGCCCAAATTTTAAACAGAAGGAATGAGAAATAAAAGCCAAACACAGAAGGGAAGGGGGTGAGCACCAGCTACCACACTGACATCTTATCACTCTCCTGATGAAGTGAGCGAAACGTACGTCAGGCTGTCTGTGCTGGGGAGTGGTAAGATGTCAGTGTGGTAGCTGGTGCTCACCCCCTTCCCTTCTGTGTTTGGCTATTTTATTTCTCATTCCTTCTGTTTTAAATTTGGGCTTGTGATAATTGTTTGCTGGGCAAATTAGTGGGTTTATTTTGATCCACTATATACACTTGTTTTTGCCCTTTGTGTTGGCCCTGCACATACAGGAGGTCATCTAATCTACAGTATATATATAGCTGTGCCTTACATGGGGTGTTCCCCTTTATATTGTTTACTTATTATTTGTCCTTAGTCATATACACCCCACTGACATCTATTCCCCTCTCCAGTTTTGTACTTCTGTGTATCTTATGGTGATAATTATGTAATTTATTATTGATTTAAATAAAGAAATATGTTTTATTCACGTATTAGTTCTGCAATTTTTTCTTTCGTTGATATTTAATATTTGAATTGCAAACATATTATTTTGTGGCAGACTTTTTTTGGGGGTTTCTGCAGCCAATGCTGTGTCTAACCATACTGTGATTGTGAACGCCTCTGTCAAGATATGGAACAGGATGACAATGGACAGGTGTACCCATGACGCCGGCAGCTGCCCCACTGTCCCTGCCTATTTGCCTCAACAGCCCTAGGCAGCAGCGGACAACTGGTCAACGGTCCTTAATCCTTAATAAGTGTAAAAAGAGAACAAAGACAAGATAGACACAACATAATAAATCAGGTTCAAGGGTCAGAGTCAGTAATAAGTAAGCGGTGCAGTAAAAGAACGTGATCCTAAAGAGAAGTCAAAAGTCCAAAAGCCAGAAAGTCAGAAAATTGGTACACAATGAAGGGAAACACTAGATCAAGATACACTAGTAATCTAGGCTCTATCGCAGACAGGGAACACCTGAATGGGGAGGAAACTTATGGGATCGGGAGTCCCAGCCCCAGGGCACAAAAGACAGCTGACTGGCGGTACTGGCCGTCAGTCAGCAAACCATAATGGGATTGGCTGTTGGTAGTAAAGCCCTGGCTGCGGGCACATCAATAGGCAAATGTGACCCTAGCAACGCCATCAGCGCGCTCCCTGCACACGGCCAGGCCAGTAGCCAGGGACACCATCAGGAAGGGGCCGGACAGAAGCTGCAACAACGCAAAGATCCGTCCGGCTCCTGACAGCCTCCTTCTGAAAACACTGAGTAGATGTAGCTATTCAAATAGTCAGCAACCGCCTTATCTCTGTCAGTGAACATATTCTCCCCATTACTTATTTTGAACTTGTGCGATTCTCACTGTTCTTACAGTAAAGAATCCCCATCTGTGATATGGTGAAAACTTATTTGCTCTAGATGTAGAGGATGCCCCCTTTGTCATGGTTGCCCGATGATGTCTTTTTTCCAAACGGTCACTAGAGTTGAGTTTACTGTCCACCAATTCTCCAGGTCCTTTTCTGTAGCAGTTTTACTATTTAGCACATAATTATACTTATTATTTCTATGGCCCAAACGCATACCATTTACATTTATCCACACTAATGGGGAACCAACAGCAGGTTAGACAAATCTAACCTGCTGATAGCTCCTTATAGCACCCAGGATGCTGAGGAGGAACGTATGTGTGTTACCTTTCTCCTTAGCGCCTTTCCCGTGCTGTTAGTCAGCACAAGTTTTGGCCAGGAACACTGCCCCGTCTCCATAGTGTCATTCGGCCCGCCTGCTCAATTGATTATCAATGGGGCGGGTGGGCTGGATGAAGCTGTGGGGGGTGGGACAGTGCTTCCGGATGAAGATCACACTGGTTGGATACCGAGAGGTATGAGATCATAATTATCACCAAACCTTTTCCCTATCATGCAGACAATTGTAATTGCTTTACTTGAATTTTTAATTAGTATGCAGGGGAGATAATGCTGTTGAATTTAGGCTTTCTACAGCACAAGATTGGTAATGCGAGGGGTCAGCTGAGTGATCTTGATACATTCCTTACAATAAATAATAAATAATAAATTATCTGTTACTGAACTGCAGCAATTTCATGAATGCGCTGATTAGACTTCGAGTTCCTTCTGTAATAAATTGGAAAAGGTTAAAAGGTAAAAGTGGAGTAGAGATGAAGATGATTATAGAGCAGGAAAAATATATACTTAGCAGAAAGATGGTGTGTTTGTATAGAAACTTAGTGGACATAATGCGAAGGATGCACAAAAAAGGAAAAGGAGATCTCATAACTCTAAAGCCCCTATTACACGGGGTGATTCAGAGGAGGAAGTGAGCACCGACCTGGTAAGAGCGGTGGGGGGGGTCTGGGATTGGTTCCAGGCGGGGCCATCTGGGTGATCGCTAGATCGTCCGGGCATCACACAGAAGATAGCGGCAGTCTTCTGCTGCCACCCCTATTAGATGGCAGCAGATCGCTGCTAACTAGATTGTTGGTGTCTCAACATGTTGAAGGTCAATGACCAGCCGACATCGTGCATGTCAGCTGATCGTTGTCTTCAATTACATGAAACAATTATCGGTTGTAACAGCAGATATCGGCCGATAATTGCTTTGTGTAATAGCGCCTTAGCACTCAAAATGATGATGACAACATGTCGATTGTTGGTTGTTTTTTTTTAACGTACAGGATGCCCCAGAAAGAGGCAGAAGAAAACACCGGAGAAGATTCAAAGGACAGAGATGGCAAGACCGCCTGGTCACCGAATCAGCCCTACCAAAATTGCAAAGAAACGAATCATGGAAAGACCAGTCAATACCAAAACCATGATGGAAGAGTCAACTACACATTTAGTGGTAAATATTTCATCCCATTATATAACTCTCATTCCAGTTGTTTAAAGCATACCTGTCCTGATGTTTTCTCTCGAGATTGGTGTGCAGTTGTCTCTGCCGCCAGACCTTCCAGCGTCAGGAGTGCCCGCACGCCAATCTTGAGAGAAAACATTATGACAGGTATGCTTTAAACAATTGGAACAAGAGTTATCTCAGATCCTGGTGCAGGCTGCTGTCAGCTGTATTAAACAGGTGGGATCCACCATATATACAGCTGGCTAAGCAACAAGAAAGGAGAAATAGGGTAACAAAAGTTAAAGGGGTAGTGCGGCGCTAAGAAATTATTCACAGAATGACACACATTACAAAGTTATACAACTTTGTAATGTATGTTATGTCTGTGAATCGCCCCCTTCCCTGTGTCCCCCCCCCCCCCCCACACGTGTACCCGGAAGTGTTGGTACATTATACATTACCTGATCCGTGTCGCGCCCGTCCGCCATCTTGTGCCGCAACGTCATCTTCGGCCGGCCGAAGCTCTCCGATCTTCCCGAGTGCCGGCCGCCCTCTGCCGCGTCATCAGATGCTCAGCCGCGATTGGCTGAGCATAACTGTGCTCGGCATTGGCAGCCTTTTATTTGGGTGTAGCGCATCAGCAGACAAGGAGTGAAAAAAGCAGGTGCTGCAACTTCGCCGTGAGGGATACACAGAGATAAACACACAGGCTAGCAAGGTGCTAATCTCAAGAAAAGTACATTAAAAAAATGTGCCAGACAAAATTGGGAGGAAGAGGGTATATAAACACTGTATAGCACAAAGCGCCATTAGCCCAGAATAAGGGCCCCCTCCCAACTGGAAAGTGTCTAACAAATAATTTATAAAATAAAACTTCACTTTTATTAGTATACATTAAATGAATAGATCATACGTGGATTTAAAAACAGAGCACCGATGTAAGAACAAATGTAAATGTCAATATAACCACATTATAAGTGGTATAGTGTGGAAAGTGACTTAAAAGCCCACAATAGTCAGTCTGGTCTTAACCCCTTAAGGACCGGGCTAATTTTTGTTTTTGCGTTTTCATTTTTTCCTCCTTGTGTATATAAGGCCATAGCAGTTGCATTTTTACACCTACAGACCCACACAAGCCCTTTTTTTTTTTGCGTCACTAACGGTACTTTGCAATGACATGATGAATTTTTGCATAAAACATGCTGCGAAACCAGGTGAAATTGAAAAAATAAACGCAATTCTTTTTCTTTAGGAGGGCTTCGTTTTTAGCCGTGTGTCCTATGGAAAAACTGACATGTTATATATGTTCCGCAAGTCGGTACTATTAAAACGATATGTAACATGTATAACTTTTATATTAATTGATGGCTCGTAAAAAAAATAAAACCTTTTATAGAAAATAAACTTTCCTTTTAAATCGCTCCGTTCCCAGGCTTATAGCTCTTTTATCCTTTGGTCTATGGGGCTGTGTGAGGTGTCATTTTTTGTGCCATGATGTGTACTTTCTATTGGTACCTTGATTGCACATATGCGACCTTTTAAACACTTTTAATTACAATTTTTCTGGATTTGATGCAACCAAAAATGCGCAATTTTGCACTTTGGAATTTTTTTGCGCTTAGGCCGTTTACCGTGAGGGATCATGAATTAAATAAATTAATATTTCGAGCTATTACGCGCGCAGCGATACCAAACATGTTTGTTTATTTATTTATATTTATAAAATGGGAAAAGGGGGGTGATTTGGACTTTTATTAGGGAAGGGGATTATTTATTAATAAAACACTTTATTTTTCTTTTACATACAGTAATATGAAGCCCCCTGGGGGACTTCTATATACACAGCACTGATCTCCTATTGAGATCAATCCTGTGTACATAACAGAGCGCTGATCCATCAGATCGGTGCTCTATTATAATGGTCTGCTGCAGACCATCTACATAGATTGCCGAGCCGGGATCAGCGTCATTCCGACGCTGAGCCCCGGCCGGCTCATTAGAACGGATCTCCCCTCCACGATCGCATCACAGAGGGGAGATCCCCCACTAGACACGCGGAACAAGGACCACATACAGTATTCAAATGCAATAGTTAATTAGTTAAGTTTGAATAGTTAACTAGACGGCCGCCACGTCTAATACCTGCGGCCCCTGGCTGCACATAGCAAACCAGGGACCGCGGGCTGCAGAGAGGGCTAACGGCTGCATGCCGGGTATACCCGTCATGCGTCGTTAAGGGGTTAAATACATACAAATGGGAATAGAGATAAAGGAGGGTCAGCGTGAAGTCAGCGTAACACAACCACCGTCCTATACATGAACTGTCTATAAAGGAGCCCTACATGTAGAGCCGCTCAGTTCCTTTCTGGGCTTTGTAGCTTCAAGTCCCAGTAAATTATTTTTTAATCACGCGTACGAGGCAGGGGGAGAGCAGTGACTAGTCATCTGAGCATTGTCCTAGTCATGGCTCTCTGCTTGTCAGCGCGCTCTGCAGGAGTGATTGACAGGCAAAGTGACTTGTTAGAGACAAATGTGCTCATTGGTTCCCTTTAAAAAAAACTTTTCTTTAACCCTTAGAGGACCGGGCCAATTTAAATTTTTGCGTTTTCATTTTTTCCTCCTTGTGCTTAAAAGGCCATAGCACTTGCATTTTTTCACCTAGAAACCCACATGAGCCCTTATTTTTAGCGCCACTAATTGTACTTTGCAATGACTGGCTGAATTTTTTCATAAAGTACACTGCGAAACCAGTGTACACTGGAGAGTATTTGTTTTTACGCCATTCACCCTGGGGTAAAACTGACTTGTTACATATGTTCCTCAAGTGCTACAACGATATGTAACATGTATAAGTTTTCTTTTATCTGATGGCCTGTAAAAAAATTCAAACCATTATTAACAAATATACGTTCCTTAAAATCGCTCTATTCCCAGGCTTATAGCGCTTTTATCCTTTGGTCTATGGGGCTGTGTGAGGTGTCAATTTTTGCGCCATGATGTGTTCTTTCTATCGGTACCTTAATTGTGCATATGCAACTTTTTGATCGCTTTTTATTACAATTTTTCTGGATTTGATGCAACCAAAAATGTGCACTTTGCACTTTGGGATTTTTTGGCGCTTACGCCATTCACCGTGCGAGATCAGTAATGTGATAAATTAATAGTTTGGGCGATTACGCATGCGGCAACACCAAACATGTTTATTTATTTTTATTTATAACATGAGAAAAGGGGGGTGATTCACACTTTTATTAGGGGAGGGGGCTTTTTATTAATAATATTTTTTTTTTTTTTACTTTTACACTTATACTAGAAGCCCCCCTGGGGGACTTCTAGTATAACTATACTGATCTCTCATACAGATCTATGCTGCATAGATATGCAGCATAGATCAATGAGATAGGCACTCGATTGCTTCGGGCTGCTGCAGCTGGAAGCAACCGAATGCCGAGCCGGGATCAGCGCCAATACGGCGCAGACCCCGGCCGGGTAAGGACACGGGGATTGCTCTTCTGGGACATCGTCGACGATCTCCGCAACCAGACACCAGGGAACGGCTGCATCAGGTAATCGGATGCAGATGTCACCTTTGATTATGCTGCATCCCATTATCTAATTAGCGGGCACGGCGATCGTACCATGCCCGCTATTAGCCGTGGTCCCGGGCTACATGCTGCACCTGGGACCGCAGCAGTACAGAGCGCGGCCGCCGTGTGGCCCCGCTCTCAACACCTGTGGGCAGCCCTGGACTTACAGGTACGTCCAGGGTCGCCTAAGGGTTAAAGGGGTTATCCGGTTACGTAAAATATATGATGACTCATCCCCCCTCCTGGAGACTAACAAATCATTTCACACATGTCATACCTTATCTGTCTCCTTCCCTTAGTTTTGAGCATGCTGTTTCTACTACAGACATAGAAAACTGTTGCTAAGTCTATCTCTGCTCTCAATTCCCACCCCCCTCCTTTCTGAGCTGATGTAAACATGCCCCTGGCAAGCTTGTTCTGAAGCACTGTAGCTTCTTTGTAATGCTTGAAGCGTTTAACTGAGGCCAAGTAGCTGATGAACTCACTGTGATTATCTCTCCTATGATTAAAAAGTTGCTACAATGTTGTACATTGGGAGTTGTTTACATCAGCCATCTGGAAGGAAGGGGAAGGAAGGGGTTGAGAGCTAAGACGGACTCAGCAGCTCCCACACAGTTTTATATGTTTTTAGCAGAAAGCAGCAGCTCAAAACTGAGGGAAGGAGAGAAATAAGTTTACGATATGTATGGAATGAATTGTTAGTCTCCATGAGGGGGGATGATTCAACATAT